>NW_006921664.1:10649122-10650419 GCF_000298275.1 Orycteropus afer afer | reverse complement strand
GGCAGAAGACATGAATAGACACTTCACCAAGCATGATATTCAAGCGGCCAACCAATATATGAAGAAATGCTCAAGATCATTAGCTGTTAGAGAGATGCAAATCAAAACAACAATGAGATACCATCTTGCTCCAGCACTAGTAGCAAAGTTCAACAAGACAGAAAATAACAAATGCTGGCAAGCTTGTGGAGAGATTGAGACTCTCATACACTGTTGGTGGGACTGTAAAATGGTACATCCATTATGGAAAGCAGTATGGCTATTCCTTTAGTTGGAACTAAAATACCATTTGACCCAGCTATTCCATTGCTAGGTATATATCCTAAAGAAGTGAGAGCCATGACAAGAACAGATATATGCACACCCATGTTCATCACAGCACTATTTACAATAGCTAAAAGATTGAAACAATGTAGATGTCCATCAACTGAGGAATGGATAACCAAACTATGGTACATACACACAATGGAATACTATGCGACGCTATAGAATAATGTAGAATCTGTAAAACACCACATAATGTGGATGAACTTGGAGGACATTATGCTGAGTGAACTAAGTCAATAAAAAAAGGACAAATATTGTATTAGTCCGTTATTGTAAAAGTCAAGGAAAGGTTTACTATGGAAAGAAATTTTCTTTGTTGGTTACCAGGGGTGAGAGAGGAGGGTAGGGAATGCTGTTAGATAGATAGAGATAAGTATTGATTTGGGTGATGAGAAGGGCAATGTAACAAATGTGAGTGACCAATGTGGTGGCATTGAGGAAGAGAAAGACGTAGAGAGGTACATGGGAGGTAGAGACAACAAAGATGAACCCTTTTGCACATACAGTACTGCGTTGTCAGTGAAGGCAAACATGGATATATGGTTGGATAGATGGGTGGACAGACTGAACTACTAGGTATGTCTATGAAGTGGGGAGTGTACCCAAGAACATGTATAGGGTTGACAGACAATGGTACTATAAGTTTATGTGAATGATCAGAATTTCCAGGTGTCTAGTAGAGCTGACAAGGGCCAAGGTCGTGGTCATTGCTTGGTCACATCCAACTACCCAGCAGGACCGAGTAGTTGAACCTGTGGGCTCGGGACCACAGTCACAGGGGACATCAAGCTCAATCAGCATAACATACTATACAAAACGTTGTTCCACCTCCTACTTTGGCGAGTAGTGACTAGGATCTTAAAAGCTAGCAAGCTGCCATCCAGATGCAACAATGGGTCTCTCCTCATCCAGAGCAAAGAAGAATGAAGAAAACCAAAATTCATGGAAACAATTAGTCCTAGCAACTGGT
>NW_006921664.1:10640434-10648442 GCF_000298275.1 Orycteropus afer afer | reverse complement strand
TTACATATGAAAGTTTTCCATGGGTGGGTATGTACTACTAAAAAAGGAAAGGAATGTAGCTTAATGCTTAAATACAAGGAAGTCATGACATTTGTATTAGTTAAGATACCTGAGTGTCTGTGGACTTCATTCTGTCTACATGTGTATATTTTTGAACATCCTTAGCATTTTTGGAAGTTGAATGTAACTCTATTTTTGGAACTAACAGAAGAGGTAAATAGTGATTAACTCAATTCTGTTATTGCCAAATAAGTTTTGGAAAGTATTTTCAGGAGCTTAGACAAGATAACTCAATTTTAAGGGAAATGATTCAATGACAGGAGTAACAGGAATCTGTAGGAAAATTTTGCATATTCTGTAGATTAAAACATACATGCAAGTTTCTTATAATAAAGAATTCACAGATACAGATACAAAGTATTCATTTTTTAAAAATATGTTTACTCTTACAGTGTACCTTGGCATCTATAGCTAGGACTCATGTTGTAGCTGGTCAAATGTGAGAGTATTTTGATTACTCTTATTTCTTTTTTTGGCTGTGAAGCAAGCTTCAAGTTCTTCATAAATACAGACAGTTATAGTTCTTCATTATATGACACCTTACTTTGAAATGCACAATTCATCTATACAAAAAAAAAAAAGAAAAACAAACTGTTGCTGTCAAGTCAACTCCAACTCATGGTGACCCCTATCTTACAGAGTAGAACTTCTCCCTAGGGTTTCTTAGTCAAAATATTGTTCTTATAGGGTTGCCATGTTGAATGATGCAGGAAACATCAAAAGAAGGTGGATGGAGTACACAGAGTCACTATATCAAAAGAATCGGTAGATGATCATCCATTTCAGGAGGTGGTATATGTTCAAGAACTAATGGTACTGAAGGAAGAAGTCAAAGCTTCACTGAAGGAATTGGTGAAAAACAAAGCTCCGGAAATTGATGGAATACCCACTGAGATGTTTCAACAAATGGATGCCCCACTGGAGGCACTCATTCTGCTATGCCAAGAGATTTGGGAGACAGCCACCTGGCTAACTGACTGGAAGAGATCCATATTTGTACCTATTCCAGAGAAAGGTGACCCCACAGAATACAAAAATTATCAAACATATGATTGATATCACAGGTAAGTAAAATCTTACTGAAGATAATTCAAAAACAGTTGCAGGAGTATATTGACAAAGAACTTCCAGAAATGCAAGCTGGATTCAGAAGGGGATGTGGAGTGAGGGATATTATAGCTGATGTCAGACGGATCTTGGGTCAAAGCAAAGAATACCAGAAAGATGTTTATTTTTGTTTCATTGACTATGAAAAAATCATTTGATTGTGTGGATCGTAACAAATGGATAACTTTGAGAAGAATAGGAATTCCAGAACACTTAATTGTGCTTATGAGGATCCTATACATAGACCAGGAGCCTGTCGTTTGAACATAACAAGGGGGTGCTGCATGGTTTAACATTAGGATGGGAGTGTGTCAGGATGTATCCTTTCACCATACTTATTCAACTTGTATGCTGAGCAAATAATCTGATTAACTGGATGAAGAACATGGCATCAGGATTGGAGGAAGACTCATTAACAACTTGTGATATGCAAATGACACAACTTTGTTTGCTGAAAGTGAGGATGACTTAGTGCGCTTACTGATGAAAAGTAAAGACTACAGTCTAGAGTATAGATTACACCTCAACATAAAGAAAACAAAAATCCTCACAACTCGACCCATATGCAGCATCACCATAGATGGAGAAAAGATTGAAGTTGTCAAAGACTTCATATTGCTTTGTTCTACAAGCAACACCAATGGAAGCAGCAGTCAAGACATCAAAAGATGTATTGCATTGGGCAAATCTGCTGCCCAAGACCTCTTTGAAAGACCTCTTTCAAGCACTGAAGAGCAAAAGATATCTCCTTGAAGACTAGGATGTGCCTAACCCAAGCCATGGTATTTTCAATCACCTCACATGCATGTAAGAACTGTACAATGAATAAAGATCAAAGAAGTCTTGATGCTTTTGAGTTGTGCTGGCGAAGAATGCTGAAAGTACTGTGGACTGCTAAAAAGACTAACAAATCTTTCCTAGAGGAAGTGCAGCCAGAATGCTCCTTGGAAGCAAGAATGGCCAGTCTTCGTCTCACCTACTTTGGTCTTGTTGTCAGAAGGGACCATTCTCTGGAGAAGGATGTCATGCTTGGTAAAGTAGAGGGTCAATGAAAGAGGGGAAGGCCCTCAATGAGACAGATAGACATGGTGACTGCTCAGATATTGTAGGGATAGTGAGGCTGGCACAGGACTGGGCAGTGTTTCATTCTGTTGTACATAAGGTCGTTATGAGTTTGAGATGACTTGATGGCACATAACAACAACAACAACAACACAGAGTTACCATTGATCAGAATTGACTTGATGGCAGTGTTTTTTTTTTTTTTTTTTTTTTGTTGTTGTTAACACTTCTGTATAGATTCCATAATTCAAAATATTAAATAAAGTGTTTCAAGTGTCAATCACTTTGCTGGGACGGTGCTTATATAGGATTGAGGAAAGAGAGAGAATAATTTAGCTCTTGGGAGAACTCTATTTCTGAGAAGAAAGGAGGAAAATCTGCAATTATAGTTTGAATTAATATTCGTATTGTGATTTTTTGCACATATTTTTAAATTTAGTCTTTGAAATGACCCTGTGAGATAGATATTTTATTCTTATTTTACAGATGAGGAAGTTGAAGTTCACAGGTATAGTAATCGCCTTAAATGATCGAAGATAAAATGTTTTCTGGATCCACATTCTTTTCTTTCCATCAAACAGACATAGAGAAAGTATTAATCCAAATTAAAGGATTCTGCTCAAATTTTAAGGAGTCCTGGTTAAGCACTTGACTGTCAACCAGAGGTCAATGGTTTGAATCCACTAGCTTCTCTGTAAGAAAAAGATGTGGCAGTCTGCTTCCATAAGAATACAGCCTTGGAAACCCTATGGGACAGTTCTACTCTGTCATACAGGTTGCTATAAGACCAAATTGACTCAACAGCAGCAGGTGTGTGTTTTGTGTGTGTGTGTGTGTATGTGTGTGTTTGCTCACATTTTTTGGGAGAAGAAGAAAAGTGCTTAATCCAAACTTTAAAGCAAATCTAAATACTGGAACTAAGCATGTTACGAATGAATGCCCAATAGATTGGATTCAATCTACACAGGAATTTGGTATGACTACTCCTGTGCTTTCCAATAATCTGAATTTGAATGCCTTATGTAGAAAAAGCACTTTCTAGTTTTTCTCAATCTTTACTGCTTTCTATTGTTTTCAGCTGACTTCACTCAGTTAAGTTATATTATCTCCTTGAACTCTGATACCCTTTAAATGCTCCATTCTGGGCTGAACGAATCATGGAGAGCAACATGGGAGTGACTTTGTTTTTGCCATTGAATGGCTCACAGTGACTCCATGTGTGCAGAGTAGAATTGCTGCATAGGGTCCTTTTGGAAGCAGATCACAAGGCCTATCTTTTGATGAGCCTCTGGTTAGGTTGAAACTGACAACCTTTTGACTAGTAGTCAAGCTTGTACCATTTGTGCGAGAGAAAGCAATTTCATCTGGTCTGAGCATAAGTTTTCATAAAGGAGAGTGTGATGGAACATTGTTAAGGCCAGATTATGTATGCTATCTCTCTCTCTTCATCACCCAATTCCCTTGCCCCTTCCATGAATCCTGGACTGGTTGGGTTGGCCGTAATCCCAGAGTGTAGAAATAAAGACGATGATCTATGGAGCTGTATCCTTGGAAAGGAGATCCTGAAATTTCAAGCTTAACTGAGGTAGATCCAATTCCTAAGGAGAACAGTAGAGAGCACAGGGTCACAAAATTAAGCCTTCTGAATTTGGACAAGAAATCATGGTGTAGTCACAAGTAAGTGAGGAAAGGTCATATCATTTTCCCCCTTCCGTATCTCTGCCACTCTGCCAGAATCCTAACCATTAAAAAAACCACAAACACATGAGAACTCCATCATACCAAATACTTACATGACATTTGGAAAAATACCAATTTTGGAAAAGCGACTAAATTTTGAGTGTTCTTTCTTCATGTCAAACATTCTGGTAGTTTTATTCATAAGGATGTAATTTAAATTAAATTTTCTTTTTTGCTTCATTTCAGATCTTTATTATTTTTATGTGTACATTTTTCACTATTAAAAATAGTGATTTTTTAAGTTAAAATACTAATTTAGAGATTCTTTTTATGATGTACAAAGGATGTTTCTTTGTAAATAGCTACAATTTAATATTTTATTTTGAAAATTCAAAAATAGAAATTAAACAGATTTAACAACTTATTAAGTGAAATCATTTTTTATAATTTCCAATATTTGGTGTGAATAATAAGGAACTACAATTTATTTTAGTGATACAGCTAATCAAAGCAGGAGAAAATAATATTTGATATCCTTGACATTTAAAAATATTGTTCATATCATTACTTGTTTCTTTATTTTATGAATACATTTGAATCAACACAAATATGTTTGATTTAATAAGCCATTCCATTTTATTGCCTCTGAGCCTTCCCTAACACTTAAGATATTATAGTTAGCACTGTACTTGTGACATAAAGGTCAGAGCATCACTTATAGAACCAAAGCCATGTATCTGCTTTCATATGCTCTTTTTTGTACACCTGAGAAGTGTTCTCTTCCACAAAAAGAACAATTGACTGTAGTGACCCATGACCTCTTCAAGTCAATAAAGTGGGGTCCTAGAGACTGATAATTTCTCAGGAAATCATACAAGATGAGCTAAGCTCTCTTCCATTATAAAATAGATCTTAACTTTTTAGTTACAGGTATAAATATACAGAGAGTAAACTTACTGGCAATAAAATTCTATTCCTAACAACATAATTTTCATGGTCACTAGATTAGGGAATATTCTGAACAACTTATTCAGAAAACTTATTAGAAAAGCCACATGCCCAAAAAGCTCTTAAAACAGGCTGCACATACCATAAAAATAATTGTATTATGGAAAAGTACCCACATTTTCAAACACTGTAGGTATTTTTTGAATCCTAGAAACAATGATATTAAGAATCCATATAACTTAATTATCACACTCTAGAAATTCCTGGAGTTACACACACATACACACACCCCTCCATTGATGGAAAGAACCACATTTACTACAATTCTATGTCATCAGTATAGTATAAACTTCAATGAAATGAATGAAAACTCTTTGAAGTTGTGATCACCTAGCTTGTGTTCATCATCTTTGGAGAGTACTTGAGTGCTCAAACATATATAATTATATATATATTATAAAGAGAACTACTGGACTGACTTCTGGTAAGATGGCAGAATAGGCAAACAAGCTACACAGACCCTCTTCAACAAAGAAATGTGAAACCAGTTGACACAGATACAGAAAATAATCATGGAGCCCTGAGCTTTGAAAGGAAGGATACAGAAGTGGACTAAACACCAACTAGTAGAAGAACCTGAATGAAAACGTGAATAAGGAGACAAATGGAGCTGCAGACTGCCATCTATCCTGATGGCATGGACAATTTGAATATTTCCAAGCGGTGTTAGTACCTGAGAATTAACCTAAAAAATAGTCACTACTCACCAAGGGCTGCATGGACAAATGCACTGGTGGCTGATGACTAAAAATCAAAACAACAAAGGAGACAAACTGAGCTATGGACTTCTGGCTGTCTGGACGGTGCAGCCATTTTGAATGTTTACAAGCAGTGCCATTTTGGATATTTGAAGTGAGAGCATTCTCGTTTAGATTCCAGGGACCTTAGAATAGGCTCTGCTTGCCAAGGACAGCATGGACATACCCAAGGCTGATGACTGGACAGGTGTGATTTTCCCCTTGTTATTCTTATACTCCAAGACCCTCTTGCTGAAGAGATGCAGCCATCACTCACTTCCACCCACTTTCTGGGTCAGCAGGAATTCCATCCCAGTCTGTGTGTTCTGACAGAACCTGAGTGCCTTGCTCCGACCCTCCTGCCCTGGATTTCATTTTATTATTATTATTATTTTCTTTTTTTCTTTTTTTGTTCTTTCTTTTTCCCTTTCTAGGTTCTCATTTTAGGCTTTTTTCTCTTCTGTTTTCCTGGTTCCCATTGTTTTCTTTTTTGTGGTTCTTCCCATCCCTTGTTTTCCTTTTTGCATTTTTCTTTCACTATTTTCTTACTCTAGCTCTTTTCTCTTATTCCTGTCTCCCAAGATATTGTGGGTTGTACCTTTCCCCTCTTTTTATGTCTATGTTTCTTTTGTCTTTTAAAACTATTTCTTCAATTATTTTATCTCTTTTCTTTCTTTTTTTCCTCTTTTTGGTGATTATTCCTGGTTGTTTATGTGGTGTGTGTTTTTTGTCCTTGTTTTTTCTTTTTTCATGTTGTTTTTGATTGTTGCTTTCATCTAACTGAGGGGAGACAGCAGTGGTGGCCATGTGACTTAACTGTACTTGCACTTCCTGCATTCCCCCCTACTGAGTGACTGCCACCACTTGCTTCTGCACCAATTGGCCAATGATACACAACAGTTAATATGAGTCTGATTCTCCCTTAATAGCTCTTTAAAAACAGCTAACAGAGCTCTTTGCACCCACTCTCATTCTCACCCACCAGGAAACAGGTGGTGAGTGCATAAGTGCTGCCAACTAGTGAATAGAGGAGCACAATACCCTGCTTACTCAGATACATCCAAACAAAACAAAGAAAATGAAAATCTTGGGTGAATCACTGCAACATACAGTCACCAATTAAATATAAAAACAACAACATCACAATGTCTTGGAGACAACAGATCATCACAGTCCACACAAAGAAGCAAGATAAAGCAGTAGAAACAAGGGACCAGGATATAGACCTAGAACAGATCCCTGGGGAATAAGCAGCATTGGAACTCCCTGATAAGGAATTCAAAAGAATTATATTTAGATACCTTCAATGGATTGAGAGACAGGTCAAGGAAAATGTTGACAAAATTGAGGAAAACACAGACAAACCCTAGAACAATTTTGGAAGATAATACAAGAGCTAAATGACAAAATAAATGAAAAATTCAAAATGATACAAAATCTACAGGTAGAAATCAATAAGATTAATACAAAATTTTCAGAAATAGATAACACATTAAAGAAGTAGAATTGAGTCAATGGAAGACAGAACTAGTGAGATTGAAGACAAATACCTCAATACTCCTTTGGAAAGAGATCAATCAGAAAAAAGGATCAAAACAAAATGTAGAAAGCCTAAGATTCCTGTGGGATACCATCAAAAGGAATAACCTACATGTAATCAGAATTCCAGAACAAGAAGAGAAAAATAAAACCACTGAAAAAATTGTCCAAGATTTGTTGGAAAAGAATTTCCCTGATATGATGAAAGATGAGAATATATCCATTCAAGAAGTCCAATGAACTGAAAACAGTATAGACCCCAAAAGAAAATCACCAAGACATATCATCAAATTCACCAAAATCAAAGACAAAGAAAGAATCCTGAAAGCACAGGAAAAATGAAAAGTTACCTACAAGGGATAACCAATAAGACTAAACTCTGATTTCTTGGCAGAAACCATGTAGGTGAGAAGGCAATGGAATGGTATATATATGAAACTCTGGAAGAAAAAAAATTCCAACCAAGAATTATATACTGGTAAAACTGTCCCTCAAATATGATGGTGAAATTAGGAGATTTCCATATAAGTAGAAATTAAGAGGATTTGTTAAAACCAGACAAACCTTACAAAAGATGCTAAAGGGAGTCCTTTGGACAGAGAACCAACAACAGCAAACAACAACTGACCATTAACACACATGATGACATAATCCAGAAACCAACACAGTTATGGAAGTATCCAAAGTAAAATAAGCTTGTTGTTGTTGTTGTTGTTAAGTGCCATCGAGTCGTTTCCGACTCATAGCGACCCCATGCACAGCAGAACGAAACACTGCCCGATCCCGCACCAGCCCCACAATCCCTGCTATACTCA
>NW_006921664.1:10627633-10636474 GCF_000298275.1 Orycteropus afer afer | reverse complement strand
GGAACGTGTTCAGTGCAGATCAGTGATCTCTCAATCCATTGAAGGTATCTAAATATAATTCTTTTGAATTCCTTATCAGGGAGTTCCAATGCTGCTTATTCCAAGAATGGGTCGCTATGATTCGGGTCCTACTCAACGCACATAACAACAACGACAACAACAACTATAACTGTGGAGTCATTTATTTGTCTTTTCAATTCTGTTAAAGTCTGGTTTATGTATTTTGGGGCTCTTTCATAGTGTGCATATATATTTATTATGGTTATTTCCCCTTGTTCAATCTTTCCCTTAATTATTATGTAATGCCATTCTTTGTCTCTTATGGTGGTTTTGTCTTAAAATCAATTTTATCTGAAATTAATATCACCACTCCTGTTCTTTTTTGGATGTCATATGCTTGAAAGATCTTTTTCCAACCTTTGATTTTTAGTCTATTTTTGTCTTTGTCTCCAAGATGTGTCTCTTGTAGACAGCATTTTGACTGGTTATGTTTTCTTATCCAGTCTGCAATTCACCTCTTGAGTGGTGCATTTAATCCATTTACATGCAGTATAATTATCAACAAGTATGAATTTCTTGCTGTCATTTTGTTATTTTTTCATGGTGTTGCTGATTTATTTGTTCTATATACTTTTCTGTGCTGAGCTCATTTTGTTTATGAATCATGTTAACATTTCCTTTGTTGCTATTGTTTTAGTATTTGCTAAATATTTGTGCTTGTCATATATTTTTTTTTATTTTGATGTGAAGGTTTATCATTTTTCTTTGAGGTTACCTGTGATTTATAATTGTCTTCCCAAGTCCGTTCTGTCTGGCAATTGTCTTGACCTCCTAACCATATAGAAGTTCTGTAATGACACTATTTTTTTTCTCTTTTTGGTTTGTAGTTGCTCTTATTTGACAATTGATGTCTTTGGTTACCTGTTTACAATCTTGATCCCACCATGGAGTTGATTGCCAGTCTCATCATGGGGAATAACTACCACCAGCTGCCCAGCCACTCAACCAGGCTTAGCCAAGTTGACACACAAACGTAGTCACCACAGGAGGTCTCACACTCCCAGGCCTCAAACCCTACTATACAGCCCCAGTAGTCAGAGTAGCCTGGTATTGGTACAATGAGATATCATGTTGCCCCAGCACTAATAGCAAAGTCCAACAGGAAAGAAAATAATAAATACTGATGTGGATATGAAGAGATTGAGACTTTCATACACTGCTGGTGGCACTGTAAAATGATACAAACACTATGGAAAGCAGTATGGCAATTCCTTAAAAAGTTGGAGTGAGAAATACCATTTGATGCAGTGATCCTATTACTTGGTATATACCCTAAAGAAGTGAGAGCCATGACAAGAACAATCTAGGGGCCCATCAACAGAAGAATGGGAAAGCAAACTATGTTATGTACACAAATGGAATACTGTGTGATGCTAAAGAATAATGTAGAACCTACAAAACACCGTATAACATGGATGAACTTGGAGGACATTATGCTGAGTGAAATAAGCCAATCACTGGGCAAATATTGTACTAGTTCATTATTGTAAAATGGCAAGGAAAGACTTATATATGGAATGAAACTTTCTTTGTTGGTTACCAGTGGTGGAAGGGGAGGCAACACGGCTAGATAGGTAAAGATAAATATTGATTTCAGTGAAGGGAAGGACATTGTACCAAATGTGAGTGATCAACATGGTGGCTTTGAGGAAGATGTACATGGGAGATAAAGACAACAACCTTTTTGGATGTACAGTACTGCATTGTCAGTGATGGCAGATCTATGGGTAGATAGATAGATCTATGGGTAGATAGATAGGTGGACAGGCTGAATAATCAGGTATGTCCAGGTAGGGAGTAGTGTGCCCCTGGCCATGTATAGGGTTAGCAGACAATGTCTCTACATGTGTATTTCTATATGCTGTAAGAATGTCCAAATGTGTAGTAGAGTTGACAAGTGGCAAGGTTGTGATGGCTTCTTGGACACAGCCAGCTACTTGGAGGGAGCGAGTAGTTCAACTTGCGGTTTCAGGACCATAGTCGCAGGGGACATCAAGCTCAATTGGTATAGCATACTATACAGAAACAGTGTTCTATGTCCTACTTTGGTGAGTAGCAACTGGGATCTTAAAACCTTGCAAATGGCCATCTGTGTGCAATGATGGGTCTCTCGTCATTCAGAACAAAGAATAATGAAGAAAACCAAAGACATATGGAAACAACTAGTCCAAGGCCCTGTGGAACATGTGTTCCTCAGCCTTTACGACCATGAGACCATAAGAACTAGATGGTGCCCAGCTACCACTGTCTACTACTCAGAGGGGAATTGGTGCAGGAGATCCTGGATAGAGTGGAAGAACAATGTGGAACATAACTCAAAATCATTAAAAAAAAAAAAAAAAAGACCTGGTTTGCTGGTCTGATGGAGCTTGGTGAGACCCCTGAGACTATGGCCCCTAGCCACCCTTCATATCTGGAATTGGACTCACTCCTGTGCCTCCCAGCCAAACAATAGGAAGGCATACAGGGTGAATATTTACATCAGTTAGATACACTCCTTGGAGCAATCAACCATGGGAGAACTGAAGGGCAGTTTTTGCACTGGGAGACAGCTTGGGGGCAGGAGTGCGTGGGAGGGAAGGACACAGGAAGAGTAACTATGGGGAGGAAGTGGTAATAGAGCTGTTACATTGTGGGGAATTGCAGTCAATGTCATGAGACAAAATTTGTATGAACTGTTGTATGGAAAATATTTGCTCTGTAAACTTTCACCAAAATCACAATAAAAATTTAAAAAAAAAAGAAAAGTACTGATAAAAGCCTCTTTGTAAGATCTTGTAAGACAGATTATACTCATCCATTCACTTTTATTGACTACAGTGGGAGAGGTGAAGAGAGACATTATTTAAATAATCACATATGTAAAACTGTAGCTATGGTAAACCTGTTGCCATTGAATTGATTCTGACTCATAACAACCCCATATGCATCAGAGTAGAACTATTCCCTGTAGGGTTTTCAGTGACTGTAGTGTTATGAAAGTAGATTGCCAGACCTTTCTTCTGCTCTGCTTCTGGGTGAATTTCAACTGCCAACCTGTCGACTAGTGGTTGAGCACAAACTGCTTGTGCTACCCAGGGATCTATAACCATGATAAGTTTTGCAAAGTGGATATTTATGGTTTTGTACTGAGCATTTTGTGAAGGGATTTGATGTGGTCATTGCCACCAGAGAAGTTCTCTGTGGAAGTTATTATGAGTTGAGTTCTGAAGAAAATCTAAGAGGTATTAGTTAAAGAGCAAGGAGAATAGTGTTTCTCTGCTTGGAATTAGCTACATATTTTATAATGTATGTTTTGGTTACCTACTGATGCTCTGACAGGAATATACCACAAATGGGGTGGCTCTAACAAACAGGAGTTTATTCTTATAATTTTGAGAGGCTAGAAGTCTGAGTTCAAAGTGCCAGGCTCTATGGACTGGGTGAAAGCCCCTTGACCTTGGGCTTCAGCTCTGCCTCTTGCACCCAGCCCACTGAAGCTAGAGGCTTCTCTTCACTCAGGCAGCTGCTGGCTGCTGAAACTAATAGGCCCAAGGTCGACAAATAAAATGACACCACCCTGATGTTACCAAACCACACGGCAGGCCATTAATTCAAGTCCATTAAAAGTCCCATGATTGGCAGGGCACCATGGTAGGGTGCCGAACTACAACTTGGCTACATGCTGGATTCAAGCGTGCTGTCAGCTGGAGACCTTCCTCAAAGTTGCTTTTTATACACAGGAAGCAGACCACATCCCTAAAGCAGCTATTCATCTGCTCCAATGGATTCAACTATGGAGTTAAATACCAATTTCACCATGGGGAATAACTACATCCAGCTGCACAGCCACTCAACCAGGCCCAGCTAAGTTGACACACAAACTTAACTACCACAATGTATAATAAATCTATTAATATTGGCCTGAGGCACCAGCTGTAGTTCATCTGTCTTTTCAGATGAGGAAACTACAACTCATAGAGATTAAGTGATTTGCCTGTTTCATGATCAGTTTGTGAGAAAAATTGTACCAGGAATCAATTTTATGAATAATGCCATTTCAATTAGGCTAGGCTCAAGGCATGAAAACAGCAGAACAAAGAAATAGTTCAACCATTTGTTCACTCAACTGAGTGAGCTCGCTGAGACTAGTGGTAACAAGGTACCTACTATTTAGAAGCTGCTGTGCTAATGGGATTGGAAGAATACGGAGGAAATAGCATGTGGCCTTTGCCCTGAAGCAGCTTACCATCTAGTAGGGAGGAGAAAGCATGCACTGAATTTGTAGAGTAATGTGATAATTGGCAACAGAAAAATGTAGATAAAGTATGGGAATTTAGATGTTGTTGTTTTGTTATGTGTCATTGAGTCGGACCTGATTCATAGCGACTCCTCCTTGGGTTTCTGAGGTGGAGCTCTGGGAGCATAGTGGCTAAGACACTTGCCTGCTCACCAGAAGGCTGGCGGTTCAAACCCACCAGCCACTCCTCGGAAGGAAGGTTGGGCAATCCTACTTCCGTAGTGATGTTGTTGTTGTTGTTGTTGTGTGCCGTCGAGTCAAACCCGACTCATAGCGACCCCTCCTTGGGTTTCCGAGGCAGTATCACTACGGAAGTAGGATTGCCCAACCTTCCTTCCTGCCTCGGAAACCCAAGGAGGGGTCGCTATGAGTCAGGGCTGACTCGACGGCACATAACAACAACAACAACAACAAGCACTATGGAAGTAGATTGCCCAGAGGAAGGGATTACATCCATTTTCAATGAACACGTGAAGACTTCCTGGAAGAAATAATAATTGAGCTGAGCTCCAGTATGTGAAATTGAAGGGCGTTTGGTGCTGAGTGAACTGCATGAGCAAAGACAAGATTATCAGGGAGGGCATCAGCAGGAGTTCTACTAAGATGTGTGAAGAGTAGAACAGTGCTGTGACCTTTTGAATATGGATCCCGAGGCCTGTCTTCCAAGATATTTCTGGTTGGATCTGAATCACCACTTTTTGGCTAGTATTTGAGCACTTAACTCTTTGTGCCACCCAATGAATCCTTAAAGGGAAGGATGGAAAAAAAAAATCAAACTCACTGCCATTGACTTGGTTCCAACTCACAGTGACCCCCATTGGGTTTCTGAGGCTGTAAATCTTTACAGAAGTGATTGCTCCATCTTCCTTCCATGGAAAAGCTGGGGGGTTTGAACTGCTGACCTTCTGGTTAGCAGCCAAATGTCTTATCCACTATACCACCAGAGCTCCTTTGAAGGGAAAGATGGTGGGAAATAAATTTGGAATGTGAGTTGGGACTTGACTGTGGATAAATACCAGACTATACATAAGAGGGAGCCCTACAGTTTGTCATAAAAAGAGAAATAATAGTAGCTGTAGGTCAGTTCTAAGTGCATTGGGCAGAGGATGAGGAAAAACTGAAGATGTATATGCTCTGTGGGTTGCTGGGGATATAAAATGAATACACAGTTTAGGGATGGAAGCAATTGTAATGGATGCAAGCTAGAGAAAGCCAGGTTTGGGAGACACATGCTTAGGATGGGATAAAGATAAGCTATCAGGTTTTCTGTGATGCCCTTGGAAAGCCTTTGTAGATAGCTGGGTTTTTATTTCTTGTTGATTTCTCCTCTTGTTCTGTCTTTTTGGGTCACAGGTTCATGGATCCCAAGTCAGTCATTATCTAGGAGTTGATAATGTAGTCTTACTGAGCCAGGCTTCCCTGGCTCCTCAGTCATTCATTAACAAAGTTTTATTGAAGGACTCTTACCTGCCAGGCAGTGTGCTAGGTGCTGAGACTAATGGTAAATGAAGACAGACACTTTTTCTGTCCTCAAGAACTTGCAGTCAAGCAGGGAGGACATGAGAAAGAAGTAATTAAAAGAGGTGTAATAAGTATTAATAAGGAGAGGGTACTGGGTAATATGGGAAATAAAGCCAGGACTCTTGTCAATAATGTTAACATTTCAAGAAACTGAAAATAACTCCATTAGTTCATATTTTAATTTGGTACTGCCAGTGTCTCTGATGACCACTAGGAAGAATCTATATTTATTCTGAAATACCTGGAATCTCTTCATCATGTGAAGACTCATGAGCTAGGAGCATGGACTTTGGAGTCTGACAGACTTGGTTGGAATCCAGTAAGTACTTCTTACTGGCTGTTGTACTTAATTAAGTTACTTAATGTCACCCTCCTCAATTTCTTCAGCTATAAAATGGGGATAATTATATATCCTATTAGGGTTGTGGGAACTCTGGTGGCGTAGTGCCTAAGGCATTTGACTGCTATCCAGAAAGCTGGCAGTTCAAACTAACCAGCCACTCCTTGGAAGGAAGATTGGGCAATCTCCTTCCTTCGAGATACCATCTTGGAAACCCAAGGAGGGGTCACTATGAGTCGGATCCGAATCGAGGACATTGTGTTTTGAGTTTTATTAGGGTTGTGGTACAGTCATTAAAGCATCTCACAGTTCAAACCCACTAGCTGCTCTATAAGAGAAAGATAAGGCAGTCTATTTTTGTAAGGATTTACAGCATTGGAAATTATGGGGCAGTTCTGCTCTGTCCTGTAGGGTCACTATGAGTTAGAATCGACTTGATGGCAGTGTTTTTTTTTTTTTTTTAAATAGGGTTGTTCAAAGATTTAAATGCGGCAAATACTGAAAACATGGCACTTAATGCGTAGTAAGTGCTGAATAAATAAGTTTTCCAAAAAAGGTACTTTATTACTTCATTCTTAAGTGAATGGGATTTAGCAAATGTCCTAATCTCCATGCAAAATTTTGACCACATCTCCACTGATGATTGCCTTTCAGCAAGAAATGTGAATTTAATATGGTGCTTTCCCCTATACAGAAAAGGTCATGTTACCCCTTCCTTCTTTTTAGCAAAGAAGAATAAAGATTAATTACATCTTTTTCCCCCCATTTTTCTGAAAAACATGCTACACAAATGGCGTTTTATGCTTTTTCCTTAATTCTATTTTTATACCAAGTTGAAAATGTTTCAATTCTCTAATTCTCATTTGTTTGAAAAATGCATGTGGCTGTTTACTTAGCTTTTAAGGTGATGTATGGACATTGCTCATAAAACCAGGAATCTGTGTCACTTTATAGCATTGCAAAAGCCCTTTCTTGCCAATCTTGCTGTGACATATAATAAGTGTTAGGATGGATGCATGTACAGATGCTTAAACAGATTTTATTGATATAAATAAACTGAATTGAAAATAAAATTTTAACAGTGTTACTACTGCTGCCATTTTCACGAAAAATAGGAATGAAGAGTTGAGGTGTTCGCTTGGAAAGATGCCTTGCTTCTTCTTTGTTGTGCTAGGACACAGATGCAACCTGGAAAGCAGTCTTCAGAATCCTTACCATATAAAGTGCCAGTGCACCCTCAGGAGTGCTTCACAGCCAAGAGCTGATCATCCTTTACAGACAGAAAACCAGTGACACTTTAGTCTTAAAATCACATGTATCAATCATCTCTATTAGCTCCAGTGTGCAAGAAATGTCACTTTATTTGATTTCTTTTAAATCCAACTCTAAGCCACATTCATGTAGCTTGAAAGGGATTCAGTCTCAGTTATAATGGGGCTCCCTCTTTCACTTACACATGCTTGGGGCAAAGGACCTGTGACTGGTGCACAGAAGAAAATATTCAGGGGGCACTTTGGTCTTTTAGTCCATACTAATTTCCTCTATGGAACATAGTTCACCAGTGTTTTTCTACTGGTTTTTGGGTGGGACAATCTTTGTGGGCTAGGAGTATCCTGTACATTGTAGGTGATTTTTAGTATCTATGACTCTCACTCATTGTGGAAACTGAAAACAAAAACAAAACAAAACAAAAAAAAAAAACTTTTCCCATTTTTCCAAAGCCCCCCAGTTGAATCCCAAGTTAATATCTACTCTTATACCCCAGGCAATCTCTTAGAATCTGATGGTGTTGGGACAATTGTGTTACCCACAATGTGGAAATGTATGGGCTCAGGCACTCTGGATGGAGCTTAGTATGACTGTGTTGTTTCTAATGGAGGTCTAGCCTCTTTCCTGGAGCTCTGTAAGGAGAAGACTTGAGGTTTTCTTTTCTTGTGTATCTCACCTGCAGCTCTTCCTTACACTTGGGACAATCTTTTTCTTTCTCTTGCTGCTTATGCCACACCTGTGTCTACTTTTATTCCTCACTCCAGCACCAGATGCAGTGGAAAACTATAGCAAGGAAAGGAAGTTCTCTCCAGGCCACTTCTGCTTTAACTCTGCAGTCTACCCTGTGGCAAGAGAGAGCAGGATTGGCTACTATCTCAGAAAGTGAGGGAGGGGCACAGGCAAAATGGAGAAGACAAATGTGGTTTCAATTTTTTTATATTATTCAATACCAGCAGAAAACTAATTAATATCTCAATAAATTACCACATACCCAAATATATATTTGCTTCCTCATTCTTTCAAAAATGATTTTTCATTTCAACAAGTGTTGAGGAAGATGTGGAGAAATTGGAATCCCTGGGCATTGCTGATTGGAAGATAAAAGGATTCTATCACTATGGGGAGTAGTTTGGTGGCTCCTCAAAAAGTTAATAATATAATGACCATATGACTCAGCAGTTTCACTTCTAGATATACATCCAAAAGACTTGAAAGCAGGGACTCAAACAGATATGTGTACACCAGTGGTCATTGTAGCATTGTTCACAATAGCCAAAAGGTGGAAAGAATCCAAGTGTCCACCAATATAGTAATGGATAAACAAAATGTAGCATATCCTTACAATGCAGTATTATTCAGCTATAAAGAGAAA
>NW_006921664.1:10579052-10610116 GCF_000298275.1 Orycteropus afer afer | reverse complement strand
TTTTTAGGTTAATTTTTAGGTCCTACCACCACTTGGGAATGTCCAAGCCATTTGTGCCGTCAGGGGCGTTCAGGTCCCTGCCAGACCACAGCTTCGTATATCTCCTTTTTTGGTATTTTCACGCAAATTCTTCTGCTGGTTGAGGTTTAGTCTGCTTCTGTATGCTTCCCTGCAAGGCTCAGGGGTCCAAGATTATCTTCCGTGTCTGTGTCAATTGGTTTCCCTTGTCGTTGTTGAAGAGGGTCTGTGCAGTCCTTCTTCCTAGTCCGCCATCTTGCCGGAGAGCTTAGTTCTTTGTATGTGACTTTTTTGTTTTCTTCCCTAGCCCCTTTCAGGATTCTTTTTTGGTATTTGATTTTGGAAAGTTTGATTATGATACGTCTTAGTGATTTTTCTCTTGTGGTCTACCCATTTGGGGGTTGTTGATATTCTTGAATGCATACCTTGTCTTTCATGTTGTTAGGGAACTATTCTTCCAATAAATCTTTAAAAATTTTTCAGTGTTTTTCTGTTTTTGTTCTCTTACTGTTCTGGACTTAAAATCACATGTAAGATATTCCTCTTAATTGTGTCTCACAAAATTCTTATACTTTCTTCATTTTATTCTTTCATTTTTCTGATTGTTCCTCTAACTGATTCAAATTAAGAGATTTGTTTTCAACTTTGCTAATTCTGTCTTCCATTGATTGAATTCTACTCCTTTGCCATTCCAATGCCCTATCTATTTCCGAAATTTTAATATTAATCTTCTGGTTTTCTACTTGCTATTTTTGTGTGAGTTCTAATTTTCCATTTATTTTGTTAAATTCTCCATATATTGTTTTCCCACATTCTTCAGAGAGTTTTATCTCTGTTTTCCTTGATTTTATTTATTTTTTTATCTCTTTTCTATTCTGCTGAAAGAAATGAAGTATAAATCTTTTGTCAAGTAGTCTCAATAGCATTTCTTTCTCTGGAAGATTTTCTGTCACTGTACTTTGGTCACTTGTTTGAGCCATCTTGTCCTTTTTCTTTTTAAAATTAATTAATTAATTAATTAATTATATTTGAAATTGCCTGTAATTTCTGAGATAGTATAGCATTATTGTATTAATTTGTTGATTATATGTTGGTTTGGTTTACCTTGATTTTTTATTTTGGTTTGTTTTAATATATCATGGCAGTAGAGCAGGATTGCTACTCTGGTTGTGTGTTTGGCAACACTGAGACACTCACCATCTGTCTCTGGGTGAATTTTGTAGTGACTGGGAGTATGGGTGTGAGTTTTTAATTGTTGATAATGTAGAGCAGCTGAGGGCAGACTGATGGGTGCTGGCTGCTGTCTGTTGTCCACCCAGTATTGCTGGAGCAAGTGGTAGCACTTGCCCAGTGGGTGGTGTGGTGGGTATGTTTAGTGGGGCTGGATAAGGTTGCTGGCTCTCAACTGATGGGGGAAAAAGTGGGAGGAAGAGGAAAAAAATAAAGTACAAAGGGGAGAAGAGTGAAGAAATAAGAAAAGAAAAGAGAGAAAGAAAGAAAAAGAAGTAGAAAATGATAGTGGCACAGTACTGGCATAAGGACTAGCCACCAAACATGACTGCAACTGGAATGAGGGAGCATGCACCATTGAATGCAGGAGAGTGGAGTTGGGCACTGATGACTGCAGGAGTGGGTACCCACTCTGTAGGATCAAAAAATAAAGGGGAGGAGTGAAGAGGAATTAAAAAATAGAAAAAATAAAAGAGAAAGAACATGAGTGGAGAAAGGGAAGACTATAAAGAAAGACAAAAAGAAAAGATCATTTAAAAAAAAAAGTGGCACAGTTCTGGCATAAGTGCTAGACACCAAACATAGGTGCAGTGTTAATGCTGCAATCATTCCACAGGTGTATGCAACACTGATTGTGGAGGAGTGGGAATAGGTGCTGTTGATGGACTGAAGAGTTGGCAGAAGGTGGGGTACCCACTCTGCAGGATTTAAAAAAAAAAGGAAAAAGAAGGGGAAAGAGGAAGAAAGAAAAAGAAAAAAGAGAGTAACAGGGAGTGGTAATAGGGAAGAATGATGAAAAAAGGGAAAAAAGTTAGGACAGTACTGGTGCAAGTGTTAGCTGCCAAACACAGCTGCAAAACAACTCTCACTCCATGGGAACACCCACTACTTACTTCAGATGGATGGGCACCGTTGGCCACAGAAGTGGCATGTGTGCACGTGTGTGTGTGCCCACTTTGCTGGATAAAAAAAAAAAAGGGAGTGAGGGAAGAGGTTGTAAAAATAAAAGAACAAAAACAAGTTGGAGGAGTCCAGAGAATTAAGGAATTAAGAGAAAAGGAGAAAAGAAAAGCAAAATGAGAAAGTAAAGAAAGGAAAAAGAAAGCAGCATAGTATACAAGTGCTAGCCTCACTGGCCATGCGGTGCTTGCTCTGTGGAAGTGGGCCTCACTGATTTTGCAGAGGTGCAGAGGTAGGTGGTATTGACTAAGGAGGCAGCAAGGACAGGACACTTGTTCCACTGGATCAAAAAAAAAAAAAAAAAAAGAGGGAAGAGGAAGAAAAATAAAGGGGACACAAGGGGAAAGAAAGAAGTAAGAAAAGAGAAAAAGCAGCACAGCACTGAGAATTGGGGTAGCTCGTCCAGCTGCCAGGTTTGTGGAGATGGGAGGGTGCTGTGTCTCTGTCACTAGGATGTAATACAGGGTAGGGGTAGGGTATCACATATATCTCATAGCCAGTCACCAATGTGAGTGCTGGTACAGTCTTGGGTGATCAGAGACAGTTAGCTGGTTCTTGGTGTGATGAGAACACTGCTTGTAATTATTCAAAATGACCACATTGTGCTGTGCTTGTTGGCAATTCACTGCTCCACGCATGTCTCCCTATTCACTGTTTGTTAAGTCTCTTCCTCTAAGAGGCATGTAATCTACTTCTTTATCCTTTCATTTGAAGCTCTGGGTTCCAGGATTGTCAACTGTACCTACTTCCTCTGCTTTATCAGGTCTTTGTTATAGAGGGTCTAGATATTATGTCTGTCTATTCTGACATTTGATCTCCCCCTAACACATTTGATTTAGAAGAACATGATAGATTGGGTATTGATACAGCAAGTAAGGAATACACTTTTAAGTATTTTGGATAATAAAGGGGGAAGAATGAGTGGTAAGTAGAAGTGGATATGTTTTTTGTGTACAAGGGGAGAGGTGTACAAATCTAGGGAGGAAGAAAGGCCTGGGGATCTACTGAAAAATCAGTCATTGAAAACCCTGTGGAGCACAGTCCCTTTCTGACACACACTGGCTCCCCATAAGTCAGAGTTGACTCAATGGGAACTGGTTTGATTTTGTATTGTGGGAAAGTAGGCAACCAAGAGGGAAAGACTGAAGATACAGGAGCGTGAGACCAAAGTGAAAGGGCCCAGAAGAAGTCCTAAGGCTGGAGTAAAGACTTTACATGGGTCTGTGGGTCCATTTCTGTCCTGAAGAGAAAGATTGAAGATGGGTATCCTTGTAGATCACTTGTGGATTATATGTGTGTTAGACAGTCCAGAGATAACACAGCTGCTGGTTTCAGCTATCTGGAGGGAGAAAGGAAGGAGCAAGAGAGAAGCAATGACAACACTTGAAAATGAATGTGATGAGAGATGAAGAGAGTAGTGAAGATTTATACTAGTTTTTAAAGTTCTAAAATTAAGAACAAAAAACAACCAAAGAATTATGCTAGGAACTGAGTCTTAGTTTGTAGTGATAATAAGGCTGATCTTTGTGCAGGAACAAGTTGTGAAGAGTTGAAGACCTCAGTGTTAAGCTTTGACTTTGTCCATAGGTGTTGAGACGTGTGTAGGAAGAGAATATTTCTAGGTTTTCAAACCTGACTGTACATAAGTGTTACCTGGGGAGCTTTTGAAAAATAATGATGTCAGAGTCACCCACAGAGATTTTGTTTCAATTGATCTGATATCATACAAAGTGATCAATATTTTTTTAAAGCTCCCCGGGTAGTTCAAATGTGCAGCCAGAGTTTAAAACCACAGCTCTAAACCACAGGTTGGCAAATGTTTACCAGAAAGGAAGGGCCAGATAGTAAATATTTTAGGCTTAGTGGGTCATATCATCAATGTTGCAACTGCTAAACCCTGTCATCACAGTGAAAAGCAGCCACAGATAATATGTAGATAAATGAGGTTCAATGACTATGTTTCAGGAAAACTTTATTTATGAATACTGAAATTTTAATTTCATGTTGTTTTCAGATGGCAGGAATATTCTTATTTTGATTTTTTTCAACCATTAAAAAACATAAAAACCATTTTTATCTCACAGGCCAGATAGGTATTGATTGCTCCAGAACTTTTCTACTCAAGGTGTGGTCCTGAAAGAATGGTTTAGGCACCACTTGGAAACTAGTTAGAATTGCAGAATTTAGAGCTTCATTTCAGATCTGTTGAAACAGAATTCATATTTTAGTGAGATCCTCAAGTGATTCATATTCAGATTAAAGTTTGAAATCATTAATCTGCTCTAAGTCATGCTGCTCCAATTGCTACCCCTTCAGAAAACATGGAGCCCTCCTCGTTTGCCCAGTTGTCTCAGTGATATTTTGATGAAGTTTAGAGAGCAGTTAAGGAGAACTCTGATAAGAACCTGTCATCCAAATGTTCTGAACTGCTTAAAAGGTTCTGGCTTTCTGTGCAAGAAATACAAATGGAGAGTTGACACTCTGTTGTGAAAAGGAGGGGTTAAATTTTATATTCTAGTACATAGGCAGTATCACTACAGAAGTAGATTGCCCAACCTTCCTTCTGAGGAGTGGCTGGTGGATTTGAACTGCCAGCTTTTTGGTTAGCAGTCAAGTGCCTTAGGCACTTCGCCACCAGAGCTCCTAGTACATATAGGTGTAGTGGTTAAGGCATTTGGCTGCTAACCAAAAGCTCAGTGGTTCAAAGCCACCAGTCAATCCACAGAAGAAAGATAAGGCAGTCTGCTTCCGTAAAGACTTATAGCCTTGGAAGCTCAATGGGGGTCGCTATGAGTCAGAATCAACTCGATGGTAGTGAGTGAGTGAGTATATATAGAGGGTCGGTGTTTGTATATACGTAACAGGCATATTATGGTACTTGGAAGCAGAGCCAAACTTTTCTTTAAGAAATATCTTGAATTCATGCATAGACTTTTTTTTGAACCCCAGAGAACTATAGTATATCCAAGAGCAAGAAAGAGATCATCTTACCTCTGCATTGGGAGGGGAAAACCATGGGGATCATGAAAGAATATTAAATGTCTAAATACTAGTGTATGCACTTGTATTCAAACTAAACATTTTGTCAACTAATGACTTTTACTGAAAGCACAGTACTGGCATTGTACAATCACAAAAGTGAGTTATTCAGCCCATATAATAACTTGTTTCTAAGACTCATTTCCTGTAAATTGGAAAGAACATTAAAGTGGAACTCAAAAAATTGTTACAACTTGGACATGGTCAGTTAACTTTTTTGAACCTTTGATGTTTCATCTGTGAAATGAAGATAATATTGTTTGAACCAGTTTTCTTCCCGGGATTATTCTAAAGATTAAATATATGGGAATATGCTCTAAAATGTACTAATTGACAATCAGATGTAAATTAACCCACTTTATTGTGTGTTTGTGAGAGCTGGACTCAGATTGTGGCTTTGTGGGTTGACAAAAGAACCATCACTTTGCTCTAATACAGTCCTTAAACTGACCTGCACCATTTGTTCTGTAACAAAGAAACAATTTTCCTTTAGCTACAATTATTACACTTTAGCAGATTTACTTCCCTTTTGACTCTGGTAAGAATAAGATTAATAATGGGACTGCAGCAAGACTAAAATGTTAATTCCCCCAGGATGTGGAGAAAAACCACATGCATACAAATGTGTTTAACATTGATTTCCCACGTTATTTAGTTTGGCTAATTTCCTTTTAAACTCACATGTACTTGTGGATTCAGGCACCTGTTGAAGACAGTATTAAGTGATGACTTATTTCGTTCATTCATCTTTTTTTTTTTTTTTGATTACCTCACACTACCTCTTTTGTAAAAACAAAATATCACTTCTTTCTTTAAGTGGTAATTGGACAAACAAAACAAAAAGATCAAAGACTATTAAACTTGTGTGGTAACCTTACTTAATCATGAGGTAATGACCATTTCTGATTTCCTACATTCCCTTCCTACAAATGTGCTTTTTTAGAAATTTAAAAAACATGAATACTAAACTGGTATTAAAAAAAAATAGCATGCACCTGGTAGACCTTACCACCAGAGGCATTAATGTCATACCACTTTTTACTGCTGAAAGCACAGATGATAGATTATTAAAATGGTTAAAAATCCATGCAGAATAGTCCTTTCCAGCCATTTCTCCCAGTACAACTCTGTGATGTGTACATTATGCTCCAGCCAAACTGGACTGTTCCTCAAAGGAGCATGCATTTTTCTGTGGTTGGAGCTTTGCTTATAATATTCTCTATATTTAGAAAACCCCCTAGCCACCGTTTACTGACAAAATCTAATTCATCCTTCAAGGCTCAGCTCTCAGACCTCCTCATTCACATATCTTTCCTGATCCTGCCAACTGAATGTGATATTTATCTCCTTTGAGCCCTCAAAGCACTTTGTATGTACCTCTCTTATGGTACTTAGTTCATTCTACCTTATGTTTTAGTTGTGACCTTGACTTTTTCTTCTGCCAGGCAGCTGGAGAGTAGGAACTATGTCTTCTTTATTCTCAAAATTCTTTAAAGTTGATTCTCCTATTTACTCAAGAAGATAATTGTCAAAGAGATTAAAGACAGACTTTCAGAAAAGGGATGGGCTATGTCAAGCATAACTTTTTTGCCTTTCAGGCAATATTGGTCAAAGAGGGGTACACTATATGGAATAAGGGTTTGGTATCCATGTTAGAGGAGTCCTTGGGTGGTGCTTTGCTGTTAACCAAAAGGTTGGAGGCTGAAATCTACACGGAGGTGATTCAGAAGATCTACATCCAAAAAAAATCAGTCATTGAAATCCATATGGAGAACATCCAACTTTGATACGCATGGGGTCACTATGAGTTGGAATTGACTCAGTGGTGGCAACTGGTTTACTGATGTTGTTGTTGTTGTTATGTGCCGTCGAGTCAGCCCCGACTCATAGCGACCCCTCCTTGGGTTTCCGAGGCAGCATCACTACGGAAGTAGGATTGCCCAACGGTTTACTGATATATCTGTGTTAAACCAAAAACAAACTCACTGCTGTTGAGTGGATTGTGACTCATAGCAACCCCTCCTTGAGTTTCTGAGGTGGTATCTCCTATGGAAGTAGATTGCCCAGTCTTCCTTCTGAGGAGTGGCTATTGGGGTTGAACCACTAGCCTTCTGGTTAGCAGTCAAATGCCTTAGGCACTACACCACCAGAACCGTTAGAAGTAGCAATATGTTACATGGGTGAATTAAGAAGAATATAGAAAATATAGCAAAATCCATGAGGTAATGAGGAGGAGACAGGAGAATGCTGGTAGTTTTGTGATCAAAGATAAGGTGACTTGAAAGCAGCATTAGACTGTGAAACAAATTATGTTGATGCCCCACCCCTTATTTCTTCTTTCTACTTCTGAATTCATCTGCAACTGGGGTAGACAATTGAGAGTTTCCCATCTCAAGCATCTGTCTCTCTGATTATCTGCCTAAAGGCTTTTTTCCATGTCACAGGTCCTTGCTTGACTCAGGGCAGTTCAGAAATGCCAGGATTTCATGCCCCCATGGATAACTCTCAAGCAATGGTTAAATACTCCACTTTTCTCAGTTACCCTTGATAAGACACTTTGGAGGCATGCTGTATATATGATACATCAGAAGATCCCCAGTGGGAGTGAGTCTCAGTTGTCCACTGTAGTCTTCTAATCATTAGCATGATAAATTGGCTTTCCTCCCTTCTCCATCTCACTTTTATTTTTCCCTGACTTCTACTTCTCAGTATCATGTAACAAACACGATCTTCTTTTGGGTTAGCACTTTAAGACATTCTGACCAAGTAGAGCTGAGCCTTAGTAAAGAGTAAATTACTTCAATTAAAAAGCCCAAAAACTTATTAATGATGTTGTAGTGAGAACAACTATGGGCAAAAGAACTGTAGAGTAATCAGAGTAGGAGAAATGTAGTTTAGTTAGCATCATTTTGGAGTGTGGAAAATGATTCTGGAAGAAGCATGATAAATCAATGCCATCATTTATATTGGTGAGGAGGATTACTGAAGACTTTGATTCATCAGTGAGGAAACTGTTTTTTTAATTTCATCATATCACATTTATTTTTCACACATATAGCAGGAAATATTTGTAAATACTAATTTTTAAGTGGGCATTTTACATATTCAAGCTAGATTTTAAGTCAACATTCAGGGAAGAGAAAAATAGCAAAAAAAAAAAAAAAGTTCAAAAGCCTAAACCCTGAGAAGATTTAAGATATAAAATAAGGTATGAGGAAAAACTAGGACTACTTAGGTGATGAATAGCAGAAAACCTAACTCAAATTGACTGAAGTCCAAAGGAGAATATATTATTTCACATAACTGAAAATTCCAGGAGTAGGACAACTCTCAAACCATCTTGATTCAGAGCTCAGTGTCAGGACCATTTTCAGGTCCTGCTTCTAATGGGTAGTTCTAGTTTCAGTCTCTGTATGATGGGTGCTAGAAGATTGAGACTCTCTTCACCACACTAAGAAAGAATAGCAGAAAAGACAGTTCATGCAGAAATTCGGAAATTGTTTCTCCTTGATCTGATTTGTACCATGTACCCATTTCCCAACAGAGGCCATCATAATGAAATGGGCTCATTAGTTTATTTTAGTTTTTGCTTTCCAACGTTTATGTTAGTAATTTATTTTTCTTGATTTAATACAGTGGCTAGGATCTTTAGTACAATGTTGAAAAGAAGTGATAAGAGCAGGCATCCTTGCTTTACTCCTGATATTAGAGGGAAAGAGTTTAGTATTTCATCTTTAAGTATGATGTTAATCGTAGATTTTTCATAATTCTATAAGATTGAGGAAATCCCCTTCTATTCCTATTTTGCTGAGGCTTTTTTTTTTTTTTTTTCAAATCATGAATTGGTTTGAATTTTGTTCAGTGCTTTTTCTGTGTAAATTGAGATGATTGCATGTGCCTTCTCTTTTATTCTGCTAGTGTGGTGAGTTTTATTGATTTTTAGCTTTGATTTTTGGGATAAATCCTACAAGGTTACTGCTAAAAGGGCAGGGAGGCAGCATCTTCTGACCTCCTCTAACCCCACAAGAGGAAGAGAGAATCACCATCAGTAGCCCAAGGCCTATCCTTGTGAGGTCAGACATGCCACCTCTCTTCAGCTCTGACATCAACTGTTCCTCCTTGCAGCACCCTCCATCTCTCTGCTGGGTCCAGTAATTCACTGCACTGGCCACACAGAACTCACAAATTATGGGGTTTATTAGGGAAGCACCAGGCTACAATTCAAGTTCACAAAAAATGCTCAGTCTCTCTCACCCCGCTGTCTCTCAGCCAACAGTCTCAGTCACTCTCCCAGCAATGTGTGTCTCTTGGTGTCTCTCTCAGCAATGCATGTCTCTTTCTCAGCAGCATGTGTCTCTCAGGAGCTCATTTCTCTCAGCAGCATGTCTTTCCCAGCCAGCAGTCAGAGAGACTTCTTCTGCCTCTAAGAGGGCTCCTTTTGAGCCTGGCAGAGTGGCCAAACTAACCAATTATAACATCAGAGTTCTAAACATCTAAGAGAGAGAAAACTTCCCAGAACATTGCTTTGTGCCACCCATAACAAATATACCCCAGGTGTATAACTTTAACAATCAGGAGCTCCTCAGTTGCTCACAGCAAATTCCACCATGGAGTTTACAAAGATTTATGGCTAGAAAAGCTATATAGGTAATTTACTACACTGCAGTTGCAATGTATGTTGTTGTTATGTGCCGTCGAGTCAGCCCTGACTCATAGCGACCCCTCCTTGGGTTTCCGAGGCAGTATCACTACGGAAGTAGGATTGCCCAACCTTCCTTCCGGGGATATGTGTGTGTATTTTTTAAATTTTCACGTCCTTGTTCTTGTGGAATATTAAAAGAAAGCCAAACCCACTGCTATCAAGTCGATTCCAACTCACAGTGACCCCTATTGGGTTTCTGAGGTAGTAAATCTTTACAGAAGTAGATTGCCTAGTCTTCCTTCCATGGAGTGGCTGGTGGGTTTGAATCTTTAACCTTCTGGTTAGCAGTCAAGTGCCTTAGGCACTGTGCCACAAGATATTATTTTCTTGTGGTATCTTTATCTGGTTTTAGTATTAGGGTAATGCTGGCCTTATGTAAGGAGTTGGGAAGTGTTCCTTCTTCCTCTGTTTTCTGAAAGAGTTTGTGTAGGAAGATTAATTTAATTCATGATGATGCTCTGATTCTCAAAGGTAGAGTCAGTTTTACTGAACTGCATGAACTGACAATGTGGAGGGAGTCAACCCCATGAAAAAAAAAATTGAGGTATTATTACCCCTGGAAAGAAAAATGGAAGCTGGGCAACAGACATAACAAATGGACATTATTAAAATAAGATAGAACAAGGCTTCTCATCATTAAGACTAGATAAGATTCCTTGTGCTTGTGGGGCATGAGAGATGGAAGGGCATGGAACGAGATGAAACTCTTACTGAAGGGGCATGAACAGAAGCACAGTTCATGGAGGCTGCCCAGGGCCCATGCTTATTCTTTTGGGAGCCAACTTCATTCTCTCCATCTGAACAGGCACTGTATGTTGCCTATGGAGGCATTTCCATTAACTCATCTTCTAGTTGTTATTAAGTGAAGACCAAACCTCCTGCCAGCATGCTTTTTGTAGACTTTATGCTGGTGTGATGCTTCTATGCCTCCAAATTTTGCTACTACCCTAAGTGGACGACTCACCTTTCATTATCCTTGTATACTCATACTGCACTTTGACCCAGGCTCCAGAGATAAAGGGTATGAACCTGGATCCTAGGGGAGTAGTAGAGGTATGGAAGGGGAAAATGCTTTCTGCACCTGTACTTGGATGGGTTTGGACAGAACCTGATGGAGCTGTCCAATATAAGCAATCGTCAAGAAAGCAGCTCAGTTCATTGTTTTGAGCTTGCTAAAATGCTTTTGTTTTTAACCTTTCTTTCATCTTTAGCTGTGATTTTCTCCTTCCCAGTCAATCATGAGTTATTATTCTTAACATCTGAGATTAAGGAATAAGCTGGCTTGGTTCTTTTTCTTTCTGTACTAGCCTGTATCTCACAAAGCCATATATGTATAGAGAGAGAAATGAGAGAAGATACTCTGGTGGTGTAGTGCTTTAGGCATTTGGCTGCTAACCAAAAGATTGGTGGTTTGAACCCACTAGCCACTCTTTGGCAGAAAGATGAGGCACTCCGCTTCCGTAAAGATTTATAGCCTTGGAAACCCACTGGGGGTCACTATGAGTTGGAATTGACTCAATAGAATTTACTGGTTTATTTGGCAGTGTATGGTCTTAAAAAAAAAGACTTTTCCCTCATTACCACCTGGTAAAAAAATTGACTTGGTCTTTCTTTACACTAAACTTAAGAAATCATTGTATAACAATATAGCATACCTTGGACAATAGAATGCCTTAAATGATTAAAAACTTTTATTTTTTTTAATGACTCTTCAATATCACTTAAACTTTTTAAAGGGTACTGTTATGTACCAAGTAGCAACCGGGCTGGAACTTGAGGTGATTTATACAAGGCCTCTGCCATCCAGGTGCTCTACAATCCTATAATGTTGGGATCATGGGGACTGGACACTAGACAAGGAAACAGAAGTGGAATAGAATGTGAGAGGCTACTGATTTATTGACTTGTCCAGAACACAGTTAGGGCTCAAGTGGAGAATGGTCAGTTAAACTTGTGAGAGTTCAGGAAAGGTAAGTTAAGAGGTTATTATTTGGGGTTTTTATTTCTAATTTTGCAGTCTGGGAGTTGGATATTCAATTAATCTGGGAGGGGGATGGGGGTGGGATTAAGCTCTAGGGAATATTGACTCACAATGACCAAATTCTGATTTTAGCCAGAAATCAGTTTAATAACTTAAAATGGGAAATACTTATTTCTAGAAGGGAAGTTTACATAAGACCAAAAGTAACAGGAGCTATAAATCAGGACTAGAAAGCAACTTAGTGAATACATAGTATTTGAACAAAGTGGCTCCCTTAAGGGAAAGCCTATCCCCACTACTCCTGTTAGAGCTCCTCTCTCCTTAACCTTCATCCTGATTCTTCCTGGAAGCCTTTCAAAATGCACTAAGTTGCTCACTTTAAGACTTTGGTCACAGGAACTTTTTGGACCAATCATTTCAAATTTCTTCACAAAAACACATAGACTCTTAACAGCAATATCCAATGTTTATTGAGTGCTTACTAAGTGCTGGGTATCATTCTAAATGACTTACACAGCATATCTCATTTATCCTTTATAAACACTCTGTGAAATAGGGATTATTGTCTCCTTTTTTCCAGATGAGAAACTGAGGCATATAGAGGTTAAGTACTTTACCCCAGGTCACACAGTTAGGAAGGGTGGTTGTGGGATCTATTGTAATTCATTGTGCGATTCTGTTTCAGTCTTGTTTTTGAGCTAGATGTATTTTAGAGATGATTTGGTATGATCTGTTTTCATTTTCGAAAGAAATTAATAGAGAAGGTTATAGAAGTTTGGTTTATGTCTGAAGCAGAAACCCTAGCTGCCAGCCCTCCCTGTGGCATGGCACATCCTATGACCTGTGAATCAACTGCTTCAATTCAGGAGGATAACTCATGTTATAGGAAGCCAAAGTTTTATTTTTCTTTTTATAGATTTCCATGGGAGAAAGGAAAGCCCAATAGCAGTATGCCAGTGCGAAGGCAATGAAATGTATGCCTTGCATTTTCCTTTGTTTTTCAGATATTATTTATTTGCACCTGCTTCCTCTGTGTTCTTTCTTAAAAATCGATTTTTGAAAATATATCTAGGTTTTCTCTTTTTAGCTTATATGTGTTGGGATGGTATCTTTGTATGCAGTTTGTTAAGAGCTACAATAAATGGTTCTGGAAATAAAATCACCCCCCCCCCCATCTCTCTCTCTCTCATTGCTTCATCCTGATCAGGTAGGACCCACCCTTTTTAGGGTGAGAGGAAGTTCAGTCTCCAAACAGCTTAAACTTCGGACTCTCCAGAGTAAGCATTGCCAACTTTCTGATTTATTTGTGGTTTTCATGATGAGGACTACCATCTTCCATGGATTTAGGTGAGAACACTAGAGACTTTTGACTAGAAACCTCATGTTGCTCTTAATTTGCAGTCAGTCAGAAGCAGCCCAAGGCACGAGTATGTGCATGGAGGCTTTATCTGGTCTCTCTATCTATGTTATGTATTACATTTTTAGCTGTAACTTTATTCCTCATGTCCTATGTTCATTCTTACATGTATTTTTTTGTTCAGTTTTATTGGATTTTGTGTAAAAATGCAAGTCCTTTAGCTGCTGATCTGGCATAAAGATAAGGAAGTAGATAAACCAAGCACTATTCAAATCCTTCTGTCAAAAAATAGAGAGTCTCATGCAAGTTTTGTTCACTAATAAATAAAACAAGACTTGTCATGCTGAATGACTCTGGGTAGTGTTTTATCCACTATACAGTAGAATATAATACAATTTATTTCCCTCACTGTATTAAAGTCAGTAACAACACTCTTAGGAATACTGACTTTTGCAAGAGGGACAGCCAGCTTAAAGGAGCAGGGGAATAGCATTTGCAAAGAAGGAATAATAACTGTATTTTTTATTGTCAGGATGTTACAACCAGCATAAAAATGGAGGAGCCATTTTTAAATTCAAGAGGCATGTTTACATAACCCAAATAGGTCACTGTGACCTGAACATAGGACAGAGTAGCTAAAAAATTTAATATCTGTCTTAGGTCGCCCTTGTCCCTGATTTTGATGTGCTAGGATGTTTCATAACTTCTTTCTACTCAGTTTCTTCAAAGGAGAATGGAACTAATTTGTTGCCGTTTGATGGCAAGCTTGTTTTCACGTTTTCTTGGTCTATATAGCAAACAGGCTGAACTTGCAATGTTAACACACCCTTTTAATTTCCTTGAAGAGTTTTGAAACAGATCTGCTTCTGGGGATGCTTTTTGCCAACTTACTGGCTGGTGAAATATAATCAATCTAGATCTAACTGCATTCCATTCTTGGTTATTTCTTTCTGTGCTTTGTGTATTTTCTTTGTAGTTTTCAGCAACGGGGGACAAGGAAATAAGGAAAGGATCAGGAAAAGGAGCTGCTTTGGCTTCAGTCAAGGATTGGATTTAAAATGGACAGAGAAAGGTCATTTGGGTGTTGCCACAGAGATACAAGAACTGCCTCTGCAGCAAAAAGATGCAGTATGCATCTAGTAATACTTAGTACTGGGTGATGGTATTCATGTTCTAGAGGTGCCATAATAAAATGGCTTGAAAAACAGAAATTTATCATCTCACAGTTCTAGAGGTCTGAAGTCCAAAATCTGGGTGTCGACAGGGCCATGCTTTCTCTGAACGTTCTAAAGGAAGATCCGTTCATGTCTCTCCTAACTTCTTGTAGCCCCAGCTGTTCCTTGGCCTCTGGTGCATCACTCCAATGTTTGCTTCTAGTCTTCAGATGATCTTTTCTCCTGAGTGTCTGACTCTCTGAATGTCCTCTCTTGTTATAAGGACACAGTTATTAGATTTAGGCCCCACCCTAATTGGGTATGACCTCAATATAACTAAGTATGTCTGTAAAGACCCTATTTCAGAATAAGATGACATTCTGAGGTTCTTGATGGACATGGATTTTAGGAGGGTACTATTCAACCTAGTATAGTGACCATGGACAAGGTGCCCTATTTCATGGGGCTTGAGTTTCCTCAACAGAGAGATGAAGAGTTGAAGACCACAATATGAATATGAGGTTCCATAGTGCCTAAGGCAGTTGTCTGCTACCCAGAAGGCTAATGGTTCAAACCTACCAGCCACTCCTCAGAAGGAAGACTGGGCAGTCTACTTCCAGAGAGATACTGCCTTGGAAACTCAAGGAGGGGTGGCTATGAGTGGGGACCAACTTGACGCCAGTGAGTTTGGTTTGTTTTTGGTTTTATGGGGTTGCTGTTTCATAATTTTAAGGAAAAGACAGAAGATGATGTTGTCATTACATAGCTGAACAAGGCTCCTAACACCTTGTACAAGAGTGAGGGCTGTGGGCAGTGACTTCTTTTATCTTCTTTCTCTGTCTTCCTTGATCTGAAGGAGACATTGCTACAGAGAAGGCTCTGTATACATTTGTTTGCATTGTTTCCACGCAGAGGAGAACTGACTAAGAATTTTGACAATGTAGTTTCCTGCAGAGAAAAATGCTTCCCAGGGCCAACAGAGTCTAGTTAGTAGGATCCCATGCTCTGCCAGGTCCTTACTGCTTTCAGAGAAATGTGCCCTAGTGGAACTGAGAATAAGTGGTTCTTCAACTAGACAGTGAATAATAACAATAACAACAAAATTCCTATTTCTGTGGAGTCCCTGGGTGATGTAAATGATTAGGCACTTGGCTGCTAACCAAAAGGTTAGTGGTTCAAGCACACTCAGAGGCACCTTGGAAGAAAGGTCTGACAATCACTGGAAAATCAGCCATTGAGAATCTTATGGAACATGCTCTACTATGACACACATAGGGTCTCCATGAGTCAGGTCAACTCAATCGCAGCTTTCACAATTTTTTTTATTCCTAATTCTGGCATATTTATAGAGTTAGCTGAATATTAGCCTGAGTTCTAATGCAGAGTCTCTGATATTCTGGGCTAGGATATGTGACTTAATTTCCAAGCTGATTGGTTTCTCCATCACACAAACTCAAACCAAACTTCATCACCTTCCTATAAGCTGCATAGGAGAAGGAAGAGATGAGAGGTGCCTGGCAGATCCCCCAGAGCAGCACTGAAGTTTAATTGGCCCGACCTCCACCATTTATGAAAGTTATGGGTATCATTGGGCTGATATCTAGTTAAATTGCTAGAAGAAATAAGAGTCCCAGTCATGTGTATACAGTGGCCTAATCCCAGTGCTTTATACTGGTTTGAAGTGACAGGCAATGTAAGTGTGATAGGAGATATAAGTGTTATATGAATATGGATGTAAATTTCCTCACCTCTCTAATGAGGATAATGTTTTTTCCTATCACATTATCATGAAATGATAATGAATTAATGTTTCATGATAAATAAACATTTAATAAATATTTATTAAATAAATGTTTCCTACTTAAAATTAGCATTTGTATACGTAATGTTTTAATTATTACAAAGCATGTTTACTTTGCTCCTTATAATATTAATGTTACTTATTATAGAAAATATTTTATAAAATGAACATTTTTTGCACTAATAATTTATTGCAGTTCTATCACAGGAGCTTTTAATTGTAGTGTCATTAGGAGAGTAAAGTAGTTTGTTTAGATTAACTAGAAGGCTAATCTGATTAGGGTTTGTTCAGTTCTTCTGAGTTATTTTATATGAATCTCCTTTATTCACAGAGTTGTAACTTAGCCATAAAAGTGTAGCTCAGAGATAAGTATGCCAAAAGAATCTGTCCTAGTCCTGAGAAGTTTTTAAAAGGGTAAGTAATATTGCAAAGTCTACTCATTTTTTAGATGCTCATCCATATTCGATGACAGTTTAGAGAATTCTGAATTTTTACAATGATCATTTGGCTTGGGAGCAGAAACAAGGGGCTCCTCTCTTTTGATTTGCTGTTTTTGCTAAGCTTTAAAATATACATATGGATATAAAACTGTTAAATATAATGATAGTCTAGGTTCTTGGTTTAAAACAAATGTTGAAATAAAAACTACATTACAAAAATAAAAACTTAAATACATTCGAAAAAATGAACAGAGGCCTTCTTCATAAAGATTATAACAAAGAAAATAGGAAATATGAATGAAAATGAGAATTACAATGCATAATATTATTAAAAAATACTTAAGATATTATTGTCAATAGATAAAGTTTGGTTATTGACATCTCTTTGCTGATTCAAGACAAAATTTTTCCTGACTTACGTAGCTCTATGAATAATTATAATAATAATGAAATAAATGGAGCTATGTGATATTTCAAAAGTTGGATGAAATGGCTTTTAAGATTTAATAAAATTTCCAGATATTTTGTCTTATTAAAGCGATGAACATCAGAAAACATTTATCAGAATATCAGAAATTAAGGTCAACAGCAGTTAATCATATATCTTTTAGGTTGATGACAATATAAAATTTTGTGTCTTCTAAAACTGTGGCAACATTAAAAAATAAAATACATATGTCATTATTAATGATCTGATATATTTATTTTAAAAAGGTTCCCCTAATTTAAGTTTTAAAAGGGTAGAAACAGTAAGCTTCTGGACTTGAGAAAATGATGCCAGAAAAGAATTAGAAAGTTATGTTGGGCTTAGTCTTTAAGTATTGAAGAGAAACAATATTGACAATACTTTGCTTTTGATCATCACTCATTCAGTTTTGGGAATCATCAGCAAAAGGGTTTGGGAGGTCTGAGCTTTCAGAAGGGCTTTTTAGAAATATAGGTAATAGGAGTGCCCTTCTTTACATCTTCCTCCCTCCCAATTTATTTCTAAATGCTCACAGAAGACTTGGCAGCATAGACTAGAAGAGCCTTTTTAATTATATTTCTTCCATACTAGACTATCTTAGCTGAAAACAGGACACATTCTCTGAAATAAAAGGCATCCAATTCATTCCCTAGTGAGGATGGGATAGTTTCCTATTACTGTAAACTCACTGACCTACCCCTGTATTCAGATATTTTCCTTAGACCTGTTTTACCTATTTCCCTTGGAAGGATATTAATGGTTTATTGATTCTGATGCCAGCAAACTTTTCCAAGTCCTTCAGACAGAATGTACTTTTCTGTAATCTTTTGGTAGTCATTATGTAAGAAAATTGAGAAAGTAAATTGAAGATGATGCCTTTCTTTCTTTCTTTTTTTTTTTTTTTAAGACAGTAATAGCCCTATAGCATTCCTTAAACTGAAAAATGAGTTTCTTTACAGTTATCTGCTTTCTTTCTTTTAAATGACACAGACAATCCTGGTTATCAATGTATAATCCATGCAATTACATATTCTATTTATCATGTATGTTGGAGCTGCTATTGAGCCCATAGTTTAATGATTTTTCTAGGAATGCTTATTTACATTAGCAGTAATTTAGAAAACTTAGTCACTTTCATTTGAATGATTTTATCCCAGAAACCATTTTAGAATCAGGCTTATGCAAATTCAGAAGAATTGACTTTAACATTTCCAACTTCCTATGATGGCAACCCCTTTCTACCTTGTGGGACACCTTTTTGATGCACTTCCTTGCTATAGATTCTCATCAAGCCCTAATTTTCTAAGGCAGAACCCAGTTCTCTAAGACTATTTATTCACTTTTTTTCATCTTTCACAGGGTACGTGGATTATAGTTGTTACTAAAGCAATTTTTTTTCTTTTCTCACTTGGTTGTCACTATGGAAGGAATCTCAAATTCTTAGAATTAAAACATTATTTTTTCTTCTCAAATTACAACTTGAATTGAATCCATACCATTAAAACAACATTTGTGAGTTTTTTCTTCTAATTACAAAATTAAAACATTCTCAATGTGGCAAGTTTACAGGGCTCGAGAAAACCCCAAAACATTAAGGAAAAACAAAATGAAAATCACTTGTAATTTTACTTCCCAAAGAGAAGTGCACTCAATTATTTGAATTTATTTTATAAATAGCACCTATACACACAGGCCCACATGGGTCTGGACTTTCTATATTAGCCCATTGTCTCTTGTTGCCTCATTTCAACTCTTATTATTTTGGCAAGGCTCAGGGGCTGGTTTTGCTTGGGGGTGGCTCTATTTTAAGACTGGGGCTTGAGGTAGGTGAGCACAGAGGGGTTAGGAACAACTAAGGGAGACATATTTGTCTGTCAGTTTGTTGTCCTGTGGTGGCTTACATGTTGCTGTGAGACTGGAGGCTATGCCACCAGTGTTGCAAAATGCTAGCAGGGTTACCCATGGTAGACAGGTTTCAGTGGAGCTTCCAGACTAAGACAGACTCAGAGGAAGGAAGAGGCTATCCATTTTTCAAACAATTGGCCAGTGAAAACCTTATGAATAGCAGTGGAACACTGTCTGATATATTATTGGAAAACTTTATGAATAGCATGAAACACTGTCTGATATAGTGCTGACAGATGAGCCCATCAGGTTGGAAGGCACTCAAAATTTGACTGGGGAGAGCTGACTCCTCAGAGTAGAGAAGACCTTAATGATATGGATAGAGTAAAGCTTTCGGGAACTCCATTGGCTGATGTGGCGTGACTCAAAATGAGTAGAAACAGATGCTAACATCCATTAATAAGTGGAACATGGAATGTACAAAGTGTGAATCCAGGAAAATTGAAAGTTGTCAAAAATGAAATGGAACACATAAAGATCAATATCCTAGGCATTAATGAGCTGAAATGGACTGGTTTGGGCCAGTTTGAATCAGACAACCATATGATCTACTATGCTGGGAATGACAAATTGAAGAGGAATGGTGTGGCATTCATCATCACAAAGACTGTTTCAAGATCCAACCTGAAGTACAATGCTGTCAGTGACAGGATAATATCCATATGCCTACAAGGAAGACCAGTTACTACTACTATTATTCAAATCTATGCAACAACCACCGAAGCTAAAGATGAGGAAATTGATGATTTCTACAAATTTCTACAGTCTGAAAGGGGCTGAACATGTAATCGGGACATGTTGATTATCACTGGTGACTGGAACGCAAAAATTGGAAACAATAAAGAATTACCAGTAATTGGAAAATATGGCCTTGGTGATAGAAATAACTCTGGGGATCACATGATAGAATTTTGCAAGACCAATGACTTATTCACTGCAAATACCTTTTATTCAATAACCTAAGCAATGGCTATACGTGTGAACTTCACCAGATGGAATATACAGGAATCAGACTGACTATATCTGTAGCAAGAGGTGATGGTGATGTTCAATATCTTCAGCTTAAACAAATCCAGGGTTGAATGTGGAACAGACCATCAACTGCTCATAGTCACGTTCAATTTGAAGGTGAAGATGATTAAAACAAGTCCACAAGAGCCAATATATGGCCTTGATAATATCCCTCTTGAATTAGAAAAAAAAAAAAATCACTGCCGTCAAGTCGTATCTGACTCATAGTCACCCTTCTTGGATTTCCGAGGCGGTATCACTACAGAAGTAGATTGCCCAATCTTCCTTCCAAGGAGTGTCTGGTGGCTTTGAACTACTAGCCTTCTTGTTAGCAGTCAAGTGCCTTAGGTATTATGCCATCCAGAGCTCCTCTCCTGAATTTAGAGACCATTTAAAGAATAGAGTTGATGCATTGAACACTAATGACCGAAAACCAGAGGAATTGTGGTATGACATCAAGAAAATCATTCATGAAGAAAGCAAGAGGTCATTAAAAAGACAAGAAAGGAAGAAAAGACCAAAATGAATGTCAGAAGAGACCCTGAAACTTGCCCTTGAGTGGAGAGTTGCTAAAGCAAATGGAAGAAATGACAAGTAAAAGAGCTAAACAGAAGATTTCAAAGAGCAACTCGAGCAGACAAAGCCAATTACTATAATAAAATGTGTAAAGACCTGGAGTTAGAAAACCAAAAGGGAAGAACATGCTTGGCATTTCTCAAGCTGAAAGAACTGAGAAAAAAAATTTAAGCCTCAAGTTGCAATACCGAAAGATTCTATGGGCAAAATATAGAATGAAGTTGTTGTTGTAACGTGCCGTCGAGTCAGACCCGACTCATAGCGACCCGTCCTTGGGTTTCCGAGGCAGTATCACTATGAAAGTATAGTGCCCAACCTTCCTTCTGAGGAGTGGCTGGTGGCTTTGAACCGCCAGCCTTCTGATTAGCAGTCAAGTGCCTTAGGCACTACGCTACCAGAGCTCCTATAGAATGAAGTAGGAAACATCAAAAGAAGATGAAAGGAATATACAGAGTCACTGTACCAAAAAGAATTGGTCAATGATCATTCATTTCAGGAGGTGGCAGATGATCAAGAACCAATAGTATTGAAGAAGGAAGTTGAAGCTGCATTGAAGGAATTGGTGAAGAACAAGGCTTCAGGAATTGACAGAATACTCACTGAGATGTTTCAACAAACAGATGCTGCAGTCGAGGCACTCACTCAGCTATGCCAAGAGATTTGGAAGACAGCTACCTGGCCAACTGACTGGAAGAGATCCATATTCGTACCCATTCCAAAGAAAGGTAATCCCAACGAATGTGGCAATTATCACACAGTATCATTAATATCATATGCAAATAAAATCTTACTGAAGGTAATTAAAAATGGTTGCAGCAGCATATTGACCGAGAGCTTCCAGAAATGCAAGCTGGATTCAGAAGAGGATGTGGAATGAGGGATATCATTGCTGATTTCAGATGTATCTTAGCTGAAAGCAGAGAATACCAGAAATATGTTTATTTATGTTTTATTGACTGTGCAAAAGCATCCGATTATGTGGATCATAACGAATTATGGATAACATTGAGAAAAATGGGAATTCCAGAACACTTGATTGTACACATGAGAAACCTGTACATAGATAAGGAAGCTGTGGTTCAAACATAACAAGAGGATACTGCATGGTTCAAAATCAAGAAGACAGTGCTTCAAGGTTATGTTCTTTCACCATACTTATTCAATCTGTATGCTGAGAAAATAATCCAAAAAACTGGATTATATGAAGAAGAATGTGGCATCAGGATTGGAGGAAGACTCATTAACAACCTGTGATATGCAGATGCCACAACTTTGCTTGCTGAAAGTGAGGATGACTTGAAGCATTTACTGATGAAGATTAAAGACTACAGTCTGCAGTATGGATTACATCTCAATATAAAGAAAACAAAAATCCTCACAACTGGACCAATAAACAGCATCATGATAAATGAGAGAAAAGATTGAAGTTGTTAAGGATTTCATATCACTTGGTTCTACAATCAACACTGGGAGCTCTGGTAGTGTAGTGCCTAAGGTATTTGACTGCTTACCAGAAGGGTGGTGGTTCAAACTCATCAGCCACTCCTCGAAAGGAAGATTGGGCAATCTACTTCCATAGTGCTGTCGCCTTGGAAACCCAAGGAGGGGTCGCTCTGAGTCAGATCCAACTCGACAGCAGTGAGGTTTTTTTTTTATAATCAATACCAATGGAAGCAGCAGTCAAGACATCGACAATATATTGCACTGGGCAAATCTGCTGCAAAAGACCTCTTTCACATGATGAAGAGCAAAGATGTCTCCTTGAAGACTAAGGTACACCTAACCCAAGTCATGGTATTTTCAATCGCCTCTTATGCATGTGAGAGCTAGACAGTGAATAAGGAAGACTGAAGAAGAGTTGATGCTTTCGAGTTTTGGTGTTGTAGATGAATGCTAAGAGTACCATGGTCTGCTAGAAGAACTAATAAATCTGTCCTGGACGAAGTGTAGGCAGAATGTTCCTTCCAGGAATGGCCAGACTTCATCTCACCTACTTTGATCATGTCAGAAGGGACCATTCGCTGGAGAAAGATGCCATGCTTTGTAAAGTGGAGGGTCTATGAAGAAGGGGAATGCCTTCAACGAGATGGACTGACACAGTGGCTGCAACGATGGGCTCAGGTATAGCAAGGATCGTGAGGCTGGCACAGGACTGGGCAGTTTTCTTTCTGCTGTGCATAGGGTTGCTATGAGTCAGAGATGACTTAATGACACCTAACAACAATATCATTATTTCAGCTTTATAGCAAGTGTGTTGTTGTCAGGTGTCCTTGAGTTGATTCTTGATTCATACAACTCCATGTAACAGAATAGAACTGCACCATAGGGTTATTTTGGCTGTAATCTTTCAAGAAGCAGATTGCCAAATCTTTCTCCCATGGAGGCATTGGGCAGGTTGGAACTACCAGTGTTTCAGTTATCAGCTGCATACCATTGCACTATAGCAAGTTTAGACATTTATTTTTTTGTGAACAGACCTGCAAATGGTTATCCAGTTTAGCCAGCACCATTTGTTAAAGAGACTATCTCTTCCCCATTTAATGTTGGCCCTTTGTCTAAAATCAGCTGTCCGTAGGTGGATGGATTTATTTTTGGGTTCTCAATTCTGTTCCATGGGTCTATGTGTCTCTCTTGTACCAGTACCAGGCTGTTTTGACTACTGTAGCTGTATAGTAGGTTTTGTGATTAGAGAGTGTGAAACCTCCTACTTTGTTCTTCTTCTGTAATGTTTTAGTTCTCTAAGGTCTCTTTCCTTTCCATATAAAATTAATGATTACTTTTCCCATCTCTTTAAAAAAGATGATGGAATCTGGATCAGGATTACATTATAGCTATAGATTGTTTTGGTTAGTATTGACATTTTCATGGTAGTAAGTCTTCCTATCCATGAGTATGGTATATTCTTCCATTTTTGTAGGTCTCATTTAGTTTCTTGTAATAGTGTTTTATAGTTTTCTTTGTATAGTTCTTTTATACTTCTGGTTAGATTTATTCCTGTGTACACCATTTATAGATGGTTATTGTAAATGGTTTTAGTTTCCTGATTTCCTTTTTAGAATTCTCTTTGTTGGTGTAAAGGGATCTGATTGCTTTTTGTATGTTGATTTTGTACCCTCTCACTTTACTGAAACTTTCAATTAGTTCTAGTACTTTTTTTACTGAGTATTTGGGATTTTCTATGTAAAGATCATATCATCTGCAAATAAGGATTGTTTTATTTCTTCTTTACCAATTTGGATGCCTTTATTTTCCTTTGTTGCCCTATTGCCTTCTAGTACAATATTAAATAGAAGTGGATCACTTTATCAAAGGACATTTTTGTTTGGTACCCATTTGTAATGAAGGCTTTCAGTAACTCCTCATTGAGAATAATGTTGGCTGTTGGTTTTGTATAAAACCAAAACCGAATTCACTGCTGTCGAATCAGATCTGAATCATAGTGACCCCTCCTTAGGTTTCCAAGGTAGTATCACTATGGAAGTAGTTTGCCCAGTCTTCTTTCTGAGGAGTGGCTGGTGGGTTTGAGCCACCAGTCTTCTGGTTAGCAGTCAAATGCCTTAGGCACCATGTCACCAGAGCACATATGCCCTTAATTACATTGAGGGATTTTCCTTCTATTCCTATTTTGTTCAACATTTTTATCAGGAAGATAGTTGGGTATTATCAAATGCCTTTTCTGCATCAATTGATATGATCATATGGTTCTTTTCCTTTGTTTTATTTATGTGGTGAATTACATTGATTGTTTTTCTAATATTGCATCAACCTTGCATATCTGGTATGAATTGCACTTGGTTTTGATGTATTATTATTATTATTATTATTACTATTATTGTTGTTATTAGATACATTGTTGGAGTCCATTGGCTAGGATTTTGTTGAGAATTTTTGTGTTTATGTTCATGAGGGATATTGGTCTACAATGATCTTTTTTAGTGGTCTATAATGATCTTTTTTAGTGGTGTCCTTACCAGGTTTTGGTATCAAGGTTATGCTCAATTCATAAAATGAAGTTGGGAGTATTACCTGCTTTTCTATATCCTGGAATAGTTTGAGTGGAATTAGTGTCAGCTCTTCTCTGGATGTTTGGAAGAAATCTCCAGTGAAGCCATCTGGGCCAGGTGTGTATATGTGGGGAGGATAGTTTTTTGTTTTGTTTTGTTTTGTTTTTTTGATGACCTGGTCCATTTCTTCTTTTGTTATGCATCTGTTCAAATTTTCTGCTTCAGTTTGTGTTAGTTCATGTTGCTAACTTGGTTCTAGAAATCTGTCCATTTCTTCCAAGTTTTCAAACTTGTTGGAATACAGTTCTTAACGTTATCCTGATAATATCCTTATTAGTTTGGTTGATTCTTTTGTGATGATGCCCATTTAATTTCTTATTCATGTTGTTTACATCTTTTTCTTTTCCTTTATTAAATTTGCCAGTGGTTTGTTGATTTTATCAATCTTTTCAAAGAAACAAATTCTAGTCTTGTTGATTCTTTCTATTGTTTTTCTGTTTCGTTTATTTCTGTTGGAATCTATTCTTTTCTTCTGGTGACTATAGGCTTTTTTTGCTGCTATTTTCCTACCAGTTGGAGGTGTGTTAAGGTGTTGATTTTGGCTCTTTCTTCTTTTTTGACATATGCTTTTATTGGTATTTATTATATATTTTCTGTATTTATTTTCAGAATCATGTTTACTTTTTCTTTTATTTCATTTATATATAACCAATATATTTGATTCTACCTATATGCAGTTCCTCCACTTGTCTGTCAGTTTGTTATACTGTGGTGGCTTGCATGTTGCTGTGAGGCTGGAGGCTATGCCACCGGTATTTCAAATACCAGCAGTGTCACCCATGGTGGACAGGTTTCAGTGGAGCTTCCAAAGTAAGACAGACTCAGAAGGGGCCATCCACTTCTCAGAGAATTGGCCAGTGAAAACATTATGAATAGCAGTGAAACACTGTCTAATATATTGCTGGAAAACTTAATGAATAGTCCTGAAACATTGTCCGATATAGTGCCGGAAGATAAGCCCCTCAGATTGGAAGGCACTCAAAATACGACTAGGGAAGAGCTGCCTCCTCAGAGTAGAATCAACCTTAATGATGTAGATGGAGTAAAGCTTTTGGGACCTCCATGAGAAGAAACAGCTGCAAACATCTCTTAATAATCAGAACATGAAATATATGAAGTATGAATCTAGGAAAATTGGAAGTTGTCAACAAAAAAAGGGTAATGCCCTCAGTGAGATGGATTGACACAGTCGTTGCAATGATGGGCTAGGTATAGCATGGATTGAGAGGCCGGCACAGGACTGGGCAGTGTTTCCTTGTGTTGTCCATAGGGTTGCTATGAGTCAGAGCCGACTTGACAGCACCTAACAACAACAACACAACAACATATGCAGTTAGAATTTAAAATATCTTTTCTGCTGTTGCCTTTATTTTATGTCTTTTGAAACCAAACTCTATTGCATTTTTTAAGTTCCTTCTAGTAATTTAGAATGTTACATCTGTTTTAATTTTTACTAAAGGTTATTTTTCTTTAAAAGCAACCTTACTTGAAAATATCTTTTTCTAATTACCCGTATTAAAAAATAAACCATGTTGATTGTCTCATTTGATATGAGTCAAAGAAATTTTCAGCCTTTTATTTCTCCCCTTAAGACTTTTAGATTTCTTTTTAAATATTTTATGATGATTTATGTGAAAGTTTTCAGGACAAATTAGTTTTTATTCAGTAATTTATACATAGATTATCCCACTACACTCTCCCCATTCCCACCTTAGTTTCCCTATTTCTGTGCACCCAGTTTTTCTGTCCCTTCCTGAATTGTTAACTTTGATTTTGAGCAAAAGCTGCCCTTTGGACTCCTTTAGTTCTGAGGAGCATTTTCCTCCTAGGTGTTATTGTTCACTTTATAGGTCTTTTAAGTGTCTGAAAGGTGATCTGTGGGAGTGGTTTCAATTCTACTTTAGAATACTGTCTAACGTTAGTAGTCTCAGAGGTTCTACCAGTCTCTATCAGACCAGTTGTTGTTGTTGTTGTTGTTTGCCATCGAGTCGGCCCCGACTCATAGCGACCCCTCCTTGGGTTTCTGAGGCAGTATCACTACGGAAGTAGGATTGCCCAACCTTCCTTCCGAGATCAGACCAGTAGTCAGCTCTTTTTTATGAATTTGAATTTTGTTTTACTTTTTCTCCCACTGTATCCTGTACCTTCTATTTTGATCCTTGTCAGACTGGTTGTTGGTGGTAGCTGGGCACCATCTAATTCTTTGCGTCTCAAATTAATGGGGACTGTGGTTCATGGGCACCATCTAGTTCTTTGGGTCTCAAATTAATGGGGACTGTGGTTCATGTGGTCCCTTAGTTCTTTTGACTAATTGTTTCCTTGAGTCTGATTTTCTTCACTCTTTATTGCTCTGGATGGAAAGAGACCTATAGATGTAACTTAGATGGGTGCTTGCAAGTTTTTAAGATCCCAGTCATCACTCACCAAAGTAGGGTGTAGAACATTGTCTTTATGGAATATATTATGCCAATTGACCTAGATGTACCCCAAGACTGTGGTTCCTAGTCCTTAAGCTCAGTATCTCAGTCCAGGCAAGTTGGTTATGGCTAAGAGGTTTTCATGATTGTACTCCCTGTGTACTCTGTTATATACATGGGAATATTTGCAGCATGTACAAAAAACCCTCCCATATCCCTCCCACTCTTGTTCTACTTACATAACTAACTATGCATCTGCTTGTACATTATTGTTTGTTACTACTATTGCAAGATTGTATATGTAATAGTGTTGTTGTTATGTGCCTAGAGTCAGACCTGACTCATGTCGACCCCTCCTTGGGTTTCTGAGGCAATATCACTACGAAAGTAGATTGCCCAACCTTCTTTCCAAGGAGTGGCTGGTGGATTTGAACCTCCAGCCTTCTGGTTAGCAGTTTTACTCTTGTTTATCTTTTATTGTCTTTATTTGCCTTGTTTATGTTATGCTGAATTCCCCCAAATTGTGTATTTCTTCCCTTCACCAAAGTTAGCATTTGCCTACTCCTATGATTTTCCCTCCTACCACTTCTCATCACTATTAACCATCAAAAAAAAATTTTTTTTTGTGTGTGTATAAATCTGTTCTTGACTTTTTATAATAGTTGTCTCATACACTATTTGTCCTTTTGGGATTGACTTATTTCGCTCAGAATATGTCCTCAAGGTTCATCCGTGTTGTGAGATATTTCACACTCATTGTTATTTTTTCATGTTGGGTAGTATTTCATTCTGTGTATGCACCATAGTTTGTTTCTCCATTCATCCATTGATGAGCAAAACTTCTAGATTTCTGTTGGCATATTTTGTTATTTTTGATCTCAGTTAATACTTAAATTATTATTTTTTTAATTCATGTCTTTTCTTTCAATTATTATTTACACCATTTAATTCTATTTTGTACCTATATTTTAGCAGGTATTTGGATGTATATTTGAGTTCATGTAGTGGCATTATTCATTTCCACTTTTTTTATACCACAACTTGCATATCCACATGCCTCCAAGCATTCTTACTCCCCTCAGGATACATGGATGGAGTATTTTATAACTTCTTACAAACTTGACCATATCTTTCTGTTGCCTTTACAAGTAAATGGCAATATGTCTGGATGTGGAATTCTTGAGATGCAGTCTTTCCCCATTAAAAAAATTACATATTTTTTTCAATATATGTTATTGTGAGAAAGTGGTCTTGCTGAGCCTACCTTATTTATTTGTTTATATATTTTATGGCATCAGGATCTTCTTCTTCTTCTTTTTCTTTTTTTTTTTTTTTTTTTAACCAGTTTTCTCCTCCATCTCTTATCTTGTTTGAGCTTGGCCGCCATTATCTCTTTAATGTTTTTTTTTTTTTTTTTTTTTTTTTTTCCCTATCTTCTCTTCCTCTCCCACCCCTGGTAACCATCAAAGAATATTTCTTTTTGTGTGAATCTCTTTTCTTGACATTTTACAATAGCGGTCTTGTATTTGTCCTTTTGTGATTAACTAATTTCACTTAGCATAAGGTCCTCTAGGTTCATCCATGTTATGAGTTGTTTTGTAGATTCCTCATTGTTCTTTAATGTTGTGTTATTATTTCACTGTGCGTATGTACCATAGTGTGTTGATTCATTTCTTCATTGACAGATGTTTAGGTTGTTTTCATCTTTTTGCTATTTTAAATAGTTCTGCAATGAACATGGGTGTATATATATCTGTTTGTGTCACGGCTCTTATTGTTCTAAGATGTATACCTATTAGTGGGACTGCTGGATCATATGATATTTCTATTTCCAGCTTTTTACGGAAGGGGCATGCCCTTTTCCACAGAGGTTGTACCATTTTACAGTCCCACTAGCAGTGTATGAGGGTTCCAGTCTCTCCACACCCTTGCCAGCATTTGTTGTTTTCTATTTTCATTTGTGCTCAGGTGAGATGATACCTCATTGTTGCTTTGATTTCTGTCTTTCTAATGGCTAATGATGCCAAGCATTTCTTCATGTATTTGTTAGCTGCCTATCTTATTAATTATCTATTGCAGTTTTTAAGGACTATTTCTTCATTTAAAAAAATATTCATCAGGATTTGTGTATGTTTAATTAATTGTGCCCTGTATAGGTGAAATTTTTGGTGAGCAGATTTAGATTTTTATTCAGCTCAGTAATTTTATTTGGTATAGAAAAACTCTGATTTGGCTAAAAGAATTTAAACCAGGCAAAGTTGCTTATCTCACTCTTCCCAAACTCATTAACGTAGACAGTCAATCGGATATTCAAAGAAGAAAAATAAGCCAATATATTGGTGTAATGAACAAAATGTGGCCGAGAATTCCAAACCCTCCCTGCCCCTTATCCTATATACATCATACCTGCAACCCTTCCTACTTTTTTAAAACTGTTTAACTGGTCATCTTTTTATTGGGTATGACTGATGACAAATATGATGTAAAGGAGTCCTTGTTCAAGGGTGAAAGTCAAAGTGTATGTCAGGTTTCATATCCAATTATAAAATTCCCAATCCACAAAATCTTCTCCCTTAGAGAAGTTTTTGCTGCTGTCAGCTGACTTTGAGTAGGCTTCCAAATCATGGTGACTCCATGCGCAAGGAAAGAAAACACTGCCTTCTCCTGGGCCATCCCCATAATCGGATGCAGATTGAACCATTGTAATTCACAGGGTTTTCATTGGCTGACTTTCAGAAGTATATTGCCCTTAGTCATCGTTCAAACCTGGAATGAACTCATCTCCACAGCTCCACTTTCAGCCAAGCAACAGACAAGTATATAAAGAGAACACTAACACTAGAGGGCTAAGCACTCCTTAGAGCAATTGGCATAGGAGATCAAAAGAGCAGTTTATGCCCAGTAATAAAGCTCAGAAGGCAATAAGGGATAGGAAATAAGGACAAATGGAAATGGAAAACACAGCCAGGAAGTTAGAAGAGGGCTGCGACATTGTGGGTATTGCAGTCAGTACCATGAAACAAAATGTGTATGAATTGTTGAATGGAAAAGCAATTTGCTCTGTAAATTTTCATTCAAATCACAATAAAAAGTTGTTAATGATACACAGATTATTACTTCAGAAGCAATTCTCTCTTTGGCTTATTTTTCCCAAAGTTTGTCTTTCAATTAACGAACTTAATTTTTATTGGTGTGTTTACTTTACCTTTTTAGGTAGGCAAACCTTAGGGAAGAACTGAAATTCTTTAACGGCCAAAATATACTGACCAAGAGAAACTGCTTATCACTACTCAGAGTAATTGTAGTTTGTAAAACTATCTGATGCTTATTCTCCTTTCTTCAACTTTCCAAAGTAAAATAATAATAATAACAAAGAAACTAAACTTTCTAAGGGAATGTTCTTAAAAATTTTAGATTTTTTTTGTCTTTTTGCATAGATTTCTTTTTATTTAACAAAATATTTATGTTGAACCTCCCTATTTTTTTATCATTTTTTTCCAGTTTAATGTTTTTGTCTCTTTCTTTTAAAATCTTGACTTGTTTTATAAGTTTGTCCTCCACATGATTTATTCAGAGTTCTGCATTTTAGATTCTGACCTTTAAAGTTTTAGATACTATTAAGGCATTTTCCCTCCTCTCTTTCTTTTAGTCACTCTGTTAGATTTTTTTCATATAAGTGTTTTTCTTAACTTACCTTTATGCTTTTTTTTTTCCAGAGTGTCTGGAATCTAAGTTTTCTTTTATTTTCTGAGAGCATAGATAAATGGTTTCTAAAATTTTTATGTTTTATATATATATATATATGTATATATATATATATTTGTTGTTGTTGTCGAGTCAGCCCCGACTCGTAGCGACCCCTCCTTGGGTTTCCGAGGCAGTATCACTACGGAAGTAGGATTGCCCAACCTTCCTTCTGAGGAGTGGCTGGTGGGTTTGAACC
>NW_006921664.1:10533889-10578776 GCF_000298275.1 Orycteropus afer afer | reverse complement strand
TCTTTATGGGTATAATTTCTTCTTTTTATTTTTAATTAATGCCTAAATTAAAAAGATTTATTCTGACCTATGTTTGTCGGTAAGCTGCATGGAGGGATTCTCTTTGGGTCCTACCAACATTCTCTCATATGATGTTAGAATCCTTCCCTAAGTCTAATGGCTGGATGAGGTATTAGTGGCCCAGCAGTCTGGGAGAAGTTGGAGACATGGACATCCAAGCAAGGAGATTTCCTCTCTGCCTAGTTTATTCTCTGTGTATGGAGAAGCTGCTGTTCACTGGGCCAGGTATCCATAGCTAGTTTCTTTTTCTCCTGGCTTACCCTCAAGAATACTGCTCGGCTCTATCTGTCCTCCTCTCCAGAGCTTCTGCCTGCTGGTTCAGGCAAGAACCCTACTTTGCAGAGGGAAAGTCAGATTCCTAACTTATTTCATCTTCTGAAATAAACTCCAGATGGATTAAAGATTTACATGTAAAAAAATAAAACTTTACAAATGCTTGAAGAAAATATGGGAAAACATTTTTATACTCTCTGGTTGGGAATGGGCATCTTAAGTCCAACACAAGCACAAATTAAATTACTGATAGAGTTAACAATTTATAAATGGAACATGTTTGTATGTGGGAAGCTTCACTCCATATACACTATTATATGGTAAATAAAAAATATTTGTAATATTTTATTGTCAAAAAATGAGTGCTTAGTATAAAACATTTTTTGCTAATCAATAAGGAAAATATGAAAATGTTAATAGCAAGGAAACATTAAGATATAATGCATAAAAAGGATGTACAAATGGCAATAAGAATGTGAAAAATGTTTTAATCTCAGTAATCAAATAAATGCAAACCACAATAAAAAACAAAAACAAAACTCACTGCCGTTGAGTTGAATCTGACTCGTAATGACCCCTCTTTGGATTTCCAAAGCGGTATATATATATTCCAAAGCAGTATCATATATATATATATATATATATATATATATATATATATATATATAGGAGCTCTGGTAGGTAGTACCTAAGGCACTTGACTGCTAACCAGAAGGCTGGTGGTTGAAAAGCACCAGCCACTCCTCAGAAGGAAGGTTGGGGAATCTACTTCCGTAGTGATACTGCCTTGGAAACCCAAGGAGGGGTCGCTATGAGTCGGGTCCGACTTGACAGCATATAACAACAACAATCACTGCAGAAGTAGATTGCCCAATATTCCTTCTGAGGAGTGAGTGTTCTGGTTAAGAGCCAAATGCCTTAGGCACTTTGCCACCAGAGCTCCTGCAAACCATAATAGTGAATTACATTTTTTCTTATTATATTGATAAATGTGAGATACCTTAAAAGAGTCCTGGTGGTATAGTTAATCAGTCAGAAGCATTTGGCTGCTAACCAAAAAGTAAGTGGCTGGAAGCCACCAGACACTCTGTGAGAAAAAGATGTGGCAGTCTGCTTCCCTAAAGATCATAGCCTAGGAAACCCTATGGGCAGTTCTGCTCTGTCTTTAGGGAACTGGGTGGTTATGAGTCAGAGTCAACTTGATAATAGTATTTTTTTACTTCATGTCATATACACTGGTTCAAGACAGATATGTATCTTTTTGTCAATATAACCTTTGATTTTTATACATATTTTGATCTTTAAATAGGAAAATTGGTTTCTCTTTCTTGTTAGACTTTTGAATTTTACATTTCTGTGAGTCATTTTTGTTTTTCCCCTGTAAATTATTATATAGGTATACTAATTACCCAACTGGCATCGTGTCAGAAATCTTTGTGGTTCTTGTTGCAAGGAACAGCAAGTTACTCAGGAAAAGGAGGTTTATTTTAAGGAGTCACAATAAATTTCCCTGAGGACTGGTCTCTCCTGCCCTCTTGGCTTCTTTGCAGATAAATACTGACTGTAACATTCACTGACTGGCTTCCCACCAGCTACTTAATATTTTTTGCCCCTCATTTCTTTGAGTGGCATGTTGCCACATCCCTGACTCACCTTCACAGCAGATTTTTACTAATGTATTCACAGTTAATTGGCTCAGCATTGATCTGGCTTAGTCCACTGGGTGCTTTGGATGAGCTGCCATTGGTCAAGTGCCATTGTCTAACTCATATCAACTATGGCAAGAAAGGTCTGTGGTGGAGGACAAAGCCACGTAGGCTAAAGGGTTTATAGGCAACTTACAGTAGGTGGTATGTAGGCTGGATAGGCTGTGACATCATGTCTTGTATAATCCATTGGTTACCAGGGGATTCTTTAAATGAAGAGTGTTGTCTAGAAAAAAAGAAATGGCATTTTTCTTTATGCCCTTCAAGTGTTGGTCAACTTAATTCTAAAGACAGGGAAAATAAATAAAAACATACTATTAAGCTCAGAAACTATAAGCTGTAAAACTTTTCTAAGCAGAATTTTAATATTTTTTAGTGTCCTGAAATGGTGCTTTTTTCTTTCCCTTACTCCTTGCATATAGTAGAGAGCTGTAAATATATTTGGACGTTATTATGGCATGAAATGTAGCTCTAAAGAAGAACATCGCTGTGAAGTATATTAGTAAGTTTTTTAGTGTCATGAGATGTAGCAGAAACATAGGGAATGTGCTTATTTATGGGGAGATCCCGTTGCATGGAACAAAAGATAAAGTTCACTTTTACATGTTCTAAATGGGTAGTTTTTCATGGGTTTTATTGATTGAATTTCTTTGGATGATGACAAAGTTACCAAAATCCAATGCACAGCATGATCTGATAGCAGGGATTCAAATTTTTTTCTTTTACCTACTTAACCACATCCACTTTTGTATATTGCTAGCCAACTGTAAGCCTAGGCAGAATCCCCAATCTACTCGTGAATCACTTGATTCATTACTGAAAGGGGAAAAATAATTTTGACTTGAATAGAAGGAAAAGGAGGGGAGTTATAATCATTAGTGAGTTAAAAAAAAAAATCACTTTCCTAAATTCATCTCTGGGCACATTTGTACTTTGGTAGATCTCTCTTCACATTTCTTCTTGTCTTGTATCTCTGGGAGGAAATTGGAGTTGGTTCAAGAGTTTGAACATCTCTTTGTGAATTTACAATCCAGGTCCATGATTGAGGTAATCAACTGCCAAGAGGCATACTCTGAAGGGAAAAGGAGTTTAGAAGCTGAAGATTTGGTGGGAAGCCTGGTTCTAGTCATTGACTTTGGTGGTGACCTCTGGAAGGAACCTGACCTCTGCTTTATTGTTTTTTCTTCCTCTACTTAATTGTTTCTTCAACATCACAAGAATAGTTCATATAAAAGCTATATTATTCAGTGCTTCTCACATGCCAGACACTGTACTAAGTAAGCATTTTGCATTTGTGTCTACTTCTGGCATTAGTTCTGTGAGGTAGATTTCTCCATTTTGCAGAGGAAGATATAGCCCAATGATGATACCTGGTAGGTTGCAGAGACTGGAACCTGTGCTACTAACCACTGCATTCTACTTCCTCCACATGTAACTGGTTATTGTTTTGGAAGGGATAACAAAAAATGTGAATCAGCACTTTGAGTGTCATAAGTATATTACCAGCGATATTGCAGGCTGCTATGGGAGTACATGGAAGGAGTTGGTCAGTGAAGAGCATGGGGAAAGGACATGGTGGTAGAAAGGAATTTCATTCTGTGAAGACATTTGGGTGAGTAACTATATGGAGTATATTGCTGCTACTGGTAGCAGTGAAACTTTCATGAGAGTGGTGATGGGAAATTAATGTATAGAAGTAGTTAAGAGTCAGACTATATTGTGTAAGTTGCTTTTTGCAAAGGATCTGTATGTACATTTCATCCTAAATTTCTAAGTGCTAGGGGGAAGACTCTCACTGGCTGGTTGTATTTCTTTCATCTGCATCTCCATTTCCATGAACACCACCCATCCTCTGGATCTCATTTTTCCTTCTCTGGATGACTATATCAGCCCCTGATATCTCATCTCTTTCTTCAAATTTATATACTCTCTTGAATATGGAGGTGAGCTTTGACCAGGTCTGACTCCAGCTCACAAACTTGAAAAGCTGCTTTAATGTTCTTTGATTGTGGTCCAGCTTCCTCAACATGGAAGCTATTAAGGCTCTAACCCATTTTTCCATCTATATTACCTCTCACCTAACTTATGTTCTAATCAAATCCATTTGTTAATATTCCCACCATAGGCCCTCATCCATGTTGTTTTCTTTGCATAGAATCCCCTCTTTACCTTTGCACATCTTTGCATCTACAAAGTCTATCTTGTTCAGCCAAATAGAGAGCTGTAACAGATGCTTTTTAACCTCCTCCTGCTTCTGGAAACCTTCAAAGATTTTCAGTAGCTACACATTGCAGCTCTGGAAAGTTTCTTAGCCTCTATTTTCTACTTTGCACATTTTCTTATCTAGTTTTCTTAGTTTCTATCTTATGGTCAAATTCCTAGAGATCTGTTGCCTGGCTTTTGAACTGTTTTGTCCTCAATATTCCATCTCTTATATCATCAGCATTTTCATTGAAAAGCTCTAGGGTAAGTCATATCCTACCATGTACCCTGACAATGCTCCTGGATACTTTACCAGAATCCAGGCTCAGTATCTCCTGGCCTGCCAGATTGGAAGGGAGACCAATCCTAATTACACAAGCAGCTAGCTTGTTTCTCTTCTGACATCCAGTTTGGTCTTCTTTTTATTTCCTGCCTTTTACATGAACTTTTCCTTTCTTCACATGTGGTAGTGCTGATGTCATCCCACAGCTTGTCTGGTTTTCAATCATTGGTATTCAGTGAGTCAAATCTGTTATTCAGATGGTCTCTAAATTCAGGTGAAATATAATCAAGGTTGTATAAACAAGATAAAATCAAGCTCTTGTGGACTTGTTTTAATTTTCTTCAGCTTCAACTTGAGCTTGTATATGAGCAATTGATGGTCTGTTCCACAGTAGGGCCCTGGCTTTGTTCTGACTGATGATATTGAGCTTCTCCATCATCTGTTTTCATAAATGTAGTGGATTTGATTTCTGTGTATTCCATGTGATGAGGTCCACATGTATAGTCATTGTTTAAGTTGTTGAAAAAAAGTATTTGCAATGAAAAAGTCATTGGAATTGCAAAATTCTATCATGCAATCTGCTGTGTCATTTCTATCACCAATGCCATTATTTTCCAACTACTGATGCTGCTTCTTTGTTCCTAACGTTATCATCTAATCACCAGTAATAACACATCTTTATTGCATGTTTGGTCAATTTCAGACTGCAGAAGTTGGCAAAAATCTTCAACCTTCATTTTTTGGCTGTAATGGTTGGTGTGTAAATTTGAATAACATAGTATTAACTGGTCTTCCTTGTAAGCATATGGATATTATCCTATCACTGATAGCACTGTACTTCAGGGTAGATCTTGAAATGTTCTTTTTGATGAGGAATGTAGTGTGACTCCCCTTCAACTTGTCATTCAACTGTATAGTAGATCATATGATTGTCAGATTCAAAATGGTCAATACTAGTCTATTTCAGCTGACTAATGCTTAGGATATTGATCTTTATGCATTCCATTTCATCTTTCACAACTTCAAATTTTCCTAGATTCTCACTTCTTACATTCCATGTTCTGATTATTAATGGCTGTTTGCAGCTGTTTCTTCTCATTTTCCATTGTTCTACATCAGTGAATAAAGGTCCGAAAAGCTTTACTCCATCCGTATTACTATGGTTGACCTACTTTACGGAGGCATCTCTTCCACAGTCATATTTTGAGTATCTTTCAGCAACATATCATACAGTGTTTCACTGCTATACCTAAGGTTTTCAGTGGCCAGTTTTTTCAGCAGTGGAGCACAATGTACTTCTTTCTAGTCTGCCTTAGTCTGGAAGCTCTTTTGAAATCTGTCCACCATAGGTGACCCTGCTGGTATTTGAAATACCAGCTGCATAGCTTCTAGCCTCAAAGCAGCACACAGGCCACCAGAGTATGACAAACTGACAGATGAATGAAACTTGCCCTGAAACTTGCTCTTTAACAGAGAGCTTAGGCACTATGCCAGAGCTCCCTAACAGAGGGGTAGTTAAAACAAATGTAGGAAATGATAAAGTAAAAGAGCAGAACAGATTTCTTGAGAAGATTAAGTCAAGTATTATAATGAAATGTGCAAGGACCTGGAGTTAGAAGATCAAAAAGGGACGACATGCTCAGCATTTCTCAAACTGAAAGAAATGAAGAAAAAGTTAAAGCCTCAAGTTGGAATATTCAAGAATTCTATGGGCAAAATATTTAATGATTCAGATCACAAGAAGATGCTAGGAACAGACTGAGTCACTGAACCAAAAAGAATTGTCGACATTCAGCCATTTTATAAGGTAGCATATGATCAAGAACTGATGGTATGGAAGGAAGAAGTCCAGAGTGCACTGAAGGGATTGGTGAAAAACAAGCTTCCAGGAAATAATGAAATATCCATTGAGATACATGAACAAATGGATGCAATGCTGGAAGCCCTTGCTTGCTTGTGCCAAGAAGTTTGGAAGACATCTACCTGGCCAACTGACTGCAGAGATACATATTAGTGCCCATTCCAAAGAAATGCAATACAATAGAATGTAAAAATGATTGAATACCTTTCATTCATATCACATGCAAATAAAATTTCATTGATGATAATTCAAAAATGGTTGCAGCAGAGCATTGACAAGGAAGTTCCAGAAAATTCAAGCCAGTTTCAGAAGAAGATGTGGAATAGTGTTTATTCCCGATGGGTCTTGGCTGAAAACAAAGAATATCAGAAAGGTGTTGCCTGTGTTTTATTGACTATGCAAAAGACATTAAAATGTGTAAATTATAACAAATTTTGGATAATAGTGGGAAGAATGAGAATTCTGGAACACTTAATTGTGCTCATGAGGAACCTGTACATAGATCAAGAGGCAGTCATTCAAACAGAACAAGGGGATACTGCATGGTTTAAAATCAGGAAAGGTGTGCATCATAGTTGTATGTTTTCACCATACTTATTCAATCTGAATGCTGAACAAATAATTCAAGAAGCTGGACTCTATGAAGACAAATGCAGCATCAAGATTAGAGGAAGACTTATTAACAACCTGCTATATGCAGATAATACAACCTTGCTTGCTGAATGTGAAGAAGACTTGTAGTACTCACTGATGAAGATCAAAGACTACAGCCTTCAGTATGGATTACACCTCAACCTAAAGAATACAAAATCCTCACAACTGGATCAATAAACATCATCACTATAATGGAGAAAAGATTGAAGTTGTCAGGATTTCATTTTCCTTGAATCCACAGTCAACACCCATGGAAACAGCAGTCAAGAAATCAGATGTCGTATTGCACTGGCAAATCTGCTGCAAAATCTGCTGTTTAAAGCATTAAGAAATAAAGATATTACTTTGAAGATGAAGGCTTAACCCAAGCCATGGTATTTTCACTTGCCCCATATGCATGTGACAGGTGGACAATGAATAAGGAACACTGAAGAAGAGTTGGTGACTTTGCATTTTGGTATTTGGAAAGAGTACTAAAAATACCATGGACTGCCAGAAGAATGAACAAATATGTCCTGGAAGAAGTGCAGCCAGAATGCTCCTTGGAAGAGAGAATGACCAGACTTCACCTCACCTAGTTTGGTCATGTTGTCAGAAGGGGCAGTTCCCTGCAGAAAGATATCATGCTTCATAAAGTAGAAGGTCAGCAAAAAAGGGGAAGACCCTCAACAAGCGGGATTGACACAGTGGCTGCAACAATGGGCTCACATATAGCAAAGATTGTGAGGATGGCACAGGACTGGGCAGTGTTTGTTCCCTTCTATTGTAGATAGATAGGGTCACTATGAGTTAAAGCTGACTTGACAGCACCTAACAACAACAACAACAATAACAACAACACCATATGCATTTGAGAGCTGGATAATGAATAAAAATGACCACGGAGGAATTGATGCATTTGAATTGCAGTGTTGACAAATAATATTGAAAATACCATTGAATACCAGAAAAGTAGAACAAATCTGTCTTAGAAGAAGTACAGTTCCTTAAATGTGAGAATTGCCAGACTTCATTTCTTGAACTTTGGTCATGTTATTTGAAGGGAGCCATCCCTAAAGAAGGATATCATGTTTGGTAAAGTAGAGGGTCAGTGAAAAAGTGTAAGACCCTCAATGAGATGGATTGACACATTGGCAGCAATGTTAGCCTCAAGCAGGGCAAGGATTATGAGGATAGTGCAAGACAGGGCAGTTTTTTGTTCTGTTGTACATAGGGTCTCTGTAAGTAGGAACTGACTCAGTGGCACATAGCATCATCAACAACAACAACTTGTTTGCTTTGCCATTTATTCCTTTAACAAATATTATTGGTTAGCTACTGTATATCAGGCCCTGGACATAGAGTGGTGAGCCAAACAGTAGGCATGATTCCTGCTTTTATAGAATTTACCCTCTAGCGAAAGAGACCAATATATAATCATCTAAATAAATGTATACTTGCTAGGAATGAATGTATATGGGACCATGTCAGGTCACCATAGGGAGAATGAACCAGGTTAAGGAGGGCAGAAAATGCAGACACTAGTCCTCATCACTGGGTTATTTACTAACTTGGATTTGTGACTCTTCCAAAGACAATGGCAGGCCCTTCTGAACAGTTCCCAAAGAGGGGCTCTGACCTTCCATCTTGGAGCAGTTTATCTTGCCAAGCTCTCTTCCTTAAACTGAAAACATTGACCACATTTTGTTGTCCTGGCATCCAACATTTGACTTCCAATATCTACCACTTGTGTCATTACCCCCAGATCAAGACCAGGTTGAGGTGAACCAAGGGATTGTTTTGCAACTTCTTTTGATCCCTGAAAGTCTGTGGCACACAATTAAAATGAATTAAAATTCTTCAAATCTGTCTTAATCTTATATATGCAACTTGGTGGAGCATGAGGTATAGAAATATGTCTTACAATTCTGTGTTTATATGTTGGTAGTCTGGTGGCATAGTGCCTAAGGCATTTGACTGCTAACCAGAAGGCTGGTGATTCAAACCCACCAGCCACTCCTTGGAAGGCAGACTGGGCAATCTACTTCTGCAGATATATTGCCTCATAAACCCAAGGAGGGGTCACTGATGGCAGTGAGTTGTGGTTTTTTTTTTTTTTTTTAAGTCTTTCATTAATATTTAGAATAGTGTATAATTAAAACTTTAATGAATAATAATATCAGTGGCTAATATTTTTGAGTGGTTCTCTGGTGGTGTAGTGCCTAAGGCATCTGACTGCTAACCAGAGAGCTGGCAGTTCAAACCCGCCAGCCACTCCTCAGAAGGAAGACTGGGCAATCTACTTCTGTAGAGATACTGCCTTAGAAACCCAAAGAGGGGTTGCTATGAGTTGTATCCAACTCTATGGTAGTGAGTTTATTTGATTTTAGTATGTGGTAGGGACTGTGCTAAAAGCTATGATATATATTATTTCATTTAAAACTTTGCTGAAACTGCCAACATGTCCTCCATAGAATCATGTATGAATTCTTTTTTGGGCTTTTCACAATTTGGCCTATTTCCTGTACAGTCTTATTTCCCAGTATCTTTGAACCCCACCCCACCCCACCCTTTTTTTTTTTACAACTAAGCACATTCCTGGCTGTTTTGTTTGCTCTGTTCGCATATGCTTTTCCCTCTACCTGGAATGCATTCTTTTTGCATCATATCAAAATCCTGTACTTCATAATTACCACCTTCTAGGACACTCCTACTCAACCCTAGATTGGATATGAACTTTGGCCCCTTCCTTAAATGAAATAGTTGCTTAGTTAATACTTGTTAAATTAAATAGCAGGTGCTTTGGGTAGCTTTGTCAATTTGCTGCATTTAAGCTAAGTAGATATTCCATTGTAGCCAAGTAACTAATGTGATTTGAGGTAGTTTGTTATTCTTCTTCTCTGCCATCTTGGAGAATTAACTAGCTGTGAAAACAAACATTCTCCTTAAAACATATAATGACTGAGAATCACTAATATCTCATTTTGAGAAATTGCAATGGTTCAAGAATATCTTACACTGTATTTAAGTAAAGCAGCCTCTAGGAAGACTAATATACTGCTGTTTTCCCTGGTAAGTGCTCAATTTGTGGAATCAGTAGACATATTATTATTATTATTATTTTAAAAATGAGATATCTGAGGTATAGGAGAGGCTAGGTAGCTTGCCTACATCACTCAAACTAGTAAACTAGTGATGCTTTAGGCTATGTGACTTCTACTCCTGTCCCATATTCCAACTCTGTCAACAGTTATCAGAGGTATAATTCTAAATGGAGTCACATTTCACATTTAGTTCCATTATTACTTTTTGGCACACCATCCTTTTAATAATACCTGGATTCCCAAATGCTTTATCTAGTGACTATGGAAAAATACTAATCTTATTGCTGATGCATGTTATATCAGGTGAGAAAATGTGTGTCAAAATGTCTGAAATCACAGACCATTTTACAGAAAAAAATATGAGTAAATTTATATGGCAAAAATTTTCTAAAATGTAATTATTTATCTAGTTGCCAAAAGCTTTTGTTTAACTTTCCTTTACTGTACCTTTTCTTCAAACTAATTTAAAAAATCTTCCTCCAACTGGTCGGCCATTGCTTTTATTTTCTTTCTACTTAAAAAAAAAAATGTTACTTACTAAGAATACACATGCCAGATTTCAGTTAATTGCCTTTTTATGGTCCAGTCATTAACCTACTGAAAAAGCAGCTTATATGGAAACATTGACATAACCCACATTACAGTGGCTCCAATGTGTTGCTATCATAAAGTATCCATCTTCTGAATGTGTATGTTTTCATAGTATACTATTGAAAAGGTAATGGAAAATTAAGGTTGCAATGGAGAATTTGATTCTGTGTATATATTTTTAAACGCCAACACAGTGTATGTTTACAACATCAAGGAGTTTATTGGAATTAAGGTGTATCATAAACTTTATGATATTTAAAACATATTTTACAACTGGCCATATTTTATTTCTGCTCCCATTGTCAAGTGTTTCTTATTTCTTTGACACAGTATTTGTTATGTGTCTGTCTTCGAGCTGGTACACTGAATCTAAAGCAAGTTTTAGAATTTCAGAGTGGTCAGTCTTTAACACTTGCTCTCATAAATTATTTTTTAACGTTTAAGTTTTAAAGCATCCATTGCCCTCTTGGAATAGTGTACAAATTACAGAAACAATGGAGTATGAGATAATAATTTTAGAGGTTTTTTTTTTTTTTTTTCATTCTTACCCGTGGCCTCACTGATTTTGAGAAGAGGAATGTACCAATCTAGTTTTTATCAAGAAAAGAAACACAGTGTGGGAAACTGAAGCATATGAGATGGTAACAAGAATGTTGGATATGTGCAATCCTGGGAGGTAATTGCTTTACTTGCATATTTGATGTATGTGCTTGTTGTCAGGTGCTGTTGAGTTGATTATGACTCATAGTGACCCTATGTGGTACAGAACAAAACATTGCCTGGTCCTGCACCATCCTCAGAATTATTGTTATGCTTGAGCCCATAGTTGCAGCCACTGTGTCAATTAATCTCATTGAGGTCCCCTTTTTCACTGACCTTCTACTTTACCAAGCATGATCCTCTTCTCCAGAGACTGGTTCCTTGTGACAGCATGACCAAATACAAGAGATGAAGTCTGACTATTCTCGCTTCTAAGGTGCATTCTGGTTGTACTTATCCAAGACAGTTTTCATTCCTTTAGCCATCCATGATACATTCAATATTCTTTGGCAACACCACAATTCAAATGCATCAGTTCTTCTGCAGTCTTCCCTACTTATTGTCCAGATCTCACATGCATTTGAGGCTTTTGAAAACACAATCACTTTGGTCAGGCATACCTCAATCTTCAAAGTGACATCTTTGCTCTTTAACACATTAAAGAGGTCTTTTGCAGCAGATTTGCACAATGCAGATTGTTACGTTCTTGACTGCTGTTTCTGTGGGCGTCAATTATAGATCTGAGTAAAAGGAAATCCTTGACAACTTCAGTCTTTCCTCTGTTCATCATGATGTTGCTTATTGGTCAAGTTGTGGGGATTTTTGTTGAGGTGTAATCCATACTGAAAGCTATAGGCTTTGATCTTCATCAGTAAGTGCTTCACATCTTCTTCACTTTCAGTGAGCAAGATTGTGTCATCTGCATATGGCAGATTGTTAATGAGTCTTCCTCCAGTCCTGGTGCTGCATTTTTCTTCATTGATTCCAGCTTCTCAGATTATTTGCTCATCATACAAATTGAATAAGTATGGTGAAAACATACAACCCTGACACAAACCTTTCCTTATTTTAAACCATGCCCTATCCCCCTCTTCTGTTCAGAAAAATTTATCTGGGTCTGTGTATGGGTTCCTCATGAGCACAATTAAGTGTTCTAGAATTCCCATTCTTTGCAGTGCTATCCATACTTTGTTATAGTCCACACAGTTGAGTGTCTTTTCATAGTCAACAAAACACAGGTAAATATCTTTCAGATATTCTTTGCTTTCAGCCAAAATCCTTCTGACATCAGCAGTGATATCTCTCATTCTGCGTCCTCTTCTGAAACCAGCTTAAATTTCTGGCAGTTACCTGTCAATATACAGCTATAAACATTGTTGAATTATCTTCAGGAAAATTTTACTTGTGTGTGCTATGAATAATATTGTTGAATTATTTCCACGTTCTGTTGGACCATCTTTCTTTGGAAAGGGTGCATGTAGATGTCAGTTGGCCAGATAGATGTCTTCCAAATTTTTTTACTTCCATAGTGATATCGCCTTGGAAACCCAAGGAATGGTCACTATGAGTCAGGTCCAACTCGATGATGCATAACAACAACAACAACACAAATAAGTGAGCATCTCCAGTGCTGCATCCATGTGTTGAAAGATCTCAGTGGATATTCTTTCAATGCTTGGAGCTTTGTTTTTCACCAGTTTCTTCAGAGCAGCTTGGACTTCTTCCTTCAACACCATAAGCTGTTGATTGTATGCTACCTCATGAAATGGTTGAACTATATCAAGCAGTCCTTTTTGGTACCGTGACTCTATTCCTTCAATCTTCTTTGATGCTTCCTCCATCATTCAGTATTTTGCCCATAGAATCCATCACTATTGCAACTCAAAGCTTTAACTTTCTCTTCAGTTCTTTCAGCTTGAGAAAGGCCAAGTTCTTCCCTTTTGATTTTCTAACTCCACGTCTTTGCACATTTCATTATAGTACTTTATCTTCTTGAAATACCCTTTGAAATCTTCTTTTCAGCTCTTTTACTTTATCATATCTTTCTCTTATTTTTGCTATACTCATTCAAGAGCAAGTTTCACAGTCTTTTCTGATGTCCATTTTGGTATTTTTTTCTTTCCTGTCTTTTTAACGAACTTTTGCTTTCTTCATGTATGGTGTCCTTGGTGTCATCCCACAACTTGTCTGGTCTTTGGTCATTGGTGTTCAATGCATCATATCTATTCTTAAGATGGGCTGTACATTCAGGTTGGATATACTAAAGATTGTATTTTGGCTCTTGTAGACTTGTTTTAATCTTCTTTAACTTCAATTTAAACTTATATCTGAACAATTTATGTGTTCCTGGCCTTTTATGACTGATGATATTGAGCTTCTCCATTGCCTTTTTCCAGAGGTAGTTATTTTGATTCCTGTGTATCCCATCTGATGAGTTTTTTGTGTATAGTTGCCAATTTTGTTGTTGAAAAAAAGTATTTGTAATGAATAAGTCATTGTTCTTGCAAAATTCTATCACGGAATCTGTGGCATCATTTCTGTCACCAAGGCCATATTTCCCAACTACAGATGCTTCTCCTTTGTTTCCTACACTTGCACTCCAATCACTTGAAGTATCAGAGCATCTTGATTGCATATTTGGTCAATTTCAGACTGCAGAAGTTGGTAAAATTCTTCAGTTTCTTCATATTTGGTTTTAGTGTTTGGTGGTAAATTTGAACACAGTAGTATTAACTTGTCTTCTTTTGTAGGTGTATAGATATTATCCTATCACCAACAGCACTGTACATCAGGATAGATCTTGAAAGCTTCCTTTTTTTTAAATGACTGTTACACTATTCCTGTGCAATTTATCATTCCTGGTATAGTAGACCATATGACTGTCTGATTCAAAATGACCAATACTAGTCCATCTCAGCTACTAATACCGAGGATATTGATCTTTATGCATTCCACTTCATCTTTTACAACTTCCAATTTTCCTAGATTCATACTTTGTACATTCCATGGTCTAATTATTAATGGATATTTGTAGCTATTTTTTTTTTTTTATTTTGCGTTATACCACATTAACAATTGAAGGTCCCAAAAGCTTTACTTTATCCAAGTTGCTATGATCAATTCTACTTTGAGAAAGTCTCATTTTGAGTGCCTTCCAAGCTGAGGGGCTCATCTTTCCACGCCATATCAGACAGTCTTTCACTATTGTTCATAAGGTTTTCAGTGGCCATTTCTTTCAGAAGTGGACTTTGTCATGTCCTTCTTCCCAGTCTGTCTTAGTCTGGAAGCTCCACTGAAATCTGTCCACCATGGGTGACCTTGCTGGTATTTGATATACTGGTGGCAAAGCTTCCAGCATCACAGCAACACACAAGCTGCCACAGTAAAGAAACTGACAGATGAGTGTTGAGATAAATATGTAGGTGTGTGAAAAAGAGTTGAGGTGGAAAAATTTTATGATTTATTTGAAACAGAAATCATTGCCTTGTCAATCAAATCATCCCAGATGTGCATTTGTGAAACTTGATAAGAAATAAGTAATTTTCACCTAACCCAGGAGCTTCTACTTGACTTTAGGTGATTTACAGGGAGAGTTTGAGAGCATTGATGTTTTTTAACTTTGTTATACTGGACAAGTTACTTACCTTCTGTATGCCTTAGTTTGCATACCTGTGAAATGAAGATAATAATGGTGCCTATTTGCTAAGTTTCCTCAGAGGCTTAGAAGCAGTAGTGCATAGTAAGCATTTAATACATTTTTCTACTAGTATTATAAATTTATTTTTTATGTTTTGAAGCTGACTGGTATAGCAGGTTTTGACAGACTGTGTTCTTATCCAGATTTCTCATTTTATGGTTGTTTGGCTAAGCCACGGTACTCTTTGTGGCCTGATTTTTTCATATGAGTAAAATGCGATACTTTGAAAGCTTGTTGAAAGAATGAGATTATGTATGTAAATTGCCAAGCACAAAGTCAGACCCATAGTAGGTACTCAATGAATGGAAGCCTTATAATTATTTACAAAAAAAAAAAAAAAAAAAAAAAAAAAAAACCAGAGCAATAATTAGATTGAATGCCTAAGGACACGATGTCTTTAAAAACCAGCATACTTTACTCAACAACATAAAGAACAAAGCTCAGTGTTCTCCAAAACCCATGTAGTTGAACATAATGTCTTAGCCAAAAAAATATATTACAGAGTAAGTGGTTGTAAATGCTATGTTCTATTTATACATGATGAGGGTGTTGTGAACTGTGGAGCCACATTTTAAATATCATGTATGTGAAGGCTTTCTTGTTTCTTACTTTATAAAATGTCCTCATTTTAAAAGGCTCTAAGTGCGTGTAAACATGTTTAAAATAGGCCCAAACACATAATAAAATAAACAAGATATTCTAGACCAGACCATTTTCTTTCTTTTTCACTGTTTTACAACCATTCTCCTATCAGAATTTTACATTTGATCTTAACAACACAGAATTTTATAGCTTGAAAGGACCAGTCTCATACCCTAAATTTATAGATGAGGAAACTGTGATCTGACAAGTTTAAATGATTTGCCTGGAGCCATGTAGTAAGTTCGTGGTGGAATTCTGGTTTCTTGTCTCCAAGATCAGAATATTAAGGGAAGAGAAATTACAACTAGATCTAGCCACAATTTAAGCTTTTATAATAGAGTAGGTGGTGATGGTGTCCTATAAAGTGAATCTCTGCATACAACTAAAAGGGAAGAATAGGTGCCACTCATACTGGGGATCTTTAAATAATAGTAGAAGCTACAAGATAGTAGAAGCTGGTCCTTGTGAAATTAGCTGAATGGAGCCATATAATAATTTATATAGAATGTTGTGATCTCAGGTATGTTCAAGTAACAAGTACCCAAGGATGTCAGGTTGAACCAGAAAGGCAAGCACTAGGTAGTTATCCAAATAGTGAGATAGTAGACTTAAATTCAGATGGGCAATGTCACCTTAGGTCAAGGGAGGCTCTGCTAAAGAATAGGTGTTTGACTCTGATGAGTTGTTTATACTTCAGTGGTTCTGTTTCCTCAATAGTATATTTATTATAATTCCTATGCCTTCTGGTTGTGCTGATCATTAAACAAGATAATTCATGAAATGAATTTAGCAAAGTGTCTGGCACATATAGTGAGCACGTTAGAAATAATAAATGAGTCCTGGTGATGCAGTCTTTAAGTACTTAGCTGCTAACCATAAAATCGGTGGTTCAAACATGCCAGCCAGCAGCTCCATAGGAGAAAGAGATAGCAATTAGCAATTTGCTTCTGTAAAGATTTTTAGCCTTTGAAACCCTATGTGGCAGTTCTACTCTGTCCTATAGGTTTGCTATGAGTGGAATAGACTCAACAGCAAAAGGTTAATAAATAATAGCTATCATTATAATTGTAGGTTGTCAGTCTATTCATGGCAGAGGATATATTACAAACGGATTAATGTTATCCCATTAGAAAATATTGAGAAAAATTGCTAGGTTCTCAGAGTCTTCGCTGAATCACCCACAGTTTATGATTATGTTCTAGTTTGAACAGGTAACCAAACATACAGATCCAATGCCCTTGAGTTGATTCTAACCCATACTGACTCTATATGACAGAGTAGAACTGTCCCATAGGGTTTCTAAGGCTTCAAATCTTTATGGAAACAGACTGCCATATCTATCTGCTGGGGAGTGGCTAGTGGGTTTGAACTCTTGACCTCTTGGTTAGCAGCCAAGTGGTTTCACCACTGTTCTGCCAGTGCTCCTCTGAATAGGTAAGAGTGATACTTAATACAGAAACAGAGGCAGAAGCCTGTTCCATGAGTTGACCAACATTGTGCATATCTGGTATTCTCAGGGAGTGTAGAATAAAGAATGTTATAATTTGCAGTATACATAAGTGAGCTGTATATATCCCAGACTCAACAGGTTCTGAGCCTAGGACAAATTTTGGTAATCCCTATCCATAATAGACTCAAACATCACCAGTGGACTTCCCTCCTGGAATCTCTTTGAAAGATGACTTTTTTACCAGGTTAATATCTATTAGTGAGATTTTAGTGGTTCAGTGGTAGAATAGTCTCAGATCCTTCCATGCTGGAGGCCTGGGATCAATTCCTGACCAATGTACCTCATGCTCAGCCACCACTTGTTTTTCATTAGAGACATGTTGTTATGATGCTGAACATGTTCAGACTGAGATGGACTAGAAATAAAAGCCTGGTGATCTACTTCTGAAAAAGAGCCAATGAAAACTCTATTGATCACAATAGGCTGATCCACAACTAATCATGGTGATTAATTTCATTATGCTTGGGCCACCATGGTTTGGAGCCTGACTTGATACCATCCAAGAACAAGAACTACAATATCTATTATACGTGACTGCTTGAAAACTTACTGTGAGCCAGTAAACATCTCATTCTAGATTTGACATTTTCTGAAGTCCCCTCCTGCCTCCAATACCCCAAAAGGAATTTTTAATTGCTATGATGATTGGCTTCCAGTTGTATTTAAGGTGTAGGTTCTAAAATGCTATTCCACATTCCAATTAGGCTACATGAAAATCCATTTGAACCTAAAAAAGCTGAGCAACAAATTTGTCTTCACCAACATTTCAGATGTGTCCCAAGAAACATGAAAATATATGGGTTTTCTTCACCCGTTGTATATCTACACTTCTGTCTTTTGATGATGAAGCTTCACGGGAAATCTGTGTGACCTGAAGCAGCTTGAGTCATTAAATTATGTGGGCATGATTTATGCCAAGCGAATAGACAAGAATAAATCCAAAAATAATAAGAAACATTTACTTATTCATCTCATCTCACTTCAATTTCTCCCAGATTTCCCTTGGTATGTAGATATAAGCATTGAAAAATAAAGCCAATATATGATGAAAAGAAAATGGTGAAACAAAACAAAACAGAACACACTTTGCTAGAACTGTCAACAACCCCCGCCCCCCACCTTTTCTCATGAGTAGATTTTTCTCATTTACCTTTTCTCATGAGATAGCCCTTTAGAGGTGTTCTGGCTTTATCTGAGGGTGGCTCTCAGATAAAATTTTCCACCTTGTTCAGGCCCTGGTTTAGATGGTAGTTAATGATTTAAGTTTTATTACCAACTTTGAAGATTGTATTCCAAGATCTTGGAGGTAAGTCAATGTTACAGATAGAATTAGGAATCATTCACATAGAAGTCATGGTTGAATCTCTGCAAGCGAGTCAGGTCACAGAGTCAAAGGCTATGCAGAACAAGGATAGCTTTCCAGAGAAGAAAACCTCACAAAATGCCACAGACTGGGAAGACTCAGAATTGGAAGAAAGTAAAGATTGTTTACTTTCTTCTTAGATAAAAAAGGAGAGAGTAGTGATTGGAGGCAAGGAGATTAAGAAAGAGGTGAGAACTTGGAGGGGAATATTGTGTGTAAAAAGTTTGAGAGCAGTTTTGGTGGAGTGCCGGGATGGAAGCCATGTTATAAGGAGATAAGGAAAAAATGCATGGTAGGTGTGGTAATTAAAGTTATGTGTCATCTTGGCTGGACCTGGTTTTGAGTGGCTGGGCAGCTGGATGTAGTTATTCTCCATGATAAGACTGGTAACCATCTCCATGGTGGAATCTAATGATAGCAGCTAAGTAGCTGCCCTAGGGGTGTAGTCTGTTTCTAGTGTGTAAGAAGAAGCTTTAAGAAAGGTCTCTGAGCCTTTTTTTTAATACATTTTATTGATCCCTGAGGCTTTTTTTGACACATCTGGATCCTGCATTTTGCTGAGTCTTCACCTCAGTGGCCTGTCATGGCTTCTTTCAATCTTGGGACTGTTTCTGGACTTAAACTAGTGACCTGCCATGTTGTTAATAATCTTGGGACTGTGCCATTTTATTTGTTGACCTTGGGTTTGTCAGCCTCAGCAGCCAGCACCTGTATGAGTTAAGAGAAGCCTCCAGCTTCAGTGGGCTGGGAGCAAGAGGCAGAACTGAAGCCCAAGGTCAAGGGGCTTTCACCTAGCCCCTAGAGTTGGCACTTTGAACTCAGACTTCTAGCCTCAAGAACTGTAAGAGGATAAATCCCTTTTTGTTAAGCTATTACTTGTGGCATTTTCTGTTAGAGCAGCACTAGATAACCAGAACAGTAGGGAAATGAAGCAGAGAAGGACTGTCATTTGAGAAGTACAGTTACTGTACACACACATACACATACACCATATTTTCCACTGTATTTTCATGTGAATCTGTCATACTGTGGTGGCTTGCATATTGCTCTGATGTTGTAAGATATGCCACCAGTATTTCAAATATCATCAGGGTCACCCATAGTGGATAAGTTTTACTGGAGTTTCTAGGCTAAGACAGAGTAGGAAGAAGGGCCTGGCAATCTACTTCTCAAAAATATTGGCCAGTGAAAACATTTTGAATAGCAGTGGCACACTGTCTGATATACTGCCAGTAAATACCACCCTCAGGAAAAGGCATGCAAAATATGACTGAGGAAGAGCTGATTTCTCAAAGTAGAGTCAATCTTAATAATGTGGATTGAGTAAAGCTTCCAAGACCTTCACGTGCTGATGTGGCATGACTCAAAATGAGAAGAAACAGATGCAAACATCTATTAATAATAGGAACATGGAATATGTGAAATGTGAACCTAGGAAAATTGGAAGTTATTACAAATGAAGTGCAACACTTTATTAAAGGTAGATATTCTAGGCATTAGTGAGCTGAAATGGACTGGTATTGGCCATTTTGAATCAGAAAATCATATGGTCTGCTGTACCAGGAATGACACATTGAAGAAGAATGGTGTCCCATTCATTGTCAGAAAGAATATTTCAAGATCTATCCTGAAGTACAATGCTATCAGTGATAGGATAATATCCATATGCCTACAAGGAAGACCAGTTAATATGACTATTATTCAAATTTGTACACCAACCACTAATGCCAAAAATGATGAAATTGAAGATTTTTAAATAAATTTATGCAGTCTGAAATAGAGAAAAGATACAATCAAGATGCACTGATAATTACTGGTGATTGGGATGCAAAAGTTGGAAAGAAAGAAGGATCGATAGTTGGAAAATATGACTGTGGTGATAGTAATGATGCCAGAGATCACCTGATAAAATTTTGTGAGACGAAAAACCTACTCATTGAAAATACCTTTATTAACAACATAGGCAGTGACTGTACACATAGACCTCACTGGACAGAATACATAGGAATCACACTGATGACGTATATAGAAAGAAATGATGAAGAAGCTCAATATTATCAGTCACAACAAAGCTAGGGACCAGACCATCAAACTGACTACATCTATAGAAAGATGTGAAGAAGAAGCTCAACATCATCGGTCACAATGAAGCTGGGAACCAGATCATAATTTTTTCATATGCAAGTTCAAGTTGAAGCTGAAAAAAAAATCAAAAGAAATCTATGAGAGCCAAAGTACAACCTTGAGTATATCCCACCTGAATTTAAGACAATCTTAACAACAGATTTGACACATTGAACATTAATGACTGAAGACAAGACAAGTTGTGGGATGACATCAAGGACATCATGCATGAAGAAAGGAAAAAAGTCATTAAAAAGAAAGACCAAAATAGATGTAGCTGAAGTGAATGAAAGAAATGAAGTAAAAATGCTGAGCAGAATATTTCAAAGGGTTGCTAGAGAAGACAAAGTAAAGTATTGCAAACTACAAAGACATCGAGTTAAAAGACCAAAAATGAAGAACATGCTTGACATATCTCAAGATGAAAGAACTGAAGAAATATTTCAAGCCTCGAGTTGCAATATTGAAGGATTCTATGGGCAAAGTATTGAGCAAGCATCAGAAGAAAGATGGAAGGAATGTACAGAATCACTGTACCAAAAAGAACTGGTTGACATTCAACCATTTCAGGAGATAGAATATGATGAAGAAATGATAGTATTGAAAAAAAGTCCATGCTGCACTGAAGGCATTGGTGAAAAACAAGGTGTCAGGAATTAATGGAATATCAAATGAGATATTTCAACAAATGGATACAATGCTGGGAGTGTTCACTCACCTATGCCAAGAAATTTGGAAGACAGCTACTTGGCCAAAGAAAAGTAACCCAGCACAATGCATAAATTATTGAACAATGTCATTAATATCATATTCAAGTAAAATTTTGCTGAAAATAATAAATTATTGTAGCAGTGCATTGACAAGGAACTGCTAGCAATTCAAGAAGCTGGATTCAGAACAGGAAATGGAATGATGGATATCATTGCTGAAGTCAAATGGGTCTGGGTTGAAAGCAGAGAATACTAGAAAGATGTTTACTTGTGTTGTATTGACTATGCAAAGACATTTGACTGTGTGGATCATAAAAATTTATGGGTAACTTCGCAAAGAATGTGAATTCCAGAACAGTTACCAGTACTCATGTGGGATGTCTACATAGACCAAGAGGCATTTGTTCTGACAGAAGGAGTTACTGCATAGTTTGGGATTGGGAAGTGTGTTAACCAGGGTTATATCTTTTCACCATATTTATTCAATTTGTATGATGAGTAAATAATACTAGAAGCTGGACTATATGAAGAAGAACATGGCATCAGAATTTGGGAAAGAATCATTAACAATCTGTGATATGCAGATGACACAACCTTGCTTGCTGAAGGTAAAGAGGGCTTGAAGCATTTATTAATGAAGATAAAATATTACAGCCTTTAGTATGGATTATACCCCAACATAAAGAAAACAAAAATCCTGGACAAATGGACCAATAAGGAACATTGCGATAAATGGAGAAAATATTAAAGTTGTCAAGGACTTTATATTACTTCAGTGCACAATCATAGCCCATGGAAACAATCATCAGGAAACCAAAGGAAGTATTGCATTGGGCAAATCTGCTGCAAAAAACTTCTTTAAAATGTTAAAAAGGAAAGAAGTGACTTTGAGTTATTAAGTGTGTCTGAAAATCATGATATTTTCTTTTCTTTTTTCCCTAGGTGGGTGCATGTAAGTCTTTCTACTGTTGGGCTGAGAGCCACCCACTGGGAGTGAGTCCTATCCCAGGCCCGAAGGGTATCCCAGGGCCATCGTCTTGGGGGTCCCACCTGACTCCATCCAACGAGTAATTCTGGTTGTTATTGTGTTTTTGAATTTTGTTCCACATTTTTCCTCCCACTCTATTGAGGATCTCCAGTTTTGATCCCTTCCTGAGTGGTTGGCATTAGTAGCCAGGCACCATCTCGTTCTTCTGGTCTCAAGGTCCATTATGTCCAAGGGCTGATTGCTTCCAAATGCCCTTGGTTTTCTTCACTTTTCTTTGCTTCTGACAACTGGAGACAATTAGCTGCATCTTTGATTGCCACTTGAAAGCTTTTAAGAGCCCAGTAGCTACTCACCAAAGTAGGTTGTGGAACAAGATCTTTATGTATTATGTTGTGCCAATTGAGCCTGGTGTCCTTCAATACTATGGTCCTGAGTTGGCAGGTCTGGAGTTCTCTCTCCCAAGGTGTTTGGCTGTCTCTGAGGGTTTACTCCAATTCTGTCTTCTGTTGCTTCTTTAATGATTGTGGTTATTTTGTATTACTAGTATCTATGCAGGGAACTCTGGTAGCATAGTGCCTAAGGCACTTGACTGCTAACCATAAGGCTGGTGGTTCAAACCCACCACACCTGGGAAGGAAGGATGGGCAATCCACATCCATAGTGATAGTGCCTCGAAAGACCAAGGAGGGGTTGCTATGAGTCAGGTCCGACTCAATGGTATATTACAACAACAACAGTATCTATGCAAGATTATCTTCAGCTAAATCTGTTATCGGTCTAGGGTACACTCCTGTTCACCAACCCACATCTGATCTTCTCAGTAAATCTGATTTTCTCAGAAAATCATGGTATTTCTAATTGCTTCATGTGCTTGTGAGAGTTGGACAATTATTAAGGAAAACTGAAAAAGAATTGATGCCTTTGAATTGACACAGTGCCTATAACAATGGGCTCAAACATAGACACAATTGAGAGGATGGCTCAGAACTGGGCAGTGTTTCTCTCTGTTCTACATAGAGTTACTATAAGTTGGAACTGACTGGTTGGCACCTTGCATTAACAACAACAATGTATTATATCTTTCTGCAAATAGCATATGCCTTCTATGTTTGTTTGCCAACTGCTCCCTTCCCCCAGGAGGTATTTTCTTAAACACTTTTTTTTTTGTTTTAATATATGTATACCAGATGCTTAAAAACAGAAGTTTTAATTTAGCAGCAACATGTAGAGAGAAGTTCCTGAAGAATTTAGAGTATTTGGTCCTTACAAATACCATTTTATGATCAGAATACCTGATTAACAAGATCTCAAAGTCATGCATTAAGAACTTCCCTTTCTAAATAATTAGGTATCATATTGAAAAATGAGCTTATTTGATGGAAACATGACAATGAACAAATCTGTCTTGGAAGAAATACAAGCAGAACACTCTTTAGAAGCAAGGATGGTGGGACTTTGTCTGATGTGCTTTGAACGTGTAATTAGGAGGGCTCACTCCCTGGAGAAAAATATCATGCATGGTAAAGTAGCAAAAAACAGAAAACAAATAACAAAACAAAAAACTGGTAAAGTAAAGAGTTGGTGAAAAACAGGAAGACCCTCCACGAGATAGATTGATGCAGTGGCTGCAACAATGGGGTCAAACATAGCAACAATTGTGAGGGTGGTGCAGGATTGGGCAATGTTTTGTTCTGTTGTAAGTAGGGTCACTATGAGTCTGAACTGACTTGATAACACCTAAGAGCAACAACATGGCTCAAAGCACAAAAAGTAAGTCACAGCATTTTTCTTTTTGCACTTAACTTAAAGCCTTTATTTAGGGATTTGTTTGAAGTTGCAAACATGGTTTATACTTTTTGAGGGGAAAGCACTGAAACGAACTTTGAAGAAATCATATTAGTGAAATAGACATTTTGGAAGATGGACGATCACACCCTATAGATTCTTCTGGCCGTTGTCAGCGTCCTTTCTTCTGTATAGGTGTGATAGGTCACCTGACACAGCTTAAATTTTTCTGTGAGCAATCTTTTGGCAGAAGGTATCTGAAAGCTTTTCAAAACCAGTGTTCCGTGATCAAACTAATTTGGAAATCTCCCCTTTTTTATTCTACATCTCTGCTGAGTATTCAGAAATTCACTAGCAAATTTAATCTTTTGAAAAGTATAGTAAAAACAAACAAGCAAACAAAAACTGTTGAGCTTTTACGTAGCACGTCTCAAACTTATTTGAGTGAAGAAAAGGTGTGTGTGTGTGTGCATGTATGTATGTGTGTGTCTGAAGGGTAGATCTGAGAATGAAAAAGAGAAGGAAGATTGTAATCAACATTAAAAATTTAGAGAACAGTGTTTTATGAAACAACTTTGGGAAATACTACTTTTAAAGCTCTAATACAAAACTGTTTTCAATATAAAGTGCCTGCCTCTGTGCTAGGCAAATAGACAATGAGCCATAGGTAGGTTATGTCTCCCTGCTTCCTGCAGTGTCCACTATGCAAAAGAACTCTAATCCTGTAGTGACCTTGAATTTTCATTATACAGCTTAGTTTGGGAAATAGGTAATTAAGTCTGTGTTGGTTCCTGCAGACAGATATGTAGTCAAACTAACTCAGATAAATAGAGCTGGGATGGTAAAGTAAAGGTCATATAAGGCTACAGTGATATCACAGACATGAAGCATATTTGGGCTTTATGAGAATCAGAATGTCATTTGGAATGAGGTAGGTGTTTATTCTATATCTCTGTTTCTCTTGTGTGGTCTCATCTTTTGTCCCAGTTTTATCCTTTCTGAGGTTTTCTTTCTTAGGTGATTATGCAAGGCCTAATATGGCCATCCAACCCTACCACAACATGGATTTTCAAATTCCCAGCTGACGTAACTGATTCCTGGCCAGTGAATCTATTGGATGCCTTGAGAGTGATGTACACACAATTCCAGTCAACCAGGGATGAGGAATGGTTGGCTACATGATGTGTAGAACTGCTTCTTTGAGGGCTTTGGGGTAGAGTAGAAATAAAACATATTTAATGTAGTTGGGATGAAGAATTGTAGTATTTGAAGGATAGGAAATGAAAAAATAATTTGCAGCACATTCTGTAATTATAGATAAAATTTTCTAAACTGTTCCCACCATTTATAGAGCAGAAGTCCCAGGAAATGAAATATAACAATGATGCAAACAGATAAACTCTAAAATAAAGCAGATTCTCCCTCCTACCCTTGACCCTGTAGCTAATATGACCTGTTAATGTTGGGGAACATAGAAATACCAAATCCTTTTTCTTAAGTGGTTATGGAGACCAGAAAAGATTTATTATTTTCTTTCCCTTTGACCAAGTGAAAGGACTTACTAAAAATGTTTTTCAGGTTATTCTGAAGAATGCTTCCAATGGCTCTGCTATTAAGTTGCTTTGGAGAGAACAGCTCCCTAGATGGTCTAAATTTTGATGCAAAAATCTTTCATAACATTCCCAGGACCTCACTCATGATGTAACTACTCATGGTAGTTGAACTCCTTTGAGGAAGCAATGTTTGTAATATAGATATGTACAGATTAATATGAAGATTGCATCTTGTTTTTTCTTGTGAATATTTCATAGGATGGAGATGATTGAGGTACATTTGCGACCACAGTCCCTAGCAATTCACATGAGTCCCTCTGTTGAACAAACCTAGCCTATTTTCTTTACTTCTTGATATGCAGAAGTGTTTAGTGACCTTTTCAATTGCAAATTTAGGCCTTGCTCAGTGCCCAGATTACTGGGGACTTGAGTCAGCAAGTAATTAAACCATGATCAACTCTCATATCATTTTGCCTTCTGGTTAGTAGTTTCCCAGGAAGATAATTCATTGATCTTATGGTCTCCAAATATTCCAGCTTCTAATATAGTTCTTTTTCACTATAAAATAGCAGTTCAGCATTCTGGTATCTGCCTTAGATCTCTCAGGCATGCTCTATGCCCTGAGTTAGGCTCCCAAATTCTGATAACCTAGGACAAGGATTCAGTCCTCCAAAGAACAAGTTCAGACCCTGGAATATGGCAATCTCATCTAGGTCATTTCAGCTGCTGCTTAGAGCATGCTCCCTTGCCATCACTTTCTTTAGTTAAAAACCTCTACACATCTCTAAGATTGAGCCGGTCCGTAAACTTTTTCTGTAATTGGAGTTGAGTTGTTTTGACACTTAATTATCCCATGAGGATATTTCACCTGTTCTGTGAGCCAGAAGGGTCCTACGATAAGCTCTCATTTTTCGCTGAGTAAGCCAAGTAGCCATTAGAACTTCCTGTGGTCTGCCAATTCCAAAGATGTTTTGAGAACCTGTTTTCTTTAGGTTCTAAGCCCCTGTACAGGAAGCAATTTGTTTAGTACTGCTGGAACAAAAATACCATAAGTGGGTGGCTTTAAAGAACAGAAATTTATCTTTATCCCACTTCTGGTGGGTAAAATCTGGGTCTTGGCCATGTTGATTTCCTTTTTAGTAATCCCAGGTGTCCCTTGGTTCCTTGCTGGTCCATGGCTTGTGGATGCTATCTGTCCTCTCCTGTGCATGTCTCTATGTGCATTCTCATGTTTTTAAAATTCATAAGTGATTAAGTTTAAGACCCACTACTTTGGTATGACCTAATTAATATAACAAAAGAAAAACCCTGTTTCCAAACAGGATCACATCCACAGGTATGGAGTCCAATAATTCAACACAATTTTTGGAAGACACAAGTTGATCCATAATACTATTTTATGTTGTAAATGGCAAATTAGTTTTACTTCCAGTGTCATGTCCAATTACTTAGTAGTAGTTATCTGGAGTGTGTATTGCAAAGATAGCAAGGTTGCTAGTATATGCATCAAGACCAAACAAACAAACAAACAAAAAACACTCACTGCCATCGAGTCGATTTCCACTCATATCAACCCACTTTGGATTTCCAAAGTAGTGAATCTTTACAAAAGTCGATTGCCCATTCATCCTTCCACGGAGTGGCTGGTGAGTTTGAATTGCCAGCCTTCTGGTTAGCAGCCAAATACCTTAGGCACTATGCCACCAGAGCTCCTTAGCACCAGTTAAATAGTGATGTTTGTTTGCCATGGTTATTGGGTCACATTAGTCATGGAATTGGTGATTGGATGTGGAGACAGCATGAATGGATCATTGATGGCCCTACTATATGGCAAGTTAGTTATGATTAGTATCTTTTCCTGCTCTGATTCTTCAGTTAAAAGTAGTGAAATGTGGTACTGACAACATGAACAAAATTCTGGTCTGTGAAAGCTTTTAACTAGTCTGGTAAATGGAGGCTCATTGTGAGAAATATATTGTCATGTATGGCACATAACTTGTATGGAACTGTGATTGTTTTAACATGTGCTCTGGTAGCATAGTGCCTAAGGCACTTGACTGCTAACCAGAAGGCTGGCAGTTCAAACCCACCAGCCACTTCTCGGAAGGAAGATGGGGCAATCTACTTCCGTAGTGATACTGCCTCGGAAACCCAAGGAGGGGTCGCTATGAGTCAGGTCTGACTCGATGGCACATAACAACAGCAACAACAACAAGATAAAACAACGAACACTTAAAAAGGATTTAACACAGTCAGGGAATTCCTACCTTACAGTGTTCCTGAAAAATCAATAATGACTCTTGTGTAGCATTTTTTGGTTACTTTCTGTTAAATAGTAGGTGCTTTTGGTAGGCTATTCCAATAATCTGATTCAAGAAACTTTCTAATACAATAAATTCTAGACCATCAAAAACAGCTTCTGGCTCATACTTTCCAAGAAGAATAATTTCATATGCGCCCAAGACACATTATGACTGCATTCTTGAATAACAACATGCTTTCTTCAGAAAGGACTTTGTTTATAAGGAAAATAATACCTATTGACAATCAGTGAAGAATATAAAAAATATAAGGCAGTTTCCCATTTTCCGCCTTGCCATTAGCTCCATGTCCAGTATCAGAAACTGAGTGATCTAACATTGTAACTATGTTTGATCTGAAAGAAAATTTAATTAATCTGAATAACCTCTAAAATATCTCTTAATATATAAATTTCCTATAGAATTGACAAATCCTAGCCTGAATTTGTGGTGGCAGGAAATCAGTCTATGATACTGCTTAGAAGCTACTTTATAAATTATATATTTGATGACAAGGCCCTGGATTTAGAAACAAAGTGTCAAAATGGCTTATTACCTGTGAAAAATGTACAAACAAAGCCAAATAGGTAGTAGGTGAAAGTGGAGACTCCTAGGTTCATTTACCATTTGTTGCATAGTTCCATCTCATAGATGACATTGTTCTTGAGCTGTAAGCACTTTGTGCCTCATTGCCATCTGGCTTAGCCCAGCTCCAGCACCATAAGGTGAACTGAACTATTAATGGTATGAAATAGTGCTCTATATTTGTCATGATGTACTAGCACAGACCCAGAAGTCAGTAACTGCTTGACATTCCAGAAAACATCCTCATGGTGGTGAGTTAAACTTCATGGAATGTCTTTTTCCAGTGGATGATGAAGTCATTTAGCAATGGTTACCTTTTGTGGAAGAAAATCTTGTTAAAAATTAAGTAGCCCTGAGAAGGCTTGAAGTTCATGCTTTTGTTTTTAAAATAGAAGCAGTACCAGTTGTGTGTACTTTATTTAGACTAGAGAAATTACTATATGCATTGATGTGATAGCTTAGTAAAGTGACACAAGGAGTTCCAGTTTTACTTTTCTCCTTTTTCAATTTAATTAGCTGATATATTAAGTTGATGTAGATCTTTTAGAAGTCCTTCTAGTTTTTGTCTTTAGACAATTCACTAACTAGGGCATGATCATATGATCACCTCAGAAAGCAGAATCTCTGAGAAGGGCTAGAAACATCCAAGCGCAATGGAAATTTCAGACTGATCCTTTTAATTCTCTACCTCCATATTGGCTCAGTATTTTCTATCCTCACTACTCAATCCCTCAGATGTGGTCATATTTTATATCTGAAACTGCTCCAATTACAGAAACTGAATTTTGAGCCCCTATCCTCTTTTCTTTTATGTCTTTCAAATTTACTCAAGAAGTTTATCAGTTTCGTTGAGACATCTAACCCTTGACCTGTCAGTATTCTTTCAATCTGAAAAACAACTACCTCTCTAGGACTGGAGTCTGAAGAAAGTCATGATATCTGTTTTGTCTCCCTACCACTGAAATTTGTCACCCTTGAATTAGTATAACTCACAATGAGAAGAACTTCTTTCCTCAGGGACAAAAAAATCTGGTTTTCTACGAGGAAAGGCTCTGTTTCCTCAGAGGTTTCCTATGAACACTTGCTCCTGATGCTCTTCTTTTATTGATGTATGCCTAAACAATTGTTTCTTTCCTCCTGAGGCCTAAATACTTATAATAGAAAATCCCAGCCTTGAGTGTTTGCAGTTCTCCCTGTGATGCACAGGGCTGCTAGTGGGGTGTGTGTAAGGCAGGAGAGTGAGGAGGAGAGAATGAGGAGTGGTTTGCTGAAGGGAAGGGAGCTTGGGATTCAGGATCTAAGAGCTTAAAAGGAACTTTGAGTTCCATTCATGTGGGACCCAGTATGGTGTTGTTAGGTGCTGTCGAGTTGATTCTGACTCATAAGTCACCCTATGTACAACAGAATGAAACACTGCCTGGTCATGCACTGTTCTTACAATCCTTGCTATGTTCAGCGTGGTTTCAGCCATTGTGTTAATCCATCTCATTGAGGGTTTTCCTCTTTTTCACTAACCCTATTCCAAGCAGGATGTCCTTCTCTAGGGACGGGTCCCTCCTGAAAACATGTCCAAAGTTCTTGAGATGAAGCCTCACCATCCTGTCTTCTAAGGATTATCTTGGCTGTACTTTTTACAACACAGATTTGTTCATTCTTCTGGCAATACATTCAATATTCTTCACCAAAACCATAATTCAATAAGAAAGGAAGCATATTAGTAATGATGAGTCTCTACTTGGTATCAGCAACTCTTCTAGGCACTTCACATTATGGCTCTCTAGTCCTTTCATCTGTGCTGTCATATCCTTCCCCTTTTATTTTCAATTCCTTCCTTGGGTACTGAAATTTATCACTATTTAAAGATCCCAAGGTTTCTCCTATACTAAAAACTTTCCCTTGACTCCATTTCTTCCTCCCATCCTTGACTTATTCTTGCCCTTCACTGTCAAACTTCTTAAACAGAGTTTTGCATGTGCTTTCTCCATTTCCTTAATGGCTGCTTAGTCCTTGATCCACTCTAAACTGCTTTCTGTGCCCATCGTGCCAGCAGAACAGCTCTTGCTGAGGTAATGAAGACCATGTTGTAGACATTATTTAGTCCTCATCTCACCCCCTCGCTACTCCTATTTTGCCTGTACTACAAGTGTGAGGTATCTTAAGATTCATCTCTTGGCTTTCTTTCCTTCCTACTCTACCAGTCTGAATTATCTTTCTAAATGACTTTATCTATGTGATAGCTTCAGCTATAGATTGTCAGCAAATGACTTCCAAATTCTTAACTATGGTTCAGACTTTTATCTAGTTCCCAGTGCCTACTAATTTGACATTTCCACTGGAATATCTCTAAAGCTCCTTAAAAACTTGACTGTCATCCATGGGACCTTTGATTTCCTCAATAGTCAACGGTCAACCATCATTTTTAATCCATTACTAACTCCAATAGATCTAATGCATCATTGTTTTTTGCCATGATCATCTTAACTGGCCTCTCCTTTTCTAATCTTATCTTCTAATCTGTCCTCCACATTGCAGCCAGAAGGGTATTTTACAAATTCAAACCATTCTATTCAAGTCATTCTTTTAATGACTTATTGTTTGTTTCATGATATGTTATAATTGTATATGCCTTTGACTTTGTCTGGCTCCTGCCAGTGTAATCTGTCTCCTGCTTATCTCTTCAGCATCAATTGTGATTGTCCTTCTCTTATTCTCTCAATGGTCATTGTATCTTCCCACCTTAGGTCCTTTGCACATGCAGTTTCCTTTTCTAGCAATGGCCTTTGCCCCTAACTCTTTACCTAATTAATGACTTTGAAGTCTTAGATCTTAGCTCAGAACTTTTCCAGGGTAGCTTTCCTGGCTTTATGGCTCCTGACCAAGATGAGATTAGGTTCATCTGCTGTAAGATTTTATTGACCCCTGTGCTTTTCCTTCCCAATATTTGCCACTGTTTGCAATTTTGTTTGTAAGTCACTGTGTGATTGCTTGAGTAATGTCTGCCTGCTTTATTAGACTAGAAGCCTCTTGTGGAGGACTACAGAAATTTTTTAGAAAAATTTTTATTGTGATTTGGGTGAAATTTTATAGCAAAGTTTCATTTTCCATTCAGCAGTTCACACACATTTTGTTTTGTGATGGACAATAGCAATTTTGCTTATCATGTTTTACCCATTGCCTATCCCAAAGCCTGACACATCAAATAAAGTATATCAATAATATTTGCTGGATTTGTGAATGAATGTAGTTTTATGAATCTCAGTTATTATTATAATGCTCAAGGTAAGTGTTCATCATTCCTGTTTTACAGAAGTATAAATTGAGGACCTGAAATTATGTAACTTGCCTGATGTTACATTGATTAAATAAATAGTAAATGTAGAAGTCATTTTACACTGTATCACACAAGTCTTGTCAGGGCAAGGAAGACGTTTAAGGGATTCTAGTTAGACCAGACATTTTCTTTCAGAGTTTAGCTATGACATTAATTTTTTATTTATGATATTAACTGTATGATATAAGGTTTGTTTTGAAGACAACATAAAGCAAAAATACCCTCCAGTTGGTTAAGCTGGGAAAGATTATGTAAATTTTGAAAAGGAAATGTGAGGCACTAAAAACAATGACATTCAAAAATGCTTTTAATAAGATGTTAAATGTAAAGATGCATAATTGAAATTTATATACAGAAAGATTAATTAAAAAAAATGAAAACAAAAAATCTATTTAAATTTGTTTTTCTGGGTGATGGTATTTTGGGTAACTTTTTCCTCTGCTTCCCTGTACTTTTATGTGCTTGCCCAGTTTTATAGAGTGACAATGATACTGCCTAAAGCATTTGACTGCTAACCAGAAGGCTGGTGGTTCAAACCCACCAGCCACTCCTCAGAAGGAAGGTTGGGCCATCTACTTCGGTAGTGATCCCGCCTCGGAAACCCAAGGAGGGATCGATGTGAGTCGAGTCTGTGGGCAGTCAAGGGCAGTGAGAGTTTAATGTTTCATTTATTTCAAAATATATTTAAAATGCATTTATTCAGTCTTCATTTTCTAATGATCATTTACTAGTGATCTCTGCTTTAAAATTTTTAATTATATTGGTAAAGGTAAATTTCATGCTTATGGCAGAGGCTTAAGGAAGAAACAAGCATTTCTTCACTTATTAAAAAGAAATGAGCACTCAAATGAACATGAACTGATGGAAAGTGTCAAAGAACCAAAATTTTGAGAGCATTTCTTTACATTATAGTTGACACCATATATTGTGATTTTGCAGTTACTTACCCATTATTTACCTCATCCCCCCAACCCCCAAAAAGCAAGCAAACAACTGACCTTTGTAACTTCACAGTCATACACGATTCTTTGGGAAACCTCAGCTCATGTATCCTTTGCCCCTCACTCATATCTCTGTTGCTGATATTCTTTCCACAGTTGAGAAAGACTAATGCATTATCAATGACAGTAACATTACTTTTGCTCTGATGGAGAAGGGTTAATAAACATTTTAAATGGTTTATGTGATGTCTTCTTAATAATCAAGCAAAAATGTAAATAGTATAAGGCCTTGTTATAGTATTATGCTGGGGAGCCATTTCAGCCAAGACTCTATTTTATGGAAGCAATCATTTGATTGATACATTAACATTTTACTAGTCTTTGTTAATTACCTAACATTCTTTAAATATTATGGTACGCTGCATAGGAAGAATAAAAGAAAAAGATACAACCTATCAGCTCCTGTTGACCAGCATTGTACAACAGAAATTTCTGTGATGATAGAAATATTTTATATCTGTGCTGTCCCAAATGGTAGCTGCTAGCCATTCATAGTTATTGAGTGCTTGAAATGTGTGGTTAGTGTGACTGTGGAATTGAACTTTTAATTGAAATGTTTAAATAATAGCTTTATTAAAATATAATTCACATACTATATAGTTCTCCCACTAATTTTTAGTTCACAAATTTGTGCAACCATTATTGAATTAATTTTAGAACATTTTCATCACTCCAACAAGAAACACTATACCCATTAGTAGTTACCCCATATTTGCCCCCAGCTTTCTCAACTCTAGCCAACCACTAATCTACCTTCTTTTTCTATGAATTTATTTATTCTGAACATTTCAAGCAAATACAATGTGTGTTGTTTCATGACTGGCTAATTTAACTTACTTCAACTTAAATAGTTTAAATAGTGGTCATTGGCTACCGTGTTAGCACAGATTCTAGACAAAAGAAACAAGTGGCATGAAAGACCAAAGAGAAATGTCTAAGAAAATGCTGAGGTTTGAGCTGAAGAAAATTCTGTGCAAGAGTTAGGTAGAAAACAGGTTAGAGGGATAGGAGATGATCCTAGACAGAGCCTATAGATAAGACAGTTTCTTGAAGAAGGCCATGGTTGGCAGTACCAAATACTACAAAGGGCCCAAAGAAAGAATAGCTTCAGTCTAATACAGGATAAGAAACTGGATGACACAAGATATTGGAAGTTGCTAATTGGTGAGGAAATTTAGGTAGGTGGCACTTTTATATCATTTGGGGATGGAAGGAAGGAAGAAAAATTCAAGATAGCTTGAGAAGGGTGTCAGGATCAATGGGAGTTTTGTTTTCTTGTAGATAATGATGTTTTTAGTGGAGATGTGACTGTGTGTGTATGTGTGTGTGCACGCAGAAGCTACGGATCTAATGGAAATGAAAAGATTAAAGGTGATTGAGCAAGGTTCTGGAGGACATGTGAAAATAGAATTAAATACATTAGCATAAGAATAAGCCCCACAAAAGAAGGTAGAAGATACCTTTTTCAGAGGCAAGAAGAGAAAATGAAGATAAAAGTAGGTGAAGACAGAGTAATTTTGAAGTAGAAAGGAAGGAATTTCAAAGGACACATTTACCTAAGGAAAGTGGGACTGCCTCTCAGGGTAAAATTTGGTTTCTCCAACCTGCTTTGTGATCAAATGGGGAAAAGGAGTGCTGAAAAATTCTCCAGGCAGGCTAAGGTGGTGGAATGTCAATTATTTATAGGACTGATGCTGTCTAAATGAACATATCTCTAGAAAGGAACAAATGATCTCAGGTATATAAAGCCATATGAGTTCTATAGAAATCCTGGTGTATCATTTTTCACTTAGTACAAAGTGAAAATTGCCCCAAAATTCACATCTAAAATCTACAAAGAAAAAATATTCCTCCATCAGCTCACTTGCCTTTCTTTCTTCCTTCCTTCCACTCCTTCTCTCCCTCTCTCCCTTTCTCCTTCCCAACCTTCCTTCCTTTTTTCCATCTATTCTTACATTCTGTAGGAAACAGTGTACTCTCTTACTCTTTGCCTTACAAGGAAAAACAGAAACAAATAAAACACGCGTATTTGAAAATGTTCAACATCTATCCATACTACACTGAATAAATAATTCTATTTTATGAGTTAACATAAGCTTCCAGTGTTTTCCTTATTTTTCTAAGTTACTCTTTTTCCGTCAATGATGTTTCTCAGTGGAAGAGCTGGAAATCGCTTTGAAAATCCCAAATGAAAACAGCTATGCAAATACAGTCAAAAAAGATGCTAATAATATGATATCGAATTAATTAATAAAACTGTTTTAAAACACATTATTTTATAGAGAACTTTTAGAAATTTAACTTTTTATATTTCAGTATATAAACTTATGTATTTATATATGTATTTATTTATTTTAGGCTTTTAAAACCAAGGATGGCTATCTTGTAGTTGGAGCAGGAAATAACCAACAATTTGCTACTGTGTGCAAGGTAATCTATAATCATGGGGATGGGTTAGACGCTATATGCACCATATGATTTTGTACAAAGTCAGGAAAGTTTAATATTGCATTAAAAAACCATAATTGCGGCAAGATGGTGGAATAGGCAGAAACACTGCACAGACCCTCTTCAACAAAGAAAAGGAGAACCAATTAACACAGATACAGAAGATAATCCTGGACCCTTGAGCCTTGAAGGGAAGGATATAGAAGTTGACTAAACTCCAAGTAGCAGAAGAATTTGCATGAAAACACCAAAAAGGAGACATATAGAGCTGCGATCTGACAGTGATCCTGATGGCACAGATAACTTGAACCTTGCTGAGTGTTGGTAGGACCTAAGAATTAATCTAAAAATTGGCCCTGCTATCCAGGGACTGCATGGAGGACTGCTCTGGTGGCTGGGGAATAAAATGGGAAGCAGTGAAGGGGAAGATGGACTGAGCTGTGGAATTTTGTCTGTCTGGAGGGCACAGCCATTTTGAATGTCTACAACTGGCTTGACCATTTTGGATATTTAAAGCAACAGCATTCTCCCAGATTCCAGGGACTTAAGAACAGGCTCCACTTGCCAGGAACCCCAAGGACATTCCGGAGAGAGATGACTGGAAAGGTGTGACATTCTCCTTATCACTCTTATACCCTACACCCTCTTGGTGAACAGATGTATGGCCATCCTCACTCCCACCACTTTCTGGGCCAGGAGGAATTCCATCCCAGTCTGTATGCTCGAACGGAGCCTGGGGGCCTTGCCCCGCCCTGCTGTGATTTTTTTTGTTGTTGTTCTTTTTTCTGTTTTTTAGTTTATTTGTTTTTCTCAGCTTTGAAACTATTATTATTATCATTACTTTTGTCCTTTATATTATTATTATTTATTCTTCCCCTCCCCTTCCAGGTTCTAGTTTTCAGCTTTTTTTCTTTGTTCCTGGTTGCAATTTTTTTTTTTTAATTTTTCTTTCTTGTGGTTAACCACATTACTTGTGTTTCTTTTTGCATTTTTCCCATTTTTATCTTTATTATTATGCTTCACTACCTTTTTCCTCTTATTGCCCTCCCCCCAGATATTGCAGGGTTTTTTTTTTTTGTTTTTTTTTTTCCTTCTTTTCCCCTTTTTTCTTTTTTTGGTTACTTTTCCTGTGTGATTACATGATGTACTTTTTGTTCATGTGTTTTTACTTTTTTGTTGGTTATTCAATTGATATTTGTGTTTAATGGAGTGGAAGACAGCAACAGTCCCCATACAACACAACTACATCCACACCTACTGCAGCTTCACTTACTTAGTAAGAGCCACCAATACTTTCTCCACCAATGGGCCAACTATAAACAGCCACCAAGAGCTTGATTCTCCCTTGGCTGCTCTTCACAAACAGTTGACAGTGATCTAAATGCAACAAAGCCACGATGTCTGGGAGACAACAGACCATCACAGTCCACACAAAGAAGCAAGATGAAGTGGTAGAAACAAGGGAGCAGGATACAGACCAAGAACACATCTCTGAGGAAGAAGCATCATTGGAACGCTCTGATAAAGAATTCAAAAGAATTATATTCAGGTATCTTAAAAAGATTGAGAAACAGACCAAGGAAAACACAGACAAAACCCTAGAAGAATTTTGGAAGAAAATACAAGAACAAAATGACAAAATAAATGAAAAAATTAGAAATGATTCTAAATCTACAGATAGAAGATTATTAATACTAAATTGTTAGAAATAGATAGCACATTGAAAGGGCAAAGGAGTAGAATTGATGCAATGGAAGACAGAATTAATGAGATTAAGGACAAATACTTGAATACTTCTTTGAAAAGAGATCAGTCAGAAAAAAGATCAAAACAAAATGGAGAAAACCTAAAGTTCATGTGGGATACCATCAAAAGGAATAACTTACATTTACAAAAAGGGAAAGCAAAATCAATTTTTTAAGGAATTTTTAAAACTTAGACTTTATTTAATAATATGAGATCTAATTAGGCCAAAATAAATTTAATCTACTACCACATTGAATTTAATATTTAATAATTTTAATATTAGCCTTTGTTTAATTAATATTTTTCTGCAAAATTCATGTTTTAAGGTTTTAATAATTAAGGGTATATCCAAAATGCTGCTCCTTAGTAAAGCCTTAAGGGAAAAAAAAAGAGGGCTTGGAATCAATTCAGATTATTTTATGTTGCAGATATTCTACATTTTTAGCATTGACTGTATTTATTTATTTATTTAATTTGATATTTTCACTATTTATCTAAGCTTTTGCCTTTATGTTTATTATTCAAGGCCTTAGGCTTCTGCTTAATATTTCCTGTTCTAGTCCCAGCAATAGGAGCTCTGGTAGCATAGTGCATAAGGCACTTGACTGTTAACCAGAAGGCTGGCGGTTCAAACCCACAAGCCACTCCTCAGAGGGAAGATGGGACAATCTACTTCCGTAGTGATACTGCCTTGGAAACCCAAGGAGGGGTCGCTATGTATCGGGGCCCACTCAACGGCACGTAACAACAACAACAGTCCCAGGAATATAACCCATTCTTCTAGTTTTTAAAAAAATCTGTTTTAATTTTTGTTTTTTATTTTTCTTGCATGTAGGCAAAGTCCTGACCTTCTAAAATTTTATTCCTATTGGAAATTCATTTTTTTGTATTAACCATATTACCATGAGCTTTCAGTTTTGTTAAAGATGCCAGTGAATTTTGTAGGGGGAATTTATTTATTATAGCCAAGTTATTATGTATAAAAATTATTTATTACTGTGCCTCCTTTGTATGAGAGGTTAATGAGTAGAGGTAAAAACCACAGCAAAGGGGTGGGAAGTACTGCGGAGAAGGTGACAAATGGAGATAGTTCCAACTGCTAGAACATCTAAGGTGGGAAAGAGGGGAGCTTTTATCATGATGACTCTGAGTAAGTGTAGAGAAAATTGATTCAAACATTTGATCTGGGATCAAAGAATCTTTATTATGAATGGTCAATGTTGAAAATATGAAACATACGGAAGCTGTTGCCTGTGAAGTCATTTGCGTACTCTAGCTGCTGAGATGTAAAAGCCAGTTCATTGCTATAAACGAGTACAGATTTTCTTCCTGGGCCATATGTTTTGGAGTTTGCTTTCTGCAGAAAGAAAAAAAAAAAAGAAAATTACTGTTTGACATATTCTTCACTGTTGTTGAAAATAACTGTACTGATTTCTTTTATTTTTTATTCATTACTGCTGATCAATTTGAAACTTTTGAACTTCCTCATAAATATCCAAAAGAACATTTTTAAACAATATTTTTATTTCAAAGCAGAATATTTGTCCTAAGTCTTAATACTAAAATATGAATTACTGTTAGGATTTGTTATTACACATTTTTTTTAGAGGAGATTATCAGAGAGCTTTGGAGAATGGCATGCTTGGCCTTTTATTTTCCATATGAGTTAGGAATGATAATGCCTGTTATGAGCCATTAAGCAATATTTATAAACTCTTTGAGAGCCTCAGAAGAAGAGTTTTATGTGTACAGGATTAGAATGCTATTTACATCAATTACTAGGCATCTTGGGAGACTGTTGCAATCTTATTGTCTCTTACAACCTTCATAATTGTCCGCTTACATGCAAATTTTCTCTAAAAATCTTTTCACCTAAAAAGAAAAAAAAATACCTTTTTCCTTATTTTGTCGCAAGTATTTCCCTTCCCCGACTCAGCATAGATAGCTAATGAGAAATCTTTTTCTAAGAATTTCTTATTCAGTTTATGTATTAATGAAGGGAATCATCATTCAGACTAGCCTTACAGAGGTGATATGACCAGTTTTTGATAGTGACTCCATCCAAATTTTTTTTTTTTTTTTTAGCCAAGTAAAATCCATCATGAAAGGAGGGGAAACTCTACATCCTTAGGTGAAATGAGCCACTATTGTCTTAATGAGCAGAATTTATATATGCCTAGTCTCTTCCCAAAATAAAATATGATAAACTAGGGAAATCTGGTAGCATAGTGCCTAAAGCACTTGACTGCTAACCAGAAGGCTGGCGGTTCAAACCGACCAGCCACTCCTTGGAAGGAAGGTTAAGCAATCTACTTCCATAGTGATAACTGCCTCAGAAACCCAAGGAAGGGTCATTATGAGTTGTGTACGACTCAATGGTACATAACAACAACAACAACAAAACAGTTGACTAATACTGCTTGGGGAGGACCCTTATTAGTCATAGCATGGGTTGGAGTGGGAGAAAGAATGTTGGGCTCATAACTTAGTGTTTAGAAAATCTTCCTGCATATAAAATGAACTTTGGCTTATAATAAATCCTACTTTATGTCCCTTAAAATTCAGTTAAAATGATACAGAAGACTAAGGAACATGAACATATGTAACCTATTTTAAACTGATTGATGCCAACACTAATGGGAATTTCTTCTTGAAGAACATTAATATCCTTTTTAAAGTCATTTAGACTCAAAGTTTCTTTTATTGGAGGTAATATGCATTGGTTCTCAACTATGGTATACAAAGGAATCTTCTTGAGCCCCATTGCCAGAGATTTTGATTTGGTATTTCTTGGATGGTACAAAGGAGACTTCAATTTTAATAAGCACTTTAGTTGGTTTGGGAGCAGGTGGTCTGATGTCATTATAGCATAATTCTTAAGGCATACTATGAGTCTTGTCACTAGTCAAGTGACCCCTGGCAAAGAACTTAACCTTCTCTAAGCATCTGTTCCCTCATGTATAGAATGAAGATTATAATGTGCAACTATCCTAATATATAACTTTAAGACTTTTGTAAGCATTAAATTAGATTATAGTAAAATACTTAGTACATTCTTGGCTCACAGTATGCACTTAATAAATGTTAGGTGTGGAGAGTCTGGTTCTGGGCAACATGGAGTAAACACACTTTGTCTTGTCTCTTTCTCTGAACATAATGATAAAAACTGGACAGAATGCATAAGGTATCCATTTAAAGACTCTGAAAAGTAAAAGTCTCTGAAATAGCAGATGAATTAAAGTACCTTCAAGTGGGCTGTGAATTTAAACCCCTCACCCCCCATTCCCTCTGTTAGTTCCTGATCTGACTACAATGGATTTTGAAACCTAGAAGTGGTCACCAGGGAACTGAGCTCTGGGACAGCCCTTCATTCCTAGGTCAATAAGCATGAAAGAGAACTAATGCTTAGAGAGAGTGTGGAAATCCTAGGTTTTCTTTCCATCCTTTCCATTTTCTCATACTTCTTCCCCAAGCAATCTTTTGGTGGCAGCAGCAAAAGTTACAATGTAAAGGGAGCTAACAGGAGCCAAAACTCTGAGGAAGGGGAATTATTTTTCTCCATCACAGATCTGTGATCCCAAAGGAGAAGAGTAATCCCCTCCTTTTTCTCCTATTTTCCTGCTACTTACATGTGCTGCAGGGTGGGGTAACTAGGGTTCAGCTTTATGGCCAGAGGAATTAAAAAAGGAGCTCTAGGAAACTGGAAAATATGGGAGAGATTTTGGAGAAGGGAGAGCTTGGGAAAGTAATCCTCAGGGTTGTTTTTGAACTCCTATCTGCACATAGGTGGATATGATTCTAATGACCATACCAATGATGTTGAGAACTTAAATAACAAATAGGTGACTGCCTGGGTTGTAGCATGACCTTTATATGGGGCATATAGAGGACAGATCTGAACAAAGACTTTGCAAACTGAACCAACATTAGAACCTAAGTACACAGAAGATAGGTTAGAACTTGCTGCTAGATCTAACCAGTTGGTTGCCTGCTAAACAAGGTCAACAACAACAAAAATCTGTGTAGCATTTAAACAAGACCAAGAGGCACATGGCATAATATTCAAATTGTTCATGATATTATAAAAACATATTACTCAGCATATAAAGAACTAGAACTTTTTTGGGAAAAGTCAATAAATGCCAATGCTGAGATGATACAGATGTTGGAATTATGTGACAAAGACTTTAAAATGGCTATTATATGATTCTCCAACAACAACAAATTATCTTGAAATAAATGGAAAAGTAGTAAGTTTCAACAAAATATTAGAAGATGTAAAAAGGAACCAAATGTAAATTTTGCTGAATAAATTCATTTGCACATTGGAGATTACAGAGAAAATGGGGAACTTGAATATTACCAACATAAATTATCCAATCTGAACAAGAGTGAAAAAGGATTTCCAAACAAAACAAACCAAAGAAATAAAGAAGCAAATAAAAAACTGAGAAAACTAGATCCTTATGGAACTGTGGAACAATAATAAATGGTCTAACATTCATGTCATTATAACAACCAAAACCAAACCTACTGCCATCCAGTCGATTCGACTCATAGTGACTCCTCCTTGGGTTTCTAAGTCAGTACTATCCACTCCTCAGAAGGAAGATTGGGCAATCCACTTCTGTAGAGATACCACCTCAGAAACCCAAGGACGGGTCACTAGGAATCGGAAAGAACTCTATGGCAGTGAGTTGCTTTTTATTTTTTAAAATCTCTAAGGAAGTAGATTGCCCAATCTTCCTTCTGAGGAGTGGCTAGTGGGTTTGAACCACCAGTCCTTTGGTTAGTAGTCAAATGCCTTAGGCAATATACCACCAGAGCTCCTCATGTCATTATAGTACCAATACAACCCAAACCAAGCTAGTTGCCATGGAGTTGATTCTGACTTGTTGCCACCATATATGATGGTGTCAAATTGTTCCATGGGGTTTCTCGGGAAGCAGACTGTTTCTTTATAGAAGCAGACTGCTACATCTATCTCCTGCAGAGCGGTTGGTTGGCTCCAACCAATAACATTTCAGTTAGAAGTTGAGTGCTTAATCACTGTGCCACCAGTGCTCTTTATAGTACCAATAGGAAAAGAGAAAGTATGATGTTGGCAAATTATTTGAAGAAATAATAATTTTAAAGTTCCCAACTTTTCTGAGGACATAAACCTAGAGATTTGAAAAGCTGAACCCCAAACATGATAAACCCAATGAAATCCATGTCTAAATACATTAAAATCAAATGCTTAAAAACTAATGACAATGGAAGGGTTCTGGTAAGATGGCAGAATAGGCAGAAAGACTGTACAGACCCTCTTCAACAAAGAAAAGGGGAACCAATTAGCACAGATACAGAAGATAATCCTGGACCCCTGAACTTTGAAGGGAAGGATGTAGAAGTGGACTAAACTCCAACTAGCAGAAGAATTTGCATGACAACACCAAAAAAGAAGACATACAGACTTGCAGTCTGACAGTGATCCTGATGGCACAGACAGCTTGGATTTTGCCAAGTGGTGGTAGGACCTAAGAATTAACCTAAAAATCAGCCCTGCTAGCCAAGGACTGCAGGGAGGACAGCTCTGGTGGCTGGTGAATAAAAGGGGAAGCAGTCAAGAGATAGGTGGGCTGAGCTGTGGACTTTTGCTTGTCCTGAGGGTGCAGCCATCCTGAATGTTTACAAGTGGTTTGACCATTTTTTTAATATTTAAAGAGACAGTGTTCTTCCAGATTCCAGAGATTTAAGAGTAGGCTCCACTTGCTGAGAACCACAAGGATATTCTGGAAGCAGATGACTGGAAAGCTTAACATACTGAGTGAGAGCCACCACCTCCATCTCCACCAATGGACCAATAAACAACCACCAAGAAGAACCTGACTCACCATTGGATGCTCTTCACAAACAGTTAACAGAGATCTAAATGCAACAACGTCACAATGTCTCAGAAACAACAGACCATCACAGTCCGCACAAAGAAACAAGATAAAGTGGTAAAAACAAGGGAGCAGGAAACATACCAAGAACACATCCCTGAGGAAGAAGCAGCATTGGAAAATCCTGATAAGGACTTCAAAAGAATTATATTTAGGTATCTTCAAAGGATTGAGAGATAGATCAAGAAAAACATATACAAAACCCTAGAAGAATTTTGGAAGGAAATACAAGAACAAAATGACAAAATAAATGAGAAATTAGAAATGATTCTAAATCTACAGATAGAAATCAAGATGATTAATGATAAAAATAGATAACACATTGAAAGGGCAAAGGAGAATTGATGCAATGGAAAACAGAATTAATGATATTGAAGACAAATACCTGAATATTTCTTAGAAAAGGGATCAATCGGAAAAAAGATCAAAACAAAATGAAGAAAGCCTAAGGTTCATGTGGGATATCATCAAAAGGAATAACCTACATGTCATTGGAATTCCAGAACAGGAAGAGAAAATAAAACCACTGAGAAAACGGTCCAAGATTTGTTGGAAGAGAACTTCCCTGATATGATGAAGATGAAATATATCTATTAAGGAAGTCCAAAACCCCAAACAGGATAGACCCCAAAAGAAAATCACCAAGACACATCATCATCAAACTCATCAAAACCAGAGACAAAGAAGGAATCCTGAAAGCAGCACAGGAAAAACAAAAAGTAACTTACAAAGGACAACCAGTAAGAATAAGCTCTGATTTCTCAGCAGAAACGATGCAAGAGAGAAGGCAATGAGATGGTATATGTAAAACCCTGAAAAAGAAAAATTTTCAACCAAGAATTATATACCTGGCAAAATTGTCCCTCAAATATGATGGTGAAATTAAGAGATTTCCAGATAAGCAGAAGCTAAGGGAATTTGTTAAAACCAGACCAACCTTACAAGAGATAATAAAGGGAGTCCTCTGAGCAGAGAACCAAAAATACAGCAACCAACCATTAATACACAGGTGACATAACCCAGAAACCACAGCTAGGGACATATCCAAAGTAAAATAAATTTATAAGATTCTAAACAATGATCCAGAGACATCAATTGGTATGTGAGGACAACTACAAACCAAAAAGAGGGAAAATACTGTGTAGTTACAGAATTCAAAATGGTGAGTAAGTAAAAAATGTTGCAAGATAGAATGGACTGTTCTAATCTCATATATAAAATTATAAATCACAGGGTAACCTCAAAGAAAAATGATAAACCTTCACACCACAATGAAAAGAGGACAAACACAAATAATCAGCAAATACTAAAACAATAGCAACAAAGGAAATGATAACACAATTCATAAACATAATGAGCTCAGCACAGAAAATAATATGGAACAAAGAAACTAGGGACAACATGAAAAACACATAACAAAATGACAGCAACTGATTCATACTTGTTGACAATTACACTGAATGTTACCAGATTAAATGCACCACTCCAGAGACAGAGAGTCGCAGATTGGATTAGAAAATAAAATCCAGGAATGTGCTGTCTAAAAGAGACACACCTTAGAGACAAAAACAAAAACAGACTAAAAATCAAAGGTTGGAAAAAGATATATCAAGCAAATGGCAACTGTAAAAAAGCAGGAGTGGCAATATTAAATGTCTGATCAAATTGACTTTAAGACAAAATCAGCATATGAGACAAGGAAGCAAATTATATAATGATTAAACAATCAAAGGAACAAGAAGATATAACCATAATAAATATCTATGGACCCAATGAAAAAGCCCCAAAATACATAAATCAGACTTTAAAAGAGTTGAAAAGCCAAATAGATGACTCCATAGTCATATTAGGAGACTTTAATCCACAACTTTCAATGAAAGCTAGAACAACTGGAAAGAAACTCAGCAAAGATGCAGAAGAACTA
>NW_006921664.1:10532597-10533584 GCF_000298275.1 Orycteropus afer afer | reverse complement strand
GAACATTTTCCATGATAGACCATATGTTAGGCCATAAAGCAAGCCTTAATAAATTTAAAAACATTGAAATACTGCAAAGCATCTTCTTAGATCATGATGTTATCAAATTAGAAATCAACAATAGGAAGATCAATGGAAAAAGAGATAACACATGAAAACTGAACAACACCCTCCTTAAGAAAGACTGGGTAAGAGAAGAAATAAAAAGTGAAATTGAAAAATTCCTTGAATCAAATGAGAAAGAAAACACAACATGCCAAAATCTTTGCAACACAGCAAAAGCAGTGATCTGCGGCCAATTTATAGCAATAAATGCACACATCAAAAAAGAAGAAAGAGCCAAAATCGACACTTTAAACTAACATCTCCAACAATTAGGAAAAACAGCAAGAAATGCCTACAGTCACCAGAAGAAAGGAAATAATAAAGGTTCGAGCAGAAATCAGTGAAACAGAAAATAGAAGGGCAGTAGAAAAAAATCAACAACAATAGAAGTTGGTTTTTGAAAAGATTAATAAAATTGACAAACCACTGGAAAATTTAACAAAGGAAAAGAGGAAGAGAATACAAATAACCAGAATAAGAAACGAAATGGGTGACATCACAACAGAACCAACTGAAATAACAAGGATAGCATCAGGATACTATGAAGAACTCTACTCCAACAAAGTTGAAAATCTGGAAGAAATGGACAGATTTCTAGAAACATACCACTTACCTAACTTAACACAGACTGATGTGATAAAGTTGAACAGATCCATAACAAAAGAAGAAATTGAACAGGTCATCAAAAATTAACAACAACAAAAGTCCTGACCCAGTCGGTTTCGCCAGATAATTTTACCAAACATTCAGTGAAGAACTGACACCAATCCTACTCAAATTATTCCAAAACACAGGAAAGTATGGAATCCTCCCTAACTCGTTTAATGAAGCAAGCATAACCTTAATTCCAAAAGCAGGCAAAGACATCAGTCAAAAGGAAAA
>NW_006921664.1:10505477-10529902 GCF_000298275.1 Orycteropus afer afer | reverse complement strand
CTACGGAAGTAGGATTGCCCAACCTTCCTTCCGAGGAGTGGCTGGTGGGTTTGAACCGCCAGCCTTCTGGTTAGCAGTCAAGTGCCTTAGGCACTATCAAAACAACAATGAAATACCATCTTGCCTCAGCACTACTAGCAAAATTCAACAAGACAGAAAATAACAAATGCTGGTGAGGATGCTGAGAGATTGGGACTCTCATACAGTGCTGGTGGGACTGTAAAATAGTACAACCACTGTGGAAAGCAGTATGGTGATTCCTTAAAAAGTTGGAATTAGAAATACCAATTGACCCAGCCATTCTGTTAACTAGGTATATATCCTAAAGAAGTGAGAGCCATTACAAGAACAGACATATGCACATGTTCGTTGCAGCACTATTTACAAAAGCCAAAAGATGGAAACAATCTAGGTGTCCATCAACTGAGGAATGGATAACCAAACTGTGGTACATACACACAATGAAATACTATGCATCCCTAAAGAATAATACAGAATCTGCAAAACACTGCATAACGGGATGAACTTGGAGGACATTATGCTGAGTGAAATAAATCAATTACAGAAGGACAAGTATTATATTAGTCCATTATTGTAAAAGTCAAGGAAAGGTTTCTCTATGGAAGGAAATTTTCTTTCTTGGTTACCTGGGTTTGGAGGGGAGGGGAGGGATCACTGTTAGGTAGAGACAAGTATTGATTTGGGTGAAGAGAAGTACAATGTACCAAATGTGAGTGATCAGCATGGTGGCATTGAGGAAGAGGAAGACAGAGAGAGATACATAGGAGGTGCAGACAACAAAGATGAACCCTTTTGCATATATAATACTGCATTTTCAGTGAAGGCATACACGGATATACGGGTGGATAGATGGGTGGACAGGCTGAACTATTAGGTAGGTCTGTGCAATGGGGAGTGTACCCAAGACCATGTATAGGGTTGGCAGACAATGGATCTACAAGTGTATTTGTATGTTCTGTAAGAATTCCCAGGTGTATAGCAGAGCTGACAAGGGACAAGGTTGTAGTCACTTCATGGTCACAGCCAGCTACCTAGAGGGAGCGAGTATATTCTCGGGACCATAGTCACAGGGGACATCAAGCTCAATTGGCATAACATACTACACAAAACATTGTTTCACCTCCTACTTTGGTGAGTAGCAACTGGGATCTTAGAAGCTTGCACGTAGCCATCTAGATACAATGATGGGTCTTCTCGTCCAGAGCAAAGAAGGATGAAGAAAATCAAAGATTCATGGAAAGAATTAATCCTAGCGACTCAGACACATGTGATCTGTAGCCTATATGACTGTGAGACCAGAAGAACTAGGTAGTGCCCAGCTACACTGTCAACCACTTGCAGGGGGATCTGTGTAGGAGATCCTGGATAGAGAAGGAGAACAATGTGGAACAAAACTCAAAATCATTTGGAAATAAAAAAGGGGGGGTGGGGACCCAGTTTGCTGGTCTGATAGAGCCTGGTGGAACCACTGAGACTATGGCCCCTAGCTGCCCTTCAGGTCTGCAATTATACCCACACCTATGGCTTCCAGCATAACAAAAGACAGGCATATGAGTTAAACATTTACCTGAAGTAGATATACTCCTTGGAGAGAATAATCATGGGAGAAAGAAGGGCTGTTTATGCACAGGCAGACAGCTCAGGGGGCAGGAGTGCATGAAGGGATGGACACAGGGAAGAGGTAACTATTGGGAGGAAGTGGGAGGGGAGCTGTTGCATTGGGGTAAATTGTAGTCAATGTCAAGAGAGAAAGTATATGGAACTTCTGTATGGAAAGTGAATTTGCTCTAAATTTTCACCCAAATCAGAATAAAAAAATAATAATATAAAATAATTAAAAAGTTATTTGAGAAAAAAAATAAAAAACTAATGACAACAAAAAAAATCCTGAAAATATTCAGAAAAAATAACATACTGCCTATAGAAGAACAACAATTTGAGCAGTTTTTTTGTTAGAAAACTAGAGGCCAGAACAAATGGCACATGTTTAAAATGTTGAAAGGAAGGAGCTATGTCTCTGAATGACATATCCAGTGGAAATATCTTTAAGAAATGAAAATTAAATAAATATAATTTCAGAAAAAGAAAGACTAAGAGAATTTTAGCCATCTGAACTGCTCTGGAAGAATTATTAAAGGAAGTTCTTCATATAGTAGGGAAATGAAATGATGCCAGAAGGAAATTGGCAATATCAGGAATGAAGAAAGGACAACAGAAATAGTAAATGTCTAGTGTGGGGTAGTGATTTACTTGGTATGAGTGTTCTAGCCATGGTCTTTGTGACTCCTATCAGATTACTGGGTGGAACTATGTAAATGTAAGGTGCTTGTGGCTCACCCAAGGGGATTGGATAGCTTGCTAATAATGTAAATAAGGTACATGGCACCCTTGTGGGAGTTGTTGTTGTTGTTAGGTGCCATTGAGTCATCTCTGACTCATAGTGACCCTGTGCACAGCAGAATGAAACACCACCTTGTTCCACGCCAGCTCCCAGATCCCTGCTGTGCTTGAGCCCATGGCCGCAGCCACTGTGTCAATCCATCTCACTGAGGGCCTTTTGGGAGTGGGACTATGGAAATAAGGGATATGGAGCCCTAATGCAGGAATTGGTTAGTTTTGTCATTCTGTTAGGCTTAAAATGAGTCCTCCTAGAGGCAGAAAGGGGATCTCATTAGCATCAAGAGAGAAGAGCCAGAGGTGGGCTGGAGCATGTCCTCGGACCCAAGATTCCTGTGTTGGACCTCCTTGCCAGAGAGACTGGCAAAGTGATGGCACAAAGACAGCAGCAGCGGAATCAAGAGACATGAGACAGAGCAGCAGGCTTGCTGTTCCATGGAGCGAGAAAGCTGAGCGCCTTTGGGCAGGAGGCTTGCTGACAGAGTAGGGTGCTCCTGGGTGCCTCTTTTGGCAGAGCTAAAAGATATTTGTAATACCTCCCTGAGCCAAAGCCAGGACAAGAGGCGAAGGCCCAAAGAGAGATGTCCCTTTGGGCATGGTCAAGGAAAGGCTGTCTTGATAGAAGAATTGTATCCTGAGCACATTCTTGAACTTGAATTGTAACCTGTTACTTCCCTAATAAAGCCCTAATTGTGAGTATTATTTGTGACTTCTGTGTGGCCATTGCAATGAATTACTGAATATAGCAGAATAGAGAGTGCTATGGGAGGGATGCATGGTGTCAGAGTTGGTGAAATGTTCAAAGAGTGATGGAATGCCTGGCTTCATAGGAATAAACCTTGATTGCTGATAGTGATTCTGTTTCCCCGTAGTGAAGTTAGAGGAGGTCAGAGGAGGGCACCATCCCCTCGCCCTTTTTGCATCTAGGTAAATATAATAAACTATTTTCCTCTTGAAGTCTTTAAAATATGATTGAAAGAAAGTATAATATTGTGTGATGACTTCTCAATGTATGTATATGTAATTTTGGAGTTCCTAGGTGGAGCAAACAGTTAAGTACTGGACTACTAGCTGAAAGTGGTTTGAACCCACCTGAGTTTGTTAGGAAGGCAAGCCTGAAAGTTTGCTTTTGAAAGGTTGCAATCTTGAAAACCCTATGGAACAGTTCTGCTCTGCTCACATGGGGTCACCATGAGTCAGAATTGACTGGATGGTGACCAACAACAGCAATATGTAATTTATCAAAAGAGAGCTATATAGAGATCTGGTTTCTAAATTCCATTTGAAGTGATAAAAAATGTGTTTTCTTTCATCATTATTTATTTATTTATTAAACATTTTACTGTGCTTTAGGTGAAAATTTACAGAGCAAATTCATTTTCCCAATCAATAGTTCATACACAAATAGTTCTGTGACGTTGGTTGCAATCCCCACAATGTGTCAGCATACTCCCTATTTCCTCCCTGGCTTCCCTGCTTCCATTTTTCCAGTTTCCCTGTCCCTCCTGTCTTTTCATCTTTGGTTTTGGAAAAATGTTGCCCTTTTAGTCTCATATAGTTGATTGTTCTGAAGAGCACATTCTTCACATTGTTTGTTTTATAGTCCCCTCTATTATTTGGCTGGAAGGTGGCCTCCAGGAGAGTCATCAGTTTCAAGTTAGAATGTTTCAGGGAAATAATCTCAGGGGTTCCTCTAGTATTCTTCCAACCCGGATGTCTAGTTTTTTTGTTTGTTTGTTTGTTTTGTTTTTTTACCCATTCTAACCAGGACCTTCTATTGTGGTCTTGATCAGAATTCTTCTATTGTAGTTGGTTGTGGTAGCCAGGCACCATTTAGCTCTTCTTCTTTCCAGTTAGAGGATTCTCTGGTTCATGTGGACCATTAGTCCTTTGGATTAATTATGTCCTTGAGTTTTCATTCTCCTGTGGTCCAGGTAGAGGGAGACAACTAACTACTTGTTAGATGGCTGATGACAAGCTTTTAAGACCTTAGATACTACTCATGAGACTTGTTGTTGTTGTTGTTATGTGCTGTCGAGTCGGACCCAACTCATAGCGACCCCTCCTTGGGTTTCCAAGACAGTATCACTACGGAAGTAGATTGCCCCATCTTCCTTCCGAGGAGTTGCTGGTGGGTTTGAACTGCCAGCCTTCTGGTTAGCAGTCAAGTGCCTTAGGCACTATGCTACCAGAGCTCCTCACTCATGAGACTAGGATGTACATTATCTTTATGAACTGTGTTTTGCCATTGACCTAGATGACCCCTGAGGCTATGGTCCTTTGCCTTCAGGTCCAGTGATTGAGTCCCAATGAGTAAGTAGTTTCTATAACTGTACTCCTAATTTTCCCTATTATGTATATAAAAGTACATGTGCAGTATTTCCAAATATGTATGTAGAAATATCTCCCGAGAAACACCAACCAAAACAAACCCAAACTCATTGCCATAGGGTTGATTCCAACTCATAGTGAACCCTGCTGGGTTTCTAAGGCTGTAAATCTAAGTGGAGTCAGACTACCTTATATTTATTCCATGGATTTGCTAGTGGGCTTGAAACACTGAGTTTTTAGTAAGCAGTCAAATGCTTTAGAAATATTTACCACATACCTACATATAGATGTGGATATACTCCTATAAGACTTACCTCACCAATTTAGGAAACATTAACTTATGTGTCTACACACAAATTATTATTAGTTATTACTGCTGTTGCAGGACTATATGTTATAGTATTTACTGTGTTGTTGTGTTGTTAGGTGTTGTTGAGTCAGCTCTGACTCATAGTGACCCTGTGTACAACAAAATGAAACACTGTCCGGTTGTGTGCCATCCTCACAATCCTTGCTATACTTGAGCCCATTGTTGCAGCCATCTTGTTGAGGGTCTTCCCCTTTTTCACTGACCTTCCACTTTAGCAAGCATGATGTCCTTTTCCAGGGAATGGTCCCTTCTGACAATATGACTAAAGTAGGAGAGACGAAGTCAGGCCATTCTTGCTTTAAGGAGCATTGGACTGCATCTCTTCCAGGATAGATTTGTTCATTCTGGCAGTCTATGGTATTTTCAGTATTCTTCGGCTTATTTATTGTCCAGCTTTCACATGTGTATGAGGCTATTGAAAATACCAGAGCTTGGGTTAGGTGCACCTTAATCTTCAAAGAGACATCTTTGTGCTTCAAATGTTAAAGTGGTCATTTGCAGCAGATTTGCTCAGTGCATTGTGACATTTGATTTTTTGACTGCTGCTTCCATGAATGTTGATTATGGATCCAAGTAGTATGAAATCATTGACAGCTTTGGTCTTTTCTCCATGTATTGTAATGCTGCTTATTGGTCCAGTTCTGAGAATTTTTGTTTTATGCTGAGGTGTAATTGCTACTGAAGACTAGTCTTTAATATTCATTAGTAAGTGCTTCAGGTCATCTTCATTTTCAGAAAGTGAGGTTGTGTCATCTGCATATCACTGGTTGTTAATGAGTCTTCCTCTAATCCCGATATCAAGTTCTTTGTCATATAATTCAGGTTCTTGCATTATTTGCTCAGCATACAGATTGAATAAGTATGGTGAAAAAAATGCAACCCTAACACACATCCTTCCTGATATTAAACCATGCAGTGTTCCCTTGTTCTGTTTGAAAAATAGCTTCCTACTCTATGTGCAGGTTCCTCATGAGTACAATTAAGTGTTCTGGAATTCTCATTCTTCTCAATGTCATCCATGATTTGTTATGATCCACACAGTCAAATGCTTTTGCATAGTCAACAAATTGCAAGTTAACATCTCTCTGGTCTTCTTTGCTTTCAACTAAGATCCACCTGACATCAGCAATGATATCCCTCATTTCACATCCTCTTCTGAATCCAGCTTGCATTTCTGAAAGTTCCTTATCAATATACAACTGCAACCTTTTTTGACTTATCTTCAGGAGAATTTTACTTACATGTAATATTAGTGATATTGTCCTATAATTTCTACATTCTGTGGGATCACCTTTCTTTGGCATGGGTGCAAATATGGATTCTTCTAGTCAGTTGGCCATGTAGCTGTCTTTCAAATTACTTGGCATAGACAAGTAAATGCTCCCAGCACAGTGTCAATTTGTTGAAACATCTAAATGAGTATTCCGTTAATTCTTGGAGCCTTGTTTTTCACCAATTACTTCAGTATAGCTTCACTTTTTTCTTCAATACCATTGGTTCTTGATCATATGCCACCTACTGAAATAGATGAACATTGACTAATTCTTTCTTGTACAGGGACTCTGTGTACACCTTCCATCTTTTTTTTTTTTTATGCTTCCTGCATCGTTCAATGTTTTGGCCAAAAAATCTTTTAATATTGCAAATTGAGCTTGAATTTTTTCTTCAGCTCTTTCAGCTTGAGAAATGCTGAGTGTGTTCTTCCCTTGTGGTTTTCTAACTCCAAGTCATTGCATATTTCATTGTAATTGACTTTGTCTTCTCAAGCTGCTCTTTAAAATCTGTTCAGCTCTTTTATCTTGTAATTTCTTCCATTTTCTTTAGCTACTCTCTGTTCAAGAGCAAGTTTCAGAGCGTCTTCTGATATCCACTTGATCTTTTCTTCCTTTCCTGTCTTTTAATGACCATTTGCTTTGTGCAGGTATGATGTTTTTGATGTCATCCGACAATTTGTCTGGTTTTCGGTAACTGGTGTTCAGTGTGTCAAATCTGTACCTCACATGGCCTCTAAATTCAGGTGAGATATAATCAAAGTCATATTTTGGCTGTCATGGACTTGTTTTATTTGTCTTCAGCTTCAACTTGAACTTGCATATGAGGAATTGATGGTCTGTTCCACAGTCAGCTGCTGGCCTTGTTTTGGCTGAAAATATTGCACTTTTGCATTGCCTCTTTCTTCCTTTCTTTTTCTTTTTTTTAAATTGTGATTTGGATGTAAGTTTACAGAGAAAATTCATTTTCCATACAGCAGTTCACATTCTTTGTCTCATGATAATGACTACAGTTTACCACAATTCTATTGCCTCTTTCCATAGATGTACATTCCTGTGTATTCCATCTGGCGAGGTCCACCATCTATAGCCACTGTTTATGATGTTGAAAAAAGATATTTGCAATAAATAAATTGTTGGTCTTGCAGAATTCTATCAAGTGATCTCCTGCATCTTTTCTATCACCAAAGCCATATTTTCTAACAATTGGTGATTCTTCTTAGTTTCCAACTTTCTCATTCCAATCACCAGTAATAATAAATACATGCTGATTGCATGTTTGGTGAATTTCAGACTGCAGAAGTTGGTAAAAATTTTCAGTTTCCTCGTCTTTGGGTTTAGTGGTTGGCATGTAATTAAAAAAAAATTATTATGCTTTGGGTGCAATTTTATAAAGCACATTTATTTTACATTCATCAGTTCATGCACATCTGATTTCATGCCCCGATTACCATCCCCAACCATAACAAACTCTCCTCCCCTCCTGTCCCTGTGACTACCCCCTCCCTGTGCCCTTCTTAATTATGCATTCCTGTCTGTTCAGCTTTCTCTCTATGTGAATGCTACCCCTCTGGTGTCTTATGGCTGATAGCTCTAAGGGGTGCATCTCCCTCGAGTAGGTGAGTGCATCACCTTGGAGTAGGTGTCTGCATGTGTGTTTTTCTACTGTGAGCTGAGAGCCAATCCAAGGGAGTGAATCCATTTCTAGGCTTGAAGGGTAACCAGGGACCATAGTCTTGGGGGTTCCACCAGACTCCATCTGATCACTAATTCTGGTTATTTTTGTGGTGTTGAATTTTGGTCCACATTTTTCATCCCACTCTATCCAGGATCTCCAGTTTTGATCCTTTTCCGAATGGTTGGCATTTGTAGCTGGGCACCAACTAGTTCTTCTGGTCTCAGGGTCATAAAGGCTGAGGCCTTTGTGGTCCATTTTATCCTCAGACTAATAGTTTCCAGTTCCTTTGATTTTCTTTTCACTCTTCTTTGATTCAGATGACAGGAGAACAATAGTTGCATCTTAGATGGCTACTTGAAAAGTGTTAAGATCCCTGTGCTACTCACCAGTGTAGGTTGTGGAACAAGATTTTATATGCTATGTTGGGCCAATTGAGCATGATGTCCCTCCCCTGAAACTATGGGTCTCAGTCAGCAGGCCATGTAATTCTCTCTCTCAAGGTTCTTGGCTGTCTCTGAGAAGTTACTCCAACTTTGTTCTGTTGCTTCTGTAATGTATGTGGCTAATTTTGTAACATAAGTATATATGTAAGATTGTCTTCAGCCAGATCTATCCCTGGTCTAGGGTATATTCCTGTTCTTCTACCTTCACCTGATCTTCTCACCTGTCTATGCATTTATCCATAGCTTAGTGTTTGGTGTTAGTGGTAGTGCAGTACTGTGCTTGTACTAGTATTTGCTTCTGTTGTCTATAGGTTATGTGCACATTTCAGTGTCCTTCCTTTCCCCAATGTCATGATGGTGGTCACAGACTTTTCCGTACCATCCCTCCCCTCATCCAAATCAACATGTGACCCCCAACTAGTCTGAAATTTTCCCTCTCTTTCCCTCCATTCCCTGGTAACCAACAAAGTGAATTTCTTTCCCTATGTAACCTTTCCTTGACATTTTACAATAATGAACTCATACAGTATTTGTTTCTCTGCAATTGACTTATGTCACTCAGCATAATGTCCTCCAAATTCATGCATATTGTGAGATTATTCATGTATTCTTCATTATTCTTTAATGTTGCATAGTACTCCATTGTGTGAATGTACCATAGTTTTGTTATTCATTCATCTGTTGATGGGCTTTTAGGTTATTTCCATCTCTTTGCTACAGTGTATTGTGCTGCAGTGAACATGGGTGTGTATATGTCTGTTCATGTCCTGTTTCTCACCTCTTTAGTAAGGATATATTCCTAGTAATGGAATTGCTGGATCAAATGGTATTTCTGTTTTCAGTTTTTTATGGAAACACCATATCATTTTCCAGTATGTTTTTACCATTTTGCAGCCCCACCAGCAGTGTATGAAAGTTCCAATCTCTCTGCAACCTTGGCAATAATTGTTACTTTCTGTCCTGTTGAATTTTGCTATTATTGCTGGGGTGAGATGATATCTCATTGTTGTTTTGATTTGCATCTCTTTAATGGTTAATGAAGGTAGCTCTGGTGGCATAGTGCCTAAGGCATTTGACTGCTAACCAGAAGGCTGGTGGTTCAAACCCACCAGCCACTCCTTGGAAAGAAGACTGGGCAATCTACTTCTGTAGTGATACTGCCTCAGAAACCCAAGGAGGAGTCTCTACGAGTCGGATCCGACTCTATGGCAGTGAGTTTGTTTTTTTGGAATGGCTAATGATAGTGAGCATTTCCTCATGTATTTGTTGGCCACCAGTATATCTTCTTTAGTGAAGTGTCTATGCATGTCCCTTGCCCATTTTTAAATTCGGTTGTTTGTCTTTTTGGTGTTGAAGTGTTGAAGTTTTCTATAAATTTTGGAGATAAGTCCCTTTTCAGATATGTCACAGGCAAATATTTTTTCTCAATCTGTAGGTTCTCTTTTTACCTTTTTGGAGAAGTCTTTTGATGCACATAAGATTTTAATTTTTAATAGTTCCAGTCATCTAGCTTCTCTTCTATTGCCTGTGCATTTTGGGTTATGCTTGATTATCTATTTATGCTATAGATTAGGGTCCCTAGATTTGCCCCTATTTTATCTTTGATGAGCTTTTTAGTTTTGAGTTTTGCATTTAAGTCTTTGATCTAACTTGAGTGAGTTTTTGTGTATTGGGTGAGGTATGGGTCTTGTTTCATTTTTCTGCAAGTGAATATCCAATTTTGCTAGCACCATTTGTTGAAGAGGCTATCTCTCCCCAATTTAATGAATTTTGGTCCTTTGACAAATGTCAGCTGTCCATAGATGGATGGGTCTATTTCTGGGTTTCCAATTCTGTTCCATTGGTCTGTCGTCTATCATTGCACCAGTTCCCCGCTGTCTTAATTACTATGGCTGTATAATAGGTTTTGAGATCTGGGAGTATGAGAGCTCCTACTTTTTTTTTTTTCTTCCTCAGTAGTGCTTTGTTTATCCTAGATCCCTTCTTTTTCCATACGAAATTAGTGATTGATATTTCCATGTCCTTAAAAATGTTGATGGAATCTGGATCAGGATTGCGTTAAGTGTGTAGATTGGTTTGGGTAATACTGACATTTTCACAATATTTAGTCTTCCTATCCATGAACAAGGCATGTTCTCCCAAGATCCCTTGTAGTTTCTTGTAGTAGTATTTTGTAGTTTTCTTTTTATAGTCTTTTGTGTTTCTGGTAAGATTTACTCTTAAATATTTTATCTTAAATATTTGGGTGAAAGTTTACAGAGCAACTTCAGTTTCCATATAGCAGTTCACATATACTTTGTCTTATGACAGTGACTATAATTAACCACAATGCAACAGCTCCCCTCCCACTTCCTCCCCATATTTCTCTTTCTTACCTTATTGCCCTGGCTAGGACTTTCAATACAATGTTAAATAGAAGTGGTGATAGAGGGTATCCTTATCTGGTTCCTGTTCAGGAGGAAAATGCTTTAGCCTTTCTCCATTAACAATAATGTTGGCTGCTGGCTTTGTGTATATGCCCTTTATTATGTTGAGGATTTTCCCTTCTATCCTATTTTGCTAAGAGTTCTGAATAGGACGATGTGTTGGATTTTACTGAATGCCTTTTCTGCATCTATTGATAAGATCATATCATTCTTTTCTTTTGTTTTGTTTATGTGGGGGATTACATTGTTTGTTTTTCTGATGCTGAACCATCCTTGCATACCAGGTATAAATCTCACTTGGTCAGGTTGTATTATTTTTTTTTAGTATGTTGAGTTCTCTTGGCTAGAAATTTGTTGAAGATTTTTGTGTCTATATTCATGAGGGATATTGGTCTGTAGTTTTCCTTTTTGGTGGTCTCTTTCCCTGGTTTTGGTATCAGTGATATGTTTGCTTCATAGAATGAATTTGGGAGTATTGCATCTTTTTCTATGTTCTGAAATAGTTTGAGTAGTATAGGTGTCAACTCTTTGCTGAATGTTTGGTAAAATTCTCTAGTGAAGCTGTCTGGGCCAGGACTTTTTTTTTTGTGGGGAGTTTTTTTTATGACCTGCTCAATTTCTTCTTTTGTTATGGGTCTGTTTAAGTGTTCTATCTCTGAGTGGGATAGTTTAGGTAGGTCTTGTGTTTCTAGAAACTTGTCCATCTCTTCTGGGTTCTCGAATCTGTTGGAGTACAGTTCTTCATAATATTCTGTTATTATCTTTTTTTTTTTTTTTAAATTTCAGCTGGTTCTGTTGTGATGTTGCCCTTTTTGTTTATTATTCATGTTATTTGCATATTCTCTTTCTTTTCCTTAGTTAAATTTGCCAATAGTTTGTCAGTTTTCTTAATCTTTTTGAAGAACTAGCTTCTTGTTTTGATTTTCTCTATTTTTTTGTTTTATTTTGTTTTCTGCTTCATTTATTTCTGCTCTGATCTTTATTATTTCCTTACTTCTGGATACTGTAGGTTCCTTTTGTTGCTCTATTTCTAATTGTTGGAGTTGTTGACTTAAACTGTTTATTTTGACTCTTTCTTCCTTTTTGATGTGTGCATTTATTGCTATAAATTGACCTCTGAGTTCTGCTTTCTCTGTGTCCCAAAGGTTTTGGTAAGTTGTATCTTCATTTCTCATTTGTTTCTAGGAATTTTTTTATTTCACACTTTATTTCTTCTGTTACCCAGTAATGTATTATTTAGTTTCCATATATTTGATATTTTTTCCTCAATTTTCCTATTATTGATTTCTAATTTTTTAGTGCTGTGATCCAAGAAGATGCTTTGTAGTATTTCAGTGTTTTTAAATTTATTGAGACTTATTTTGTGTCCTAACATATGTCCCATTCTGGAGAATGAGCCATATACACTGGAGAAGAATGTGTTTTGTGCTTTTGTTGGATAGAATTCTCTATATATGTCTATCAGGCCAAGTTGGTTGGTTGATTGTTGAGTTCTTCTGTATCTTTGTTGAGGTTCTAGTTGTTCTGTCTCTCCTTGAAAGTGGTATGTTAAAGTCTCCTACTATTATTGTAGAGTTGTCTTTTTCTTTTCAATTCAGTTAATATTTGCTTTATGTATTTTGGAGCACTTTCATTGGGTCCACAGATATTTATTATGGTAATATCTTCTTGGTCAATTGACCCTTGTACCATCGTATAATGTTCTTCTTTGTCCCTTATGCTGTTTTTCCCCTTTAAGTCTATTTTATCAGAAATCAATATTGCCATGCCTGCTCCCCCCCCCCTTTTTTTTTTGTATATATATATATAGGGCTGATCTGCCCATTTTACTGTCTTTTTTTTTAACATTATGATTTGGGTGAAAGTTTACAGAGCAAATTCACTTTCCATACAGTAGTTCACATACACTTTGTCTCATGACATTGACTATAATTTACCACAATGCAACAGCTCTGCTTCCACTTCCTCCCCATAGTTACCTCTTCCCTGTGTCCTTTTTTGCATACTCCTGCTCTTTTTTGGTGCCATTACCTTGGTATCTTTTTTCCTACCCTTTCATTTTTAATTTGTGTCTAAGGTGGGTCTCTAGTAGACAGCATTTTGATGGATCTTCTTTTCTTATCTAATCTGCCACTCTCTTTCTCTTTACTGCATTTAGTCCATTCACACTGATTGGCACATTAATTTGAATTATAATAGTATTAACTGGTCTTGCTTGTAACCATATGGATATTATCCTATCATTGACAGCATTATACTTCAAGATAGATCTTGAAACATTCTTTGTGGCAATGAATGCCACACCATTCCTCTTCAATTTGTCATTCCTAGCATAGTAGATCATATTATTGTCTGATTCAAGATGGCCAAAACCAGCCCATTTCAGCTTACTAATGCCTATGATATTAATCTTTATGTGTTCCATTTCATTTTTGACAACTTCAAATTTTTCTAGATTTATACTTAGTATATTCAACATTCCAATTTTTAATGGATGTTTACAGTTGTTTCTTCCCAGTTTGAGTTGTGCTCCATCAGCAAATGGAGGTCCCAAAAGCTTTACTCCATCCACGTCATTAAGATCGACTCTACTTTCAGGAGGCAGCTCTTCTCTAGTCATATTTTGAGTGCCTTCTGACGTAAGGGGCTCATCTTCCAGCACTATATCACACAATGTTTCAGGGCTATTCATCAAGTTTTCCAGTAATATACTAGACAGTTTTTCATTGCTATTCATAAGGTTTTCACTGGTCAATTCTTTGAGAAGTGGATTGCCCCCTCCTTCTTCTGAGTCTGTTTTAGTCTGGAAGCTCTGCTGAAACCTGTCCACCATGAGTCACCCTGCTGGTATTTGAAATACCAGTGGTATAGCCTCCAGTCTCACAGAAATATGCTAGTCACCACAGTAGGAAAATTGACAGATGAGTGGTGGACTACTATCTAGTTAGTATTTTTCTATCCTTCCCCCTCCTTTCCCTGGTGACCATCAAAGAGTATTTCATTCAGTGTTTAAACCTTTTCTTGACTTTTTGTAATAATGATCTTATAATATTTGTCCTTTTGTTTTTGACTTAATTCACTCAGCATAATATCCTCTAGATTCATCCATGTTGTGAGATGTTTCATGGATTCATCATTTTTCTTTATCATTGTGTAGTATATCAATATTGATAGACATTGATTTTAGATAGACTGTGAAAAGTTAAGTCTATGCAATATAATACTTAGAGCAATTACTAAAGCACTATGCAAAGGATTATAGTTGAAATCAAGATAGATAAAGTGTAATAATAAAAAGAAATTTAAATAACCCAAAGAAGGTAGAAAAGGGAAAATAGAGGAACAATAACCAGAGAGCACAGACAGGGGAAAAAAAAAAGCAAAAGTAGATCTAAATCCAAACATATCAATAATTATATTAAATGTGAATAGTATAAACACACTGGTTAAAAGATAGAGGTTCTCAGAATGTATCAAAGGGTAACTCAACTCTATGCTCTCTATATGGAATTCACTTCAATTATGATATAGATAAGATGAAAGTAAAAAGTTGGGGAAAAATATATACCATGCAAACACTGATCAAAAGAAAGCTTGAGTTAACAGTGGGAAAATTTTTACATAATCTCAGAAAACTCTTTTGTAACAAAAGAGTCAAAAAACTTTACCATGTATACTAGCAGAGGGAAGGGTGGTTTGAATTTGATGGGAAATTGAAAAACTTCAAATTTTGTTTATCACAAGGGGGGTTTATTTTTCTTATATTTAGAAACTAGATTTTAATACTGCTACCTTTTATGATATAACTAATACTGTGTTTCTGTACCTTCCCACATATATAATATCATTTTATCTCTATACCGAACTATAATATAATTTATTAGATGACTTTTTAAATGGTAGTTAATCTAAACATGTGTTGCATCATTAATGCACATAAATAAATCGAAGTGATGACAGTATGAACAGCTATGACCTATACCTACTGCCATTGAGATGATTCCAACTTATAGGAACCCCCACCAAGTTTCCAAGGCTATAAATCTTTATGGAAGTAGATTGCTTCATCTTCCTCCCACAGAGCAGCTGCTGTGAATCAAATCTTCTGATTAGAAGCCAATGCCTTGCCCACTGCACCACCAGAGCTCCTTTATGACCTATAGGCAAGGACAACTATGTCATTTTTCCCTCCTAGCAAAAAGTTCTTTAAAAGGTTATGGATTGTAAAAGGCATCTAATTTTAAAAAATGATTTAACCAAATAGAATAACTAAAATTACAAAGGCTTTGGAAGGAAACATAGAGATATGTTTTCTTCCAAGGTATCTATGACACCAAAAGCATCAATAGCAACAATGACAACAAACAAATTGTTAAATTGGACTTCATGAACATTAAAACTTTTGTGCATCAGAGGACATTATCAAGGAAATGAAAAGACAACTTATAGATAGGGAGAATATATTTCTAAATTATAGATCTGATAAGCATATAACATCCAAAAAATACAAACAATTCTTATAATTCAACAACAAAAAGACAATGCAACTTAAAAATGGCAAAGGACTTGAATATACATTTACCCAAAGAAGATATACAGATGGGGAAGAAGTACATGAAAAGATGCTCAATATCACTAATGAACAATGCAACACACTGCCATCAAATCATATCCGACTCATAACGAACCCTCCTTGGGTTTCCGAGGTGGTATCACTACAGAAGTAGATTGCTCAACCTTACTTCTGAGGACACTAGTTATTTGGAAAATGCAAATCAAACCACATACCCAATAGGATGGCTAATAATAATAATAAATAAAGTGGAAAATAACAAGTGTTGGCAAGGATTTGGAAAAATTGGAATCCTTGTACAGTGGTAGTGGGAATATATAATTGTTCAACCACTGTGGGAAACACTTTGTCAATTTCTTGAAAAGTTAAGCATAGGATCACTGTCCACCCCCTATCCACCGCCATCGAGTAATTCCGATTCATAGGGACCCTATTAGACAGAGTAGAATTGCCTCATAGAGTTTGTTGTGTTGTTGCTGTTGTTATGTGCCGTCGAGTCATACCCGACTCATAGTGACCCCTCCATGGGTTTCCGAGGCAGTATCACTACGGAAGTAGATTGCTCCATCTTCCTAGGCTGTAAATCTTCTCTCATGGAGCGGCTGCTGGGTTCAAACCAACAATAATTTGGTGAGCAGCCAAATGCCTTAACTACTGCACCACCAGAGCTCCTTCCATAATTACCATATAGTAGTAATTCCACACCCAGGTGTATGCCCAACGAATTGAGAACAAATACTTAAGTAAGTATATGTACATGCATGTTCATAGAAATAATATTGACAATGGCAGAAGCGGATAAGAGCTCAAATGTCCATCAGTGGATGAATGGATAAACAACTTGTGGCATATCTATACAATGGTGTATCATTCAGTTGTAAAACGATATGAAATACTTATACATGCTACAACACAGATGGACCTTGAAAACATTATGCTAAGTGAAAGAAACCAGAAACAAAAGGTCATATATTGTATGATTCTATTTATATAAAAGATCCAGAATAGAGATAGAAAGGACATTGGTGGTAGCCAAGGGCTGGGGGTAGGGAAGGGGTAATGAAGAGAAGGTGCTTTATAGGTAAAGACTTTGCTTTGGAGCAATGGAAATGTTTTGGAGCCAGATAGAGGTGGTGGTCTTATAATACTGAGAATGTATTAAATGCCACTGAAATGTTTAGTTAATTTTATGCTGTGTGAATTTCACTTCAATAAATAATTTTTAAAAGTCATTTGAAAATTGACTGAATAAATTCTATGCATAGAATAATGTCTGGAAAGTGATATACCTCAAAATGTTCACATTGTTCATTTGTGGGTCAGTTATTCAGTCAGTCAACAAATATTTTCTCACCATTAAAAAAAAAAAAAAAAAACCTTCCCTGACCGTTGGGAGCATACATTCTAACAAGACAGACAGACAATAAATAACCAATATGTTAGGATGTGATACCAGTTGCCATTATGTCAACTCTGACTCATGGTAACCCCATGTATGACAGAGTAGAACTGTGTTCCATAGAATTTTTAGTGGCTGATTTTTCACAATTAGATTGCCAGATCTTTCTTGTAGGGCATCTGTGGTGTTCTTAAACTTCTAACCTTTCACTTAGCAGCTGAACGTATTAACCAGATGTCCCACCCAAGGACTCCTAGAGGTGATAGCGTTATGGAAAAAATAGAGCAGGGAATGGAGAAATAAAGGAGTAAAGTTTGGATGAAGTAGAGTGGGCTATGAAAGGGGTGGTCAGGGTCACCCTTTAAAAGGTGAATTTGAGCCAACTCAATGAAGGAGAGAAGCAATAAGAAATTGTATATCTGGCATGGAAATACCCAGTGAAAAACTCAGAGCGAGGAGTTCAATAAACATGTTCCTGGAACAGCAAGAAGCCAGTGTGGCTACAGCAGAATGAACAAGGGGAAGAAGGAATTGATGCCAGAGTAGTTGATGTTTCTGTTAGTTGTCATAAGGAAGAATATTGTGTACCACCATTGGGCCATCATAAGAAGTTTGGCTGTTTCTCTAAGGGAGATGGGGAGGCATTAGACAACAGGAATACTAAAACACTGCATTTTCTATCGTGTCTCTTCATTTTTCATGGAGTCCTCCCTCCCGCCCTCCCACTTTTCCTTCATCTGTCACTCCTGCCCACTTCCCTCCTTCCTTTTTAAACAACCCTATGCTTTAAGGAGCTCTGGTTGTGTGGTGCCTAAGGTGTTTCACTGATAACCACAAGGTTGGTAGTTCAAACCCACCAGCTGCTCCAAGGAAGAAAGGAAGATAGGGCAATCTACTTCCGTAAAGATATATTGCCTTGGAAATACATGGCACTAAGAGTAGGAATCAACTTGATGGCAGTGAGTCTGGTAGTCTGTATGCTTTATTATTTATTTTGGGAAAATAGTACCTAGTTGGACAACTCTACATGTTTAGGGCTAAATATATTAAGTACTTTTATGTACATCATTTTGTTTTATCCTAGGAAGCATTCTTTTCAATTATACAAAGAAATCTTATGATTACAGCACTTAAAGGAGTATCTCTAGAAACATTTTGGATGTTGGCACAGCTGAAGACATAACTACTTTGACCCACTGCTTCACACCAACTTTCAGAGACAAAAGAGGTCTAATAAGTCAAATACAGACAAGGGCACTTGAGGGCTTCTCAGTTACCCTAGAGTGCAATCACTCAGTAGTTTTTTATGTAGTTCATAGTGTATTTGGGGTGAGGCCAGATTTATAATCTTAATCTGTGATTTAGTGAAGACACTTGCTTTTTCTTGAAATGAATTATTCACTCTTAGGGAGGCAGGGTTTCTGATTCTTGGAAAAGACGAGATTAATTCTAGGATCAGGTTGTTGATGGGGAATTTTCCTAGAAATGGCACTGAATGTGGTATCACTTTTTAACATCTGGGGGAGTAATGCTGTCTTTATTATTCCTAAAGGATATGAATAAGTGAAATATGTGGAGGAGAAATCACACCATTGAGATGGCCTCTTTCCTTCAGGGAACCTTCTTCATTTCTTTCTCCTTTATAAGATGATAAATGGCTTGATTTTATTTAAACTGAGGGAAACAAATGAAACCATTAAATGTTATATTTAAAACAAATACATGAATAGAAGTGGAGAGTCTTTCTTTAGGCCACATGGTCTGCTGCCCATACATGCATCTGCCGACTTTCCAACACAACTGCCAGACACTGTCTCCACAGGTTTATTTATTTATTTAGTTATTTTACTTTTTATTGTGGGTTGGGTGAAAGTTTACCATTAATTAGATTTACCACAATTAATTTTCCATTAAGCAGTTTTGTTTGTTTTTAATTTTTATTGTTATTTGGGTGAAAATTTACAAAGCAAATTCATTTTCCATACAGCAGTTCATCCACATTTTTCTCGTGACATTGACTACAATTACTCACAATGTAACAGCTCTATTCCTACTTCCTCCCTGTAATTACCTCTTTCCTGTGTCCTTCCCTTCCATGAACTCCTTCCTCCTGAGCTGTCTCCCTATGCCAACACTGCCTGTAATAGTAAAGGTTATATGTCAACTTTGCTGGGCCTGATTTCGAGTGACTGGACAGCTGGTGGTAGTTATTCCCCGTAATGAGACTGACAATCAACTGCATGATGGAATCTGCTGTGAGCAGCTGAGCCAAGTAGCTGTTTTAGGGATGTGGTCTGCTTCCCATATATAAGAAGTTTGAAATGGTCTACAGGTTATGGCATGCTTGGACCCTACATGTACCCAAGTCGTTGTTCAGCAGCCTGCATGTTGTCTGCTAATCTTGAGACTCTTAATGGACTTGAATCAATGGCCTGCCATGCAGTTTGGCAATATTGAGACTGAGCCTTTTTACTTGTTGACCATGGGTTTGTCAGCCTCAGCAGCTGGCAGCTCCCTGAGTGAAGAAAAGCCTTTAACTTCAGTGGGCTGGGAGCAAGAGGCAGAGCTGCCCCTAGAGGCTGGCACTTTAAATTCAGACTTCTAGCCTCCCAAACTATAAGAGAATAAACTCCTGTTTGTTAAAGCCATCCCATTTGTGGTATTTTGTGTTAGAGCAGTATGAAGTTTCCAAAACACTGCCCTTCTGTTCTCCCAGGATTGATTGCTCCAAGTAATGTATCTACCTGATATAAATGTTCAGCCCACATGCCTGCCTATTGAGCTGGAAGCCAGAGGAGTAAGTTAAATTCCAAACCTGAAGGGTAGCTAGGGACCATAGTCTCAGGGATCTCACCAGGCTCTATCGGACCAGCAAACTTGGTCTTTTTTTTTTTTTTTTTTTTTTTTATGATTTTGAGTTTTGTTCCACATTGTTTTCCCACTTGATTCAGGATCTTATACACCATCCCCCTCTGAGTGGTTGACAGTGGTAGCCAGGCACCATCTAGTTCTTCTGGTCTCATGGTCATATAGGTGAGGTCTTCCAGTTCCTTGAAGTGATTTTTTCCATGTGTCTTTGGTTTTCTTCATTCTTTTTCACTCTGGATGAGGAAAGACCCATCATTGCATCTAGATGGCTGCTTGCAAGCTTCTAAGACCCCAGTTGCTGCTCACCAAAGTATGATGTAGGACAATGTTTTTATATAGTATCTTATGCCAATTGAGCTTGATGTCCCCTGAGACCATTGTCCCAAGCTCAAAGGTCCACTACTCGGTCCCTCCTAGTAGCTAGCTGTAGCAAAGAAGTCACCACAACCTTGTCCCTTGTCAGCTCTGCTATACACCTAGACATTCATACAATACATACAAATATGCTTTTACAAACAATGTCTGCCAACCCTATACATGATCATGGGCACAGTCCCCTATGCCTAGACATACCTGGTTGTTCAGCCTATCCAACCATCTATGTACCCATAGATCAATGGCTGCCATCACTGACAACACAGTACTGTGTATGCAAAAGGGTTCATCTTTGTTTTCTGAACCTCCCGTGTACCTCCCTGTCTTCCTTTTCAATGCCACCATGTTGATCACTCACATTTGGTACATTGCCCTTCCCTTCTCCAAATTAATACTTGTCTCTACCTATCTAGGAGTATTCCTTCCCCTCCCCTTCCACCCCTTATAACCAACAAAGAAAGTTTCCTTCCATATATAAACCTTCCTTGGCTTTTTACAAAATACAATATTTGCCCTTCTGTGATTGACTTGTTTCATTCAGCATAGTGTCCTCCAAGTTCATCCATGTTATGTGGTGTTTTTCAGATTCTACATTATTCTTTAGGGTTGCATATTATTCCACTGTGTGTATGTACCATAGTTTGGTTATCCATTCTTCTGTTGATGGCTATGTAGGTTGTTTCCATCTTTTGGCTTTTGTAAATAGTGCTGCGATGAACATGGGGTGTGCATATATCTTTCTTGTCCTAGCTCTCACTTCTTTAGGATATATACCTAGTAATGGGATTGCAGGATCACATGATATTTCTCATTTCAACTTTTTAGGGAATCACCATACTGCTTTCCACAGTGGTTGTGTCATTTTATAGTCCCACCAGCAGTGTATGAGAGTCCCAATCTCTCCACATCTTCACCAGCATTTGTTATTTTCAGCCTTCTTGAACTTTGCTATTAGTGCTGGCACAAGACAATATCTCGTTGTTTTGAGTTACATCTCTCTAATGGCTAATGATCGTGAACATTTCTTCATGCATTTGTTGGCCACCTGAAAATTTCTTTTGTGAAGTATCTATTCATGTCTTCTGCTCATTTTTTAATTGGATTGTTTGTCTTTTTGTTGTTGAGTTCTTCGAGTTTTCTATAAATATTAGAGATAAATTCCCTTGTCAGATATGTTGTTGCTGAATATATTTTTTCCCAATCTGTAGGTTCTCTCTTTACTATTTGGAGAAGTCTTTTGAAGCACATAAAATTTTAATTTTTAGAAGGTTCATTCATCTAGTCTATCTTCTGCTGTTTGTGCGTTTTGGGTTATGCTTGACAGTCTATTTATGCCATAATTCAGGCCCCTAAGTTTACCCTATTTTTTCCTTGAGGAACTTTATAGTTTTAGGTTTCACATTTAAGTCTTTGATCCATCTGGAGTTACTTTTTGTGTGTGGTGCGTATTATGGATCTTGTTTCATTTTTCTGCAAGTGGATATCCAGTTTTCCAAGCACCATTTGTTAAAGAGACAATCTATTCCCCATTTAATGGATTTCAGACCTTTGTCAAAAATCAGCTGACCATAGGTCGATGGATCTATTTCTGGGTTCTGAATTCTATTCCAATGGTCTAGGTGTCTGTTGTTGTACCAATACCAGGCTATTTTCACTACTGTAAGAGCTCTGGTAGCATAGTGCCTAAGGCACTGGACTGCTAACCAGAAGGCTGGCGGTTCAAACCCACCAGCCACTCCTCGGAAGGAAGGTTGGGCATTCCTACTTCTGTAGTGATACTGCCTCGGAAACCCAAAGAGGGATCGCTATGAGTCGGGGCCGACTCGATGGCAAATAACAACAACAACAACAACAGTTGTATAGTAGGTTTTGAGATCTGGGAGGAGGATCTCAAAGTAGGTATTTTTTCTTCTTCTCCAATAGTGCTTTGCTCATCCAAAGTCTATTTCTTTTACATATAAAATTAGTGATTGGTTTTTCCATATACTTAAAGAATGATGATAAGATCTGGATTGGGATTGCACTGAATGTGTAGATTACTTTGGGTAGTATTGACATTTTCACAATGTACAATCTTCCTATCCACAAGCATGGTATGTTCTTTCATTTATGTAGATCTCTTATGGTTTCTTGAAGTAATCTTTCATAATTTTCTTTGTACATCTCTTTGTGTCCCTGGTAAGATTTTTTCCCATGTATTTTATTTTTTTGGTAGCTATTATAAATGATAATATTTATTTTCTTTTTAGCAATCTCTTTGCTGGTGTAGAGGAATCCAACTGATTTTTGTATGTTGAACTTGTATCCTGTCACTATGCTAAATCTCTGAATGAGTGCCAATAGTTTTCTTGCTGAGTCTCTTGGGTTCTCTTTGTGTAGGATCATATCATCAGCAAATAGGGATACTGTTACTTCTTTCTTACCAATTTGGATGCCTTTGATTTCCCTTTCTTGCCTTATTGCCCTGGCTAGTACTTCAAATAGAATGTTGAATGGAAGTGGAGCTACAGGGTATCCTTGTCTGGATCCTGTTCACAAAGGGAATGGTTTCAGTCTCTCTACATTGAGAATAATGTTGGATGTTGGTTTTTCATATCTTCTCTTAATTATGTTGAGGAATTTCACTTGTATTCCTATTTTTTTCTGAAATTTTTTTTCAGAAATGGGTGTTGAATTTTATCAAATGCCTTTTCTGCATTGATTGATATAATCATGTGGTTCTTTTCTTTTTTCTTTTTTTTTTTTTTTACTATGTGACGGATTCTGTTGATTGTTTTCCTAATGTTGAACCATCCTTGCATGTGTTGTTGTTGTTAGGTGTCATCGAGTCATCTCAGACTCAAAGCGACCCTATGCACAGAACAAAACACTGCCCGCTCCCATACCAGCTCCATGATCCTTACTAAACTTGAGCCTATTGCCACAGCTACTGTGTCAATCCATCCGGTTGAGGGCCTTTCCCTCTTTCATTGACCCTTCACCTTACCAAGCATGACATCCTTTTCCAGGGAGTGGTCCCTTCTCACAACATGACTAAAGTAGGTGAGACGAAGTCTGGCCATTCTTGCTTCCAATGAGCATTCGGCTGTACTTCATCCACGAAAGATTTGTTAGATCTTTTAGCAGTCTATGGTACTTTCAGCATTCTTTGCCAGCACCAAAATTCAAAAGCATCAACTCTAATTCAGTCTTCCTTATTCACTGACCAGCTCTCACATGCATATGAGGTGATTGAAAAATACCATGGCTTGTGTCAGGTGCACCTTATTGCTCAAGAGACATCTTTGCTCTTCAGCACTTGAGAGAGGTCCTTTGCAGCCAATTTGCCCAATGCTATACATTGTCTGATGTTCTGACTGCTGCTTCCATTGGTGTCGATTGTAGAACCAAGCAATGTGAAGTCTCTGACAACTTCAATCTTTTCTCCATTTATTGTGATGATGCTTATAGGCCCAGTTGTGATGATTTTTATTTTCTTTATATTGAGATGTAATCCATACTGCAGACTGTATTCTTCAATCTTCATCAGTAGGTGCCTCAAGTCATTCTCACTTTCAGCAAGCTTAGTTGTGTCATCAGCATATTGCAGGTTGTTAATGATTCGTCCTGCAATCCTGATACCACATTCTTCTTCCTATAGTCCACCTTCTTGGATTATCTACTCAGCATAGATTGAAGAAGTATGGTGAAAGGATACAACCCTAACACACTCCCTTCTTGATTTTAAACCATGCAGTGTCCCCTTGTTCTGTTTGAATGACAGCCTCCTACTCTATGTACAGGTTCCTCATGAGTACAGTCAGGTGTTCTGGAATTCCTATTCTTCTCAATGTTACCCATAATTTGTTATGATCCACACAATCAAATACTTTTGCATAGCCAATAAACACAAGTAAACATCTTTCTGGTATTCTTTGCTTTGAGCCAAGATCTATAAGACATTAGCAAAGATATTCCTCATTCCATGTCCTCTTATGAAATCTGCTTGCATTTCTGGAAGTTCTCTGTCAATATACTATTGTAACCATTTCTGAATTATCTTCAGTAAGATTTTACTTGCATGCGATATTAATGATATTGTTCGATAATTTCTATATTGTGTGGGGTCACCTTTCTTTGGAATGGGTACTGTATGGATCTCTTTCAGTCAGTTGGCCAGGTAGCTGTCTTTCAAATCTCTTGTCATAGCCAAGTGAATGCCTCCAGTAGTACATCTGTTTGTTGAAACATCTCAATGGGTATTCATCAATTCCTGATGCCTTGTTCTTCACCA
>NW_006921664.1:10465290-10488158 GCF_000298275.1 Orycteropus afer afer | reverse complement strand
TGGGGTTTAGTCCAAATCTGCATCCTTTCCTTCAAGGCTCAGGGGTCCAAGATTATCTTCTGTGTCTGTATTTATTGGTTTCCCTTTTCTTTGTTGAAGAGGGTCTGTGCAATCCTTCTGCCTAGTCCGCCATCTTGCCCCGCCTCCTCCCTCCATTTCATTTTTGACAACTTCCAATTTCCCTAGATTCATACTTCATACATTCCATGTTCCAATTATGATGTTTGTAGCTGTTTCTTCTCAATTTGAGTCATGCCATGTCAACAACTGGAGGTCTTGAGAGCTTTACTTTATCCATATCAGGAAAGTTGGTTCTACTCTGATTATGTAGCTCTTTCCCAGTCATAGTTTGAGAGCCTTCGAACCTAAGGGGTGTGTCCTCCTGCACTGCATTGGATGATGTTTCCATGCTATTCATACAGTTGTGCAGTTATGTATCAGTGTTTCCTTTCTATTCATTAGGTTTTCCCTGGCCAATTCTTGCATGCCTGGTATGAACCCCACCTGGTTGTACTGTTTCATTTTTTTGATATATTGTTGGAGTCATTGGGTTGTATTGGCTAGGATCTTGTTGAAGATTTTTGCATCTATATTCATGAGAGATACTGGTCTGTAGTTTTCCTTTTTAATGATATCTTTGCCTGGTTTTGGTATCAAGGTTATGCTTGCTTCCTAAAATGAGTTTGGGAGGATCCCATCTTTTTCTGTGTTCTGGAATAGGTTGAGTATGACTGATGTCAGTTCTGTGAAAGTTTGGTTGAATTCTCCAGTGAAACCATCTACTTTTTTGTAGAAAAAAAATCTAATTTTTTGAAACCATCACCAGTACTTTTTTGTTGTTGTTGGTAATTTTTTTTATTACCTACCCAATTTCTTTTTTTGTTATGATTTGTTCAAATTGCCTACCTCAGTCTGCATTAGCTTAGTATGCTTTTAGAAATCTGTCCATTTCTTCTAGATTTTCAAATTTGTTCAAGTACAGTTCTTCATAGTATCCTGATATACTTTTTATTTCAGTTGGTTCTGTTGTGATGTTGCCCAATTTGTTTCTTATTCTTGTTATATGTATTTTCTCCCTCTTTTCCTTTGTTAAATTTGCCAGTGGTTTGTCAATTTTATTAATCTTTTCAAAAGACCAACTTCTAGTTTTTTTTTCTATTGTCTTTCTATTTTCTGTCATTGATTTCTGCTCGAATCTTTACTACTTCTTTTCTTCCAGTGACTGTAGGCTTTTTTTGCTACTCTTTTTCTAATTGTTGGAGATGTTGGGTTAAGGTGTTGATTTTGGCTCTTTCTTCTTTTTTGATGTGTGCATTTATTGCTATAAATTGGCCTCAGATCACTGCTTTTGCTGTATCTCAAAAGTTTCTTATATTGTGTTTTCATTCTCATTTGATTCAAGGAATTTTTGAATTTCATTTTTTATTCTTCTGTTGCCCAGTCATTTTCAAGGAAGGTGTTGTTCAGTTTCCATGTGTTTGTTCTTTTTCTGCTGATCTTCCTATTGTTGATTTCTAATTTTATTGAAATATGATCTGATAATATACTTTGTAGTATTTCAAAGTTTTTAAATTTATTAAGGCTTGCTTTGTGGTCTAACATATGGTCTATCCTTGAGAATGTTACATGTGCACTAGAAAAGAATGTATATTGTGCTGTTGAGTGAAGTGCTCTGTAGATGTTTATAAGGTCAAGTTTGCAGATTGTGTTGTTTAGTTCTTCTGTGTCTTTGTCAAGTTTTTTTCCAGTTGTTCTATCTTTCATTGAAAGTGGTATGTTAAAGTCTCCTACTATGACTGTGGAATCATCTGTTTGTCTTTTCAGTTTTGCTAGAGTCTGGTTTATGTATTTTGGGGCTCTTTCATTGCATGCATATTTATTATGGTTATGTCCTCTATTCAATCTTTTCTTTAATTATTATATAATGTCTTCCTTGTCTCTTATGGGTTTTTGTCTTAAAGTCAATTTTATCAGAAATTAGTATTGTGTGAGCTTCCTTTAAGTGAATTCATGTACTTACGATATTGGTAGTCTGATGTAATTCAGTTTGACTCTATTTTGTAGTTCTTGCCCTACTACCTCAAAAACTGAAACCAAGCCAGTGCCATTGATTTTAACTCATGGCAACCCTATATGTGTCAGAGTAGAACTGTGCTACATAGGGTTTTCAATGGCTGATTTTTTCAAAATAGATCACCAGGCATTTGAGTACACTTCTGGGTTTTGGTTAGCAGCCGAGTGTTTGAATCATTTCCACCACCCATGGATTATTTCCTATCGACATGACTTATTACGACGTCAGATAGCCCTTTTCCTGTAATATCATATAGAGGCACAGGACTAAATGGGTTCTGATAAGTCTTCTTCTGTGATTTCATATGTACTTAAACCTCCTATAAGTGATAAAACCAGTCACCCGCATGATCCATCCAACTATCTGATCTTTCCTTCTATAGCTTTGTCAAGAGGTGTAAAGACTACTAAGGAATTGTTATGGGAGTGAATGGTAGGCCCTGAAAAATAGTACCAATAAGAAAGTACATGAAAAATTTGTGAATTATATTTTAATTTTTTTTTTCCTTTTAGATCCTGAGTTTGCCTGAATTGATTGATGACTCCAAGTATAAAACTAACAACCTTCGGGTACAGAATAGAAAAGAGCTTATTAAAATACTATCTTCACGGTAAGCTTCAATCTCATGTTTATATATTTATGAATTAATATGTGATAAGCATTTATCTGGCATTTGGATGTCTTTGGCTTCTTTAGTTAAACTTATAATCCCCTTCAATTTTATAAAATTAGTTAGTGGAAAGATATTTTAAAGCTATATTTAAAACTGTGTCAGTGGATAAGGAAGAGTGAAGAAGAATTGATGCATGTGAATGATGACATTGGCAAACAATGTAGAATACACTATGGAAGCCAGAAGAATGAACAAATCTGTCTTAGAAGAAGTATAGCCAGAATGCTCCTTAGAAGTAAGGATGGCAAGATTTCATCTCACATACTTTGGACATGTTATCAGCAGGGACCAGTCCCTGCAGAAGAACATCATGTTTGGTAAAGTAGAGTCAGTGATGAAAAGGAAGACCTTTAACAAGATAGATTGACACAGTGGCTGCAACAATAAGCTCAATCGTAGCAGTGATTGTAAAGATGGTGCAGGGCAGGGCAATGTTTCTTTTGGTTGTATATAGGGTTGCTATGAGACAGAACTGATTTAACGGCATCTAACAATCACATCAATAATCGAAATTGTTTATTCTTTGTTCAGAAGCATTTTATATGTTCTATTCCATACTGAGGAGCTCTGCTGGCATAGTGTGTAAGGCATCTGACTGCTAACCAGGAGGCTGGCAGTTCAAACCCACCTGCCAGTCTTTGGAAGGAAGGTTGGACAATCTACTTCCATAATGATACTGCCTTGGAAACCCAAGGAGGGTTGGCTATGAGTTGGATCCCACTCAATGGCAGGAGTTTGTTTTATTTGTTTTATTCCATTCTGAGTCATAACTATGCTAAAACTAGCAAAGTCACAATCACTTGAATTAGGTTGCTTATACTTGGAGCTCTGGTAGCATAGTGCCTAAGGCACTTGACTGCTAACCAGGCTGGTGGTTCAAACCCACCAGGCACTCCTTGGAAGGGAGGTTGGGCAATCTACTTCTGTAGTGATACTGCCCCAGCAACCTAAGGAGGGGTCGCTATGAGTCGGGTCTGACTCGACGGCACATAACAAGAACAACAACAACAACATACTTGACTGCTAACCAGAAGTCTGGCAGTTCACACCCACCAGCCACTCCTCAGAAGGAAGGTTGGGCGATCTACTTCCATAGTGATACAGCCTTGGAAACCCAAGGAGGGGTTGCTATGAATTGAGGCCAACTTGATGGCACATAACAACCACAATAACAGTTCATAAAAAAACAAACTCACTACTCTTCAGTAGATTCTGACTCATAGCGACTCCTTCTTGGGTTTCCAAGGCCATAAATCTATGGAAGTAGATTGCCCGATCTTCCTTCTGAGGAGTGGCTAGTGGGTTTGAACTGCCAGCCTCTGGTTAGCAGTCAAATGCCTTAGGCATTGTGCCACCAGAGCTCCCATAGCATGCAATTATGTTTAATGTAACTTAACCAAAAAAAACCAAACTCATGGCCCTCAAGTAATTTCCAACTCATAACAACCTCTCCTTGGGTTTCCAAGGTGGTATCTCTACAGAAGTTGATTGCCCAGTCTTCCTTCCAAAGAGTGGCTGGTGTGTTTGAACCACTAGCTTTCTGGATAGCAGTCAAATACCTTGTGATAACAATAGTAATAATACTATTTTGTACTTTTGCTTTGTTAAATATGGTACATATACTATTTCTTTTAACCCTTATAATTATCCTGTAAGGTAAGTACTACCTACCCTCATTTTAAAGTTAAATATGAGGCAAAGGGAGGTTTGGTCATGAATTCATTGTCTTTTCTGAGTTTCTCTTGTGAATGCAAGGGTCATAATTCAGTCATTGAAAATGCTAGATTGAGTCATGGGTCATAAAAGACAAATGTTATAGTACTTAATTCCAAATTATTCTATTCCTGTTAGCTTATGTTTTTGTTAAAACCTACACCTATTTTTCAAGGAACTGTGGTGGTATGGTGCCTAAGGCTTTGACTGCTAACCAGAAGGTTGATGGTTCAAACCTGACAGCCACTCTGCAAAAGAAAGACTGGGCGATCTACTTCCGTAAAGATTTACTTGTCAGAAAGCTGAAGGGGGTCGCTATGAGTCAGAATGGTCTTGACGGCAGTGAGTTTGGTTTGTTTTATAGCTATTTTTCTATTCTGCCTAAAGAAAGGTAATGGTTCTTACTTTTTCTTATTAGTTTCCCTTTTATTTTCTTCCAAATTTCTTTTCAGTCTATTGAAATGGGCTTCATGGTTTTAGTGAATTAAAATGCCCATGTGAAGTGTTCTTTAGTAATGAAAATTTGTTCTTATTCTGCTGATATATTAGATACTTTTGTGTTAATAAGGAGCTTTGGTGATATAGTGCCTAAGTCATTTGACTGCTAACCAGAAGGTTGGCAGTTCAAACCCACCAGCCACTCCTTGGAAGCAAGACCAGGCAATCTATTTCCGTAAATATTTACCTCCTCAGAAACCCAGAAATGGCTGCTATGAGTCGGAATTGACTTGATGGCATTAAAGGTTTTTTTTTTTTGTGTGTATGTGTGTGTGTGTGTGTGTGTTAATAGTGTATCCTTTAATTTTGAAAAATCCCATGTGTTTCTACATAGTATATATCAAAGTTCTTAGAAAACAATCTGCTAATGTAATTTTTTATTTCTGTCTCTTTTATATTTGGGGATTGCTACATGAATTTCTGGGTCAATATTCATTTACCTATTTGTTCTTTTTGGAATTTTTAAGTACTTTGTCTCTATGCTGTCTGTATTTTCTCCATGTGCCAAATGACCTTCCCATCAATAGGAACTCTGTGTGTGAGACTGATATGCAGTGAATGGAGGGGAATGAGAAGTGAACTCTCTTTTTCTGGTCATTAGTTAAATATAATTCTGATTCTACTGCAAAGCCCTAGAGGCCTCAATCATTAACCTTTCTCCTCATGAGAATCGGCCATTTATTTCTGCTTTTTTCCTCTTCGTCTCTCAAGCACTTTTTAATTTGTTTGATTCATTGATACGAATTTTTTTTCCTTTCACACCATGGTTACCAACTTTCAATAATAGCCTCTCATGAGAACCTTTATCAAAAGCTCTTTGAGTGTCTAAATAAATTATATCTGTGCTGTGAGAAGAGAGGATCCCAAGAAAAATATACAACCTAGGCAGATACAAGTGTCATCTTTTTATTCAGCTGCCAACACTTTCATAACTTCAGGAAACGAAAAGTTAAATCATTGGTTTCTTAGGTCCTAAAACTTTTATTTCTTATTAAATTATCTTAAAGAATTCTGCTGTGGAAAGATTTTTAGCAACATGTGTAACAGATTAATTTCAATTTTCCTTTTTTGGAATAAATTGGATAATCTGTCACCCCTTTCTTCCTACTCATCTATATACAGAAGTTTTGAAACCCATGAGATTGTTAAAGTTTCATTCAGGCTTAACAAGGAGCAAGCAATCAAACCACAAGGAAGAGATTAGGGATAGTTTTAAAACAGGGAATTTGATAGGGAGGTCACATCATGTTAGGTACTGCTGTTAAACCCTAGACCGCAGATGGAGCCCTTGGTTGCTTGGAGGCTAGATTTCTTACTTCCTTGCACTATTGTGTTGATGTGTTATGGTGCTCTCTTGTGATTTGCAAGTCTCCAGTCCCTTACAGCTTAAGTGTCTTCTCCTCTGTGGAAGATCAAACAGTGATGATCAGGAAGATTAGGATATTGATTCATTCTCATTTATAATCTTGTCATTTGTCTCTCTGCATAAATGTCACTGCATTCATTAGTACTGTTTAGTAATTGGCTTTTAGAAATCTCTATCCATGTTTAACACTTTATCATTTTCATTATATAGTTCTACGTTTTACTAGCACTTAAAAACTTTAAAGCCTTCCCATTAACTGTAGGATCAAATCTAGTCTCTTCAACCTGACACCCATGGCCTTCCTCAATCTGACTTCATTTTTCCTTTCTACCTTTTCTCCTAATATTCTTCAATATAAAGCCGTTTCTCAAGTCATATTTCCTTTTGGTTTCTCTTGTTCCCTCTCTGGAATTCTTCTAGACTAACTGTTATTCTTAACATAGTCATGCTTCAAGACAGTTCTATATCTGCAAGAAAGCATCTCTGAATATCTCTATCCAGTTTCCTATTCAGAAGAAAACACCTTCAGGAAAGAAAGCATCATTTTTGTGCCTTAGTAGCCAGCCTATCAGTTATCAAACACAAACCAGTCAACATAATTGTTATTGGGAATGATATTGCTAAGGGGTCCATGGGATTTCTGGTCTTGCTCAATACATTATTCCTTTCATTGCATAGTTAATCAGAACTTGTAAATCAATCTATATCCATAAAGGAAGCAGGGAGAAAGGAAGGAGAGGAACAAGCATTTATTAGATGCTGAATACATGCTAGAAAGTATTATTATTCCCATTTTACAAATGAAAAATCTAAAGTTTAGGGAGGGTAATCGCAAGGTGAGACACATAGTAGATAACTTGAAATGGGATTCAAAAGGCCACACATTTTACACTATGTCATATTGCCTACTGTGCCCTTGTTTGTTTATTCATTCAATGAATATGCACTGAGCACTTACTATTCCAAGTGCTGGGGATAGAGAAGCAAATGAAGCAGAATAAACTGGTGAAAAATAATGCAAGGCAGAGAAATGAATAGAGCTAGGAGTTGGGTATGAGGGTGGCTATTTCATTTAGGCTGGCCAGGAAGTATCTCTCTGATAAAGTGGCATTTGAGCAGAAGCTTGCAGGTAAATGAGAGAAGGAGGCAAGTAAAAATCCGTGGAAACATTGTAGGCAGAGGGTGTGTGGTTGAGGACTTTAAGGAATAGAAAAGAAAACAGTCACTGGAGCCCAGTGAGGAAGAGTCAGCAGCTGTGTCTGTTAATAATTTACTATCTCTTTTTGAGCATACTGGTTTACATGCTACATTTTTATTGTAATTTGCTGATCATTTCTATATTAATGCTTATTTTTGTAACAGTAGCTACATTACCATGTGAGTATACCATGTTTTTAACTGTTGTTGCTATTAAACATTTCATCACACATATTGCCCTTTAATGCTCACAGACACGTTCCTCAACCTATACTTTTATTTTAGAAAATCTTCAGAATATCCAAAAATGTAGAGGGATTTGTGAGAGTGAATTTTCACTTTAGATAATTAAAAAAAAAAAAAAAAAAACCCTGCATTTTAAATTTAGGAATGATGAACTTACTGAATTCATTTGAAAAATCCTTTCCCTTTATGCCCAATTTGATATTCAAAAGCACCTATAACATTTAATGTACTTCCATAGTGATACTGCCTCAGAAGCCCAAGGAGGGGTCGCTATGAGTCAGGTCTGACTCGATGGCACTTAACAACAACAACAACAATCTCCTAAATATATATATATATATATATACAGACTTCTTATATTTAAAAATCTCCATTCCAAAGCATTTTTCCTTGAGTAATTTTTGAGTACTTCCTTGACCATGGTAAGCATTCACTTAATTTTTTTTGCCAGGTAATTTCCTTTGCATTCTTCTGTGAAATCTGTAGAGTATTTTGAAGATGACTACTAGGAATGTCAGTCACTTGCATTACTTCTCAACTGTTCTTACTAAATATAGTTTGATGCTCTTCTCTGAGAGCAGTCGTCCTCACTCAGGAAGGCAGCTACATGTTTTTTGTCATCAGTTGAGTTTTCCACAGCAAGCACACACACTAGTCCCCTGAAGTGCTTCAGGTGTAACTGTGCCCCAACTGTGGCCAAGAGCAAGCCCCTCTCCCCCTTTTTTAATTTAAAGGTAGAAGACTTTCCCCTTGAGCTTGCCATTTTATCCAGGGTGTTGCAGAAAGTCTATTTACCCAGCTGCTAAGACTGAAAACTCGGTAAAGCTGAAGCATGTTGAAAGTCCCCAGCTAACACAAAATGGGAGATATAAAAAACGTGATCCATGGCCGGTTTCGACAGACTTACTCTTTGACATGGGAAAAAGTGGCAGGCTCCCAAACCTGTGCTCCTCACACACTGGTTCAGCATGTTTGCAATAGTAAGGATCTCAAGAGAGAGATTGACAGTTTCTGATCTGATCTGATGTGTCCTGAAACTAAGAAGAATAAAGATAATGTATTACTGGTTAGGGATAAGTAATAGGAAGAAATGAAATGAGGTTGAAGGAAATTAGAAATGACAGAGAAAATAGAAGTGAAATGTATTTTATTCCTCCCCTTGTGTTCTTGTCACAAAATGATTTTGGGACTGACCAAATTCACTGCTCCTGCAAATGCAGAGATGAAAGAAGGGGACTGACTGGATTCTGGAGGACCTCATGGTCTAATTTGGACAGAAAATAAGTAAACCAGTGGTTTAAATAGTGTGTACAAAGTGACAGGATAACTTTGTTCCTAGGGTGCTAGGAAACGAATAGGTCACTGTTCAATCATTTTAGGAAGTAGCATATGATCAAGAGCCAATGGCGTCCAAGCTACACTGAAGGAACTGATGATAAGCCTCCAGGAATTCAAGGAATACCCACTGAGATGTTTCAGCAAATGTGTGCAATGCTGGAAGCCCTCACTTGTTTATGCCAAGAAATCTGGAAGACAGCTACCTGGCCAAATGACTGGAAGAGACCAGTATTTGTGCCCATTCCAAAGAAAGGTGATCCAACAGAATGTGGAAATTATTGAACAATTATCATTCATATCACACAAAAGTACAATTTTGCTGGAAATAAGTAAAAAATTGTTGCAACATTGCATTGACCGGGAACTGCCAGAATTTCAAGCTGGTTTCAGAAAAGGACCTGGATTGAGGGGTATCACTGCTGATGTCAGATGGATCTTGGCTGAAAGCAGGGAATACCAGAAATATGCTTACTTGTGTTTTATTGACTATACATCGACACTCAACTCTATGGATCATAATCAATTATAGATAACATTGTGAGGAATGGCTATTCCAGAACACATAATTGTGCTTATAAGGAAGCTGTACATAGACCAAGAGGCAGTTGTTCAAACAGAAGAAGAGAGAACTGCATGGTTTTAAATTAGGAAGGGTGTGCATCAAGGTTGTATCCTTTCATCATACTTATTCAATCTGTATGCTAAGCAAATCTGAGAAGCTGGACTTTATGAAGAAGAACATAGCATCTGGATTGGAGGAAGACTCATTAACAACCTGCAATATGCAGGTGCCACAACTTTGCTTGCTGAAATTGAAGATGACTTGGAGCACTTACAGATGAAGATCAAAGACTACAGCATTCAGTATGGATTACACCTCAACATAAAGAAACAAAAATCCTCACAACTGGACTAATGAGCAGCATCATGATAAACAGAGAATAGATTGAAGTTGTCAAGGATTTCATTTTCCTTGGATCCATAATCAACAATCATGAAAACAGCAACCAAGAAATCAAATGACATTGCTCTGGGCAAATCTGCTGCAAAAGAACTCTTTAAAGTGTTAAAGAGCAAAGATGTCACTTTGAAGACTATGGTGCGCCTGACTCAACCCTTTGCCTTGTCAGTAGCGTCATATGGATGCACTCTGGTGGTGTAGTGCCTAAGGCATTTGACTGCTAACCAGAAGGCTGGCAGTTCAAACTCACCAAGCACTCTTCGAAAGGAAGTTTGGGCAATCTACTTCCATAGTGATACCACACCTTGAACACCCAAGGAGGGGTCTCTATGAGTCGGATCCAACTCGAAGGCAGTGTGTTGCATTTGCATTGCATATGGATGTGAAAGTTGGACCTGAATAAAGAATATCACAAAGAATTGATACATTTGAATTGTGATATTGGTGAAAAATATTGAATATATATCATGGACTACCAGAAGAATGGAAAAAACCTGTCTTGAAAGAAGTACAGCTAGAATGCTCCTTAGAAGTGAGAATGGCCAGACGTTGTCTCCTGTACCTTGGTCATGTTATCAGAAGGGACCAATGCCTGGAGAAGGATTCCATGCTTGGTAAAATGGAGGGTCAGAGAAAAAGAGGAAGCCCTTGAGCAAGGTGGATTGACACAGTGGCTGCAACAATGGACTAAAGTTTAGCAACAATTGTGAGCACAGGGCAATTGTCCAGCACAGGGCTGGACAGTGGTTTTTGTTTTTTTTTCTGTTGTACATAGGGTTGCTATGAGTCACAACCAACTCAACAGCACCTAACAATATAATAAAGGTACTGTTGTTGTTGTTGTTGTTTTGTGCCGTCGAGTCGGCCCCTAATCATAGCAACCCCTCCTTGGGTTTCTGAGGCAGTATTATTACGGAAGTAGATTGCCCAGTCTTCCTTCTGAGGAGTGGCTGCTGGGTTTGAACCACCAGCCTTCTAGTTAGCAGTCAAGTGCTTTAGGCACTATGCTACCAGACCTCCTAGGGGATCCTATTAACTCTGGTAGTGTAGTGCCTAAAGCATTTGACTGCTAACCAGAAGGCTGGTGGTTCAAACCCACCAGCCACTCCTCAGAAGGAAGGTTGGACTACTACTTCCGTAATGATACTGCCTCCGAAACCCAAGGAGGGGTCTCTGTGAGTTGGATCTGACTCTACAGTACTGCATTTTTTTTTTTTTTTGTTTTGTTTTTGTTTAGGGGATCCTAGAAAAGGGCACCTACTAGACACTTCAAGAGAGGCTTCCTGGAGACATGAGTCTTGAGGAAAAGTAGATAGAATTAGGTGGATGAAGAAAAAAGGGAAGTGAAAGAAGGAGATATTGAATTGAGTGTAATTGTGTAGTAAGAAAAGAAGTCATTGGAGAAGGAATATGTAGGAGCTAATAACTTTTAAATTGCTTTTTGAAAAATGTAAAGCAAGTGTATGTTAATATGGTCTTAGTGAAAGCACTCCTAAAAATTTTGCATCACCAAACCCTTGTAAGTAAAACTGATTATACTAGACAACTTCACCTTTTAAAGTACAGTGGCAATATGGAGGGAAAACTGGACAGACAGGAGTGTATAACTAAGAAGGGCACAGGGATTGGTGGGTTACAGGGAAGGGAAAGGAGGAGAGTGGGTTAGGGTTGGGGATGGTAATTGGGGAATGAATCCAAATATACATGAACTGTTGAATGTCAAACAAATTCTGCTCTGTAAATTTATACCCAAAGCACAATAAATAAATAGATAGACAGACAGATAGATAGATAGATAGATAGATAGATAGAAAGATAGACAGATAGATAAATAAAGTGTTGTGGCAAATCCTTTACTAAATAATCATTTTTGATTTTGAATGATCTGATTTTCAGAGTTTACTATATTAAAGTATTAAGAAACTAAATGCCCTACTGCAGGGCCTTCTAAATATAGGTACTAAACATATTTGTTGAATTGAATCAAGGGTTTATTTAATATCTTAATCTCATCATTTCCAAAATTTGGTGTCAAATTATTTTTACTAGACTTGTGTGGAATATTGGAGAATAGAACGTGGAGCATTTCCTGGCTGTTGTAGGAGAACTATAACTTCAAGAGTCCTTAAATTTAATGCTAGTTTTTTTAAAAAATAACAATTTGGTACCATCAGGAAAATTTGATTATTCCATTTCCCTACCTAGGTTTTTCAGGGACACTCCACAATTTTAAGTCTAAATTTAAAATATTTACCTTAACACATATAATTGTGTCTTCCACCTCGTCAGCTTGGCTCCAGCCACTCACAACCACTTGCTACTCCTTATAATGTAGAATGGCCTCTTTAAAATTACTGTGGTAAATATATATGTAACAAAACATTTGCTATTTCAGCATTTCTTCACATGTATAATTCAGTGACATTCAGTGTGTTCATCATATTGTACAGCTGTCACCATTATATGTTTTCAAATTTTGCCATTACCTTTAACATAAGATGATTATTTCCTAAGCAATGAGTTCCCTTTTCCCATCCCTACTACTTGCCCCTGGTAGCCAGTAATAACCTTAGGGTTGAATGTTAGTTACTGTCAAGTTGCCTCTGACTCATGGTGACTCCATATACAACAGAAGGAAATGTTGCCTTAGCCTGTTCCATCTTCACAATCAGTAGTATGCTCAAGTCCATTGTTGCATTGACTATATATTTTGAGTGCCTTCCAATGTAGGGAGTCTCAACTTCCAGCACTATATTAGACAATATTCTGTTGTTATATATAGGGTTTTCTGAGACAAATTTTTGATGGAAATAGACTTTTCTTCGTAGTCTGTCTTAGTTTGGAAATGCCACTGAAACCTGTCCACCATGGGTGAACCAACTGGTATTTGAAATATGGATGTCATAGCTTCTGACATTGTAGCAAAACTCAAGGCATTACAGTATGACAAACTGACAGACAGGTGGTAGGTTTGTATACACTTGCTTATTTTAGATATTTCAGTAATACTTGGTGTATCCCAATATGCTCATTGCTTTTCACTAAAATGATGAAGCTTCTTCATCTTTCTGGCCACTAGTAGTTTCTTACAATAAAGAACTTTTCCTGCTTCATTTGTCTATTATAATTACACCTTGCTAAGCTTTTGCCTTCAGTGTTCATTTGAGTCCCTGCTTTCTGTTGTTTTGGATATATACTTAGGAGTGGAATTGCTGGGTGATATAGTCATATGTTTAACTTTTTGAGGAACCCGCAACCACAGTAGTTGTACCATTTTACATCCCCACCAGTAGAGCATGAGGGTTCCAATTTCTCCACATTCTCACCAAAACATGTTATTTCAATTTTTTGATAATAACCATCCTAGTGGCTCTGAAATTATATCACATTGTGACTTTGATTTGCATTTCCTAAATGACTAATGATGTTGTGATGGTTAAGGTTGTATCAGTTTGGCTAGGCCAAATTCTCAGTGGTTTTGCAGATATTGTGCAAATATCATTATCCTCTGTGATATAAGCAGCCAATCAGAGGGGAATTTTATAGGGAGTGTGGCCTGCATCAAATATATATGGATGTTCTGGCAAAGCTCACCCTTTCCCAATCTTGCATCTGACTCGTCATGCTCTAGAGAGAACTTTTGGTTCTTGGGACATGAGCTAGCAGCCTACTGACTGTCTTACAGATTTTGAGATTTGCCAGCTCCAACAGCCCCATGAGCCAGCAGTCTGCCATATGACCTGCCAGTTTTTGAGTTCGTCAGAGTAGCTACCTTAGGGATGTGGTCTGCTTTCAGTATATAAGAAGCAGCATTGTGAAATGTCTCTGGAGTTTTTTGGCACTCTTGGACCCTACATGTATCTTAGTCTTCATCTCAATGGCCTGGCATGTTGTCTGGCAATCTTGAGACTGTTAATGGACTTCAATTAGTGGCCTGCCATGATATTTAATAATCTTGGGGCTGTGCCATTTTACTTTTCAACTTTGGGTTTGTCAGCCTTAGCAGCCAGCTGCTGCCTGAGCTAAGAGACACCTCCAGCTTCAGTGGGAGAGAAGCAAGGGGCAGAAATGAGGCCCAAGGTCAAAGGCCTTTCACCCAGTCCCCACTTTGAACTTGGACATTGTGATAGTTGGAGCTGTGTGTCAACTTGGCTGGACCTCAATTCTGTGTGGTTTAAGCAATTGTGATGTGGGTTATTCCTATGATGGGATCAGATGTATATGTTTTGAACAGTTGATCCATTGAAAAAGAGTTTCCCTAGGGGTGTGGCCTCCTTCCAATATATTTATGGACATGCTGGGAAAAGAGAGATTCTTCTGTGGCTCAGGATCATATTGTGCTGCCTACAACTGTCCATGAGTGAACAATCCACCATTTGGCCTGGAGATCCTGGATTTGTCATTCATTGGAGTCAATAGCCAGTATTGCTTGCCATCCTTGAGCTCGTCAGCCCCTGCAGCTTCATGAGTCAAGAAAAGCTTCCAGTTTGATGTTTGATCCAAGAACTTGGGACTTGCCAACTTCTATAAGTGTGTGAGCCATTTTCCTAAGATAAATTTCTCTTTCTCTATATGTATATATAAGATTTACTGGTTTTGCTTCTCTAGAGAACCCAGCCTAACACATTTGGTACTGGGAGTGGTTCTAGGGAGACAAAATCATAAAGATGGGCTTCCTAAATTGGTTCCCACCAATTCTGTTTTGATTCTCCAATTTGATTAATCATAAAGGCACTGGTGAGCCTGCCTCCATTAGTAAAGGGAGCCCTGCTAATTCATGGCATGAGGTGGCAACATTGATATGCAAAATAGCACCACCAATAGATCAAGTACTTTTGAGAAGTACTTGGGTGATCATGTATTTGGTACTTTTCTGTAATTTTGTCAGCATGAGGAGTATAAGGAAGTTGGTTGGTTGGTCCTAGTTATACTAGACAAAGTTGTGAAAGAGCGAGATGAGTTCAGGGCTGCTGAATCATAGTTTAAGTGCCTCATAAAAGACCTCAATTGTTCCAGTTGTGCTCTGAAAGAAAGCCTTATTTCTTCTAGAAACGGAGCTGATATTGCCAAAAACCTAACCCAGAGTCTTATTGTAAGGGTGGCTAAATTACAACACCAATTAAATTGCCAACCCAGAATTGTGTCTGAAGTTAAAGTGAGGGCATTGATTGGGAAAAAATGGGATCCTGAAACCTGGAATGGGGACATATGGGCAGATAGTTAGGAAGATGAGGATATGTAACCTGTAAATTCTGTTGAATCCCTCCCATCTGAAGGGATTACTGTAAAACCATTATCCCCTCCACCTCAGTTTGATGGGATTTACCCTACTGTTCCTGCTGGGTCACTGCCTGTGGCAGAGGCCATGGAAGACATTGCTGAATGTTCTCGGGAACCTCCCCAACCACTCATTATTGCTGCTAGACCTATAACTAAAGTTAAGTGCAAGCAAGCCCCAAAAGGTGAAAAACAAAGTGTGACTGAGGAGGTGGTATGCTACACCTGAAAAGACCTACTGGATTTTGCTAACATGTGTAGACAAAATCTAGAGAATATGTATTGGAACAGTTTCTGAGGGTGTGGGAGGATGGTGCAAGGAATGTAACATTGGATCAGTCTGAGTGCCTAAGGTGCTTGACTTCTAACCAGAAAGCTGGTGGTTCAAACCCACCAGCCACTCCTTGGAAAGAAGATTGGGCAATCTATTTCTGTAGTGATACTGCCTTGGAAACCCAGCGAGGGATCGCTATGAGTCAGGTCCAATTCCACAGCTCATAAAAACAACAACAAAGTATGGATTCTTCATTCGATGTTTCAACTCGAGAGGTTAGGGAAGGATCTAATAGTTTATTTGGTTGGCTTACTGAAGCATGGATTATGCAGTGACCTACCTTAAGTCAAGTTGAAGTACCAGACCTGTGCTGCCTTGGTATATTATAAAAGAAGGTATGAGAGGCTTAGGGAAATTGGCTTGTTAGAATGGAGTTCTCAGATTAGACCCATAGAGCCAGAGCTGGAGAGTCCAGAAGACATGCCTTTCACCAGTACGGTGAGGAATAAATTTGTGAAGGAGACCCCAGCATCCTTGAAAACTGCTATGATTGCTATTTTATGTAAGCTGGATTTGACAGTGGGAACTGCCCTAACTGAACTAAGACACTTAACTACAATGGGGCTTGTTGGACCCTGTGGTAGTAGGGGCCAAGTAGCAGCAGTTAATTGGCAAAGGCAAGGTGGGCATGGTTACCATAATGGACAACAGAGTCAGAACAGTAATCAGAATACTCTGACTCATGTGGAATTATGGCATTGACTACTTAGTCATGGTGTTCCTAGTAGTGAAATAGATGAAAAAACTACTAAATATTTACTTGATCTGTATGGACAGAAGAATTCTAGGTCATGTGAACAGCAGCCTAGATTGAATCACCAGAATACAGAGTCATGGCTTCTCAATCAATTCCCAGACTGTTTAAAGACCCACAACTCCTTGAAAGAAGGGGAGGCTGGGTCCCCTTGAGGAAATACCTACTACATTGCCCAAAATTTATAATGTCAATCTTTCTCCCAGCCTTCCCCAAGGGGATTCTGAGGCCTTTTACAACAGTGACTGTTCATTGGGGAAAAGGAAATAATCAGACTTTTTGAGGATTACTGGACTCTGGCTCTGAACTGACACTAATTCCAGGAGACCAAAAGTGTCATTGTGGCCCACCAATCAGAGTGGGGGCATATGGAGGTCAAATTATTGATGGAGTCTTAGCTAAGGTATGTCTCACAGTGGGTCCAATGTGTCCCAAAACCCATCCTATAGTGATATCCCCAGTTCCAGAATGCATAATTGGAATAGATGTACTGAGCAATTGGCAGAATTCCCACATTGTGTCCTAACATGTAGAGTAAGGGCTATCATGGTAGGCAAAGCCAAGTGGAAGCCATTAGAACTGCCTCTACCTAGAAAAATACTAAACCAAAAGCAATACCGCATCTCTGGAGGGGTTTTAGAGATTACTGCCACCTTCAAGGACTTGAAGGATGCAGGGATGGTGATTCCCATCACATCCTTGTTTAATTCACCTATTTGGCTTGTGCAAAAAACAGATGGATCTTGGAGAATGAAAGTAGATTATCGTGAACTTAATCAGGTGGTGACTCCAATTGCAGCTGCTGTTCCTGATGTGATTTCATTGCTTGAGCAAATTAGTACATCTCCTGGTACTTGGTATGCAACTATTGATCTGGCCAATGCCTTTTTCTCATTATCAATTTCAAAGGACCATCAGAAGCAGTTTGCCTTCAGCTAGCATGGCCAACAATATAATTTCACAATGCTTCCTCAGGGGTATATCAACTCCCCAGCAGTGTGTCATAATTTAGTCCTAAGGGATGTTGATTGCCTTTCCCTTCCACAAGATATCACACTGGTCCATTATATTGATGACATTATGCTGATTGGACCTAGTAAGGAAGAAGTATTGATGACTGTAGATGTATTGGTGAGACATCTGTGTGGTAGAGGATGGGAAACTAACCCAACAAAAATTCAGGTAGCTTCCCCTTCAGTGAAATTTCTAGGGGTCTAGTGGTGTGGAGCATGTCAAGATATTCCTACTAAAGTGAAGGATAAGTTGTTGTATCTGGCTTCTCCCACAACCAAAAAGAAGGCACAACATCTGGTGGGCCTCTTTGGATTTTGGAGACTACATATCCCTCATTTGGGTGTGTTGTTTTGGCCTATTTATCAAGTGACTCAGAAAGCTGCTAGTTTTGAGTGGGGTCCAGAGCAACAGAAGGCCCTGCAACCGGTTCAGGCTGCCATGCAGGCTGCTCTGCCTCTTGGGCCATATGATCCAGCTGATCCAATGGTGCTTGAAGTGTCTGTAGTAGAGATGCTGTTTGGGGTCTTTGGCAGGTCTCTATTGGTGAGTTGCAACACAGACTCTTGGGATTTTTGGAGCAAAGCCCTGCCATCCTCTCTAGATAACTACTCTCCTTTTGAGAAACAGCTTTTGGCTTATTACTGGGCTTTAGTAGAGACTGAATTTCTAACCATGGGTCAGCAAGTCACCATGAGACCTGAGATGCCCATCATGAAATGGATGTTGTCTGACCCACAGAATCATAAAGTTGGACGTGCACAGCAGCACTCCATCATTAAAGGGAAGGTGGTATATTAGAGATCGGGCTCACATAGGGACCTGAAGGCACAAGTTGCATGAGGAAGTGGCCCAAATGCCTATGATCTCGACTCCAGTCACATTACCTTTCTGCTTCCAGTCTGTACCTATGGCCTCATGGGGAGTTCCTTATGATCAGTTGACTGAGGAAGAGAAAACTCGTGCTTGGTTTACAGATGGTTCTGCACGATATGCAGGCACCACTTGGAAGTGTACAGCAGTGACACTGCAGCCCCTTTCTGGGACTTCCTTTAAGGATAGTGGTGAAGGGACATCTTCCCAATGGGCAGAACTTTGAGCCATGCATATGGCTGTTCACTTTGCATGGAACAAGAAATGGCCAGATGTGCAATTGTATATAGATTCATGGGTTGTGGCTAATGGCTTGGATGGATGGTCTGGGACTTGGAAGGAGCATGACTGGAAAATTGGTGACAAGGATGTATGGGGAAGAGTTTTGTGGATAGAGCTCTCTGACTGGACCAAAGGAGTAAAGATATTTGTGTCTCATGTGACTGCCCACCAAAAGGTGACCTTGGCAGAGGAGGACTTTAACAATCATGTGGATATGATGACACGTTCAGTGGAAACCAGACATCCTTTTTCCCCAGCTACTCCTGTCATTCTCGATGGGCTTATAAACAAAGTGGCTATGGTGGCAGGAATGGAGGTTATACATGGGGTCAGCAACATGGACTCTCACTTACCAAGGCTAATTTGGCTACTGCCACTGCTGAGTGCCCAATCTGCCAGCAGCAGATACCAACACTGAGTCTGTGTTATGGAACTATTCCTTGGGGTTGCTCAGCAACCTGGTGGCAAGTTGATTACATTGCACCATTCCATCATGGAAAGGACAGCATTTTGTTCTTACTGGAATAGATACTTATTCTGGATATGAATTTGTCTTCCCTGCACACAGTGCTTCTACCAAAACTACCGTCCATGGACTTACAGAATGCCTCATCCACCATCATGGTATCCCATATAGCATTGCTTCAGGTCAAGGGATTCACTTCACAGCAAATGAAGTGTGGCAGTAGGCCTATTCTCATGGAATTCACTGGTCTTACCATGTTCCCCATCATCCTGAAACAGCTGGCTTGATAGAACAATGAAAATAGAATTATAGTGCCAGCTAGGTGGCAATACCTTGACAGGTTGAGGTAATGTTCTCCAGGAGGCTGTATATGCTCTAAACCAATGTCCAATATATGGTGCTGTTTCTCTGATAGCCAAGATTCATGGGTCCAGGAACCAAGGGGTGGAAATGAGAGGGGTACCACTCACTATTACCCCTAGTGACCCACTCAAAAAAATTTTTGCTTCCTGTCCCTGCTACCTACCCTATGCTCTGTGGATTTGGAGATCTTAGTTCCATAGGGAGGAACACTCCCACATGGAGATACAAAACTGATTGTATTGAACCGGAAATTAAAAGTGCCACCCAGCCATTTTGGCTTCCTCATGCCTCTGGATCAACAGACAAAGGACAATACTGTACTATCTGGTGTGATAGATCCTGATTACCAAGAGGAAATTGGATTGACATTACATAATGGAGGTAAAGAAGAATATGTCTGGAATACAGGAGATTCTTTAGGATGTTTCTTAGTACTATGATGCCCTGTGATTAAAGTCAATGGAAAATTACAGCAACCCAATTCTGATATGACTACTAATGGGCCAGACCCTTCAGGAATGAAGGTTTGGGTCACCCCACCACACAAAAAACCACTACCAGCTGCAGTGCTTACTGAGGGCAAGGGAAATACAAAATGCGTGGTGGAAGAAGGTAGTTCTGAGTATCAGCTATGACCACTGACTTGTTGCAGAAATGAGGACTGTAATTGTTATATTTCTTTGTTGTATATGTGCATCAAATATTTTTGGTTCCTTCTGTTATGAACTGTGAAATGTAAATAAGGTTAATGCATTTCAGTTGTACTCTTGTTAGCATATCATGTTAGGTGCAAATATGACTATATAATTGTCCTTATTTAGATATTATATATGGTTAAGAAGATGTGTACAAGTGCCAAGTTGACAAGGGATGGACTGTGATAGTTGGAGCTGTTTGTCAACTTGGCTGGACCACAATTCTGGGTGGTTTAAGCAATTGTGATGTGGGTTATTCCCATGATGGGATCAGAAGTATATGTTTTGAGCAGCCAATCCGTTGAAAGGGAATTTCCCTAGGGGTGTGGCCTGCTTCCAATATATTTATGGACATCCTGGGAAAAGAGACATTCTTCTGTGGATTGGGATTCTGTTGTGCTGCCTACAACTGTCTGTGAGTGAACAATACACCTTTCATCCTGGAAATGTTGGATTCATCATTTGTTGGAGTCAACAGCCGGTACTGTCTGCCAACCTTGAGCTTGACAGCCCCTGTATCTGTGTGAGTTGGGAAAAGCCTCCAGTTTGATGTTTGATCCAAGAACTTGGGACTTGCCAACTTCTATAAGTGTTTGAGCCATTTTCCTAAGATAAATTTATCTTTCTCTATATTTATATATAAGCTTTATTGGGTTTGTTTCTCCAGAGAACCCAGCCTACCACAGACATCTAGCCTCTAAACTGTAAGAAAATAAATCCTTGTTTAATAAAACCATCCCATTTGTGGACTTTTTCTGTTAGAGCGGCACCAGCGAGCCAAGACAGAGTTTGGTACTGAGAGTGTGGTGCTCCTGTGATGGATACCTAAAATGTGGAACAGGCGTGTAATGCCTGCCTGACCTAAGATCTGTGCCCAGAGAGACCCCAGCAGAGAGACAGCAGCAACAGAGCAAAGAGGCCAGCATGAGATAGCAACAGGCTTACCAGCCAATGAAGGAGAAAGCTGGATGCTTCTTGGTGGAGTGGTTGCCTTTGGACATTAATTGGTAGAAGATACTGGCATGAGATGGAGTTGTAGGTTGGCTAGCCCATGGAGCAAGAGACTAAGTGCCTTTTTGGCAGGAAGATTCCTGGTAGAGTGGTTTGCCTTCAGGCATTAATTGGCAGAAGCTGAGAGACCAAGGAAACAGGAAGCAGTGCTGCCTCAGCTTCGAAGTGTAGGACCGTGGTTTCTGGGGATAGAACCACCACAGCTTCCTAAGTTTTAGAGTCAGACCTTGACCAATTTGGTTCTGGAGTGCGGGACTGCCATTCATGAGGACCTCTGGGATGGGGCCATATCTGCTGCCCAAAAGTGAGGGGCAGAGCTACTGTGCCCAAGAGGCAGAAGAACAGAGCCTGCCAGGCCAAGGGGTTGAGATCATCACTCAGATGAACTAGGGGATATGAGCCTCCCATTGAAGGAGATGTTCATGGATGCCAAGTTGACAAGGGGTGGAATTGTGGTAGTTAACTTGTGTGTCAACTTGGCTTGGCCTAGTTTTGAGTGGATGGAGAGCTGGATGTAGTTATTCCCCATGATGAGTCTGGTAATCAACTCCATGGTGGAATCTACTGTGAGCAGCTGAGTAACTACCGTAGGGATATGGTCTGCTTTCAATATATAAGAAGAAACATGGAGAAAGGTCTCTGGAGGTTTTTTTTTTTTTTTTTTTTTTTTATTTTCAAGGCTTTCTGTTCCATAGCCTTTTTTTTTTTTTTTTTTTTAAATTCTGATTTGGATAAAAGTTTATAAAGCAAATTCATTTTCCGTACAGTGGTTCATACACATTTTGTGTCATGCAATCCCCATAATGCAAGAGCTTTCTTCCCACTTTCTCCCTGAGGTTACCTTTTGCCTTTGTCCTTCTTTCCTATGCATTCCTGCCCTCTGAAGTATCTCCCTGTGCAAATACTAACCTTCTGATCTCCTATGATTGATTTTTCTAAGGAGTGTTCCTACCTGATATAATGCCACCTTACATGCCTGTTTATTGTTTGGCTGGAAGTGACAGGAGTTAGTTCAATTCAAGGCCCAAAAGATGACTAGGGGGCCATAGTCTTGGGGGTCTCCCCAGTCTCTATCAGACCAGTAAACCCAGTCATTTTTTATGATTTTGTGTTTTGTTACACATTTTTCTCCCACTCTATCCAGGATCTCCTATACTGATCCCTTTCTGAGTGATTGACACTGGTAGCTGGGCACCATCTAGTTATTCTGGTCTCAGGGTCATGTAGGCTGATGTTCACATGGTCTAGTAGTCCCTTGGACTAATTGTTTCCATGCATCTTTGGTTTTCTCCATTATTCTTTGCTCCAATCAAGGAGAGACTAATTGTTGCATCTTAGATGGCTGTTTGCAAGCTGTTAAGACCCTAGTCACTACTCAACAAAGTTGGAAGAGAAAGATCTTTTACAACTGAATTTCTGAAGTGTCATACCATCATCTCTGTGTATTCAGTTAGTCACATAGAACAACTCTAGTACAGTGTGGAAGAGGATGACAGAATGATGTGGATACCAGGATTATTAGGGGCCGTCATGGAGGCTGGCTACAATGATATTTTACAGATAAAAAGAAACATCAGAAAAGAACTTCCATCATCACATTAACTAAATACCAATGTATATTCTACCTTCACTGCTATTCCCACCCCACCCCCAGCTTAGAGTTTTATTGAGTGTTGTATTCATTCTTATTAGTATATATATTTTTAAATCATTCTCTTTCTTTATTTCTTTTTTTA
>NW_006921664.1:10461345-10465190 GCF_000298275.1 Orycteropus afer afer | reverse complement strand
TTTTTTTGGCACTCTTGGACCCTGCATATGGCTGAGTCTTCATCTTAGTGGCCTGCCATGTTGACTACTGATCTTGGGACTCTTCATGGACCCGAATTAGTGGCCTGCTGTATTGCTTGGCAATCTTGGGACTGTGCCATTTTACTTGTCGACTTTGAGTTTGTCAGCCTCAGCAGCCAGCAGCTGCCTGAGCTAAACCAGCTTCAGTGGGCTGGGAGAAAGAGGCAGAACTGAAGCCCAAGTCATGGGGCTTTCACCCAGCTTCTAGAGCTGGCACTTTGAAATTGGACTTCTAGCCTCCTAAAGTGTAAGAGAATAAATCCCTGTTTGGTGAAGCCATCCCATTTGTGGCATTTTTCTTTTAGAGGAGCATTAGAGAACCGAAACAGAATTTAGAGTAAATCCATTTGTTAAGGCCATCCATTTGTGGTATGTCTGTTAGAGTGGCACTAGGTAACCAAAACAATGGTGAAGAATGCATTGGTAAAGGGGGCACCCGCATCCTTGAAGATTCCTGTGATTGCTCTTTCATGTAAATCAGATTTGACAGTGAGAACTGCCTTAACTGAATTAAGAAACCTAACTACTATGGGGCTAATTAGACCTCATGGTGGTTGGGGCCAAATTGTGGGTCACTTAATTGACAAGCCAGGCATGGCTACCACAATGGACAGCAGAGTCAAAGCAGTAATCAGAATAGTCTGAGACATATAAACTTATGGTATTGGCTACTTAGGTGTGGTGACCCCAGGAGTGAAATAGATGAGAAATTTACAAAATATTTATTTGATCTGTACAAGCAGAAGAATTCTAGGTGAAGTGAATGACAATCTAATTTGAATTGCCAGAATAGAGAGTCATGGTCCCTCAAACAATTCACAAACATGAGCCAGTTTACAGATTCCTAAATTTACAGATAACCTTTTGAATGAGGGGGAGGCTAGGAACCCTTGAGGAACAACCTCACTACACTGCCAAAAATGTGTATTTTTTTAATCTTTTCTCCAGCTTTCTCCCAAAGGAATCTACAGTCTTTTATGAGTGACTGTTCACTGGGGAGAAGAAAATAATCAGAATTTTTGAGGATTACTGGACTCTGACTCTGAACTGACACTAATTCCAGGAGACCCAAAACATCACTGTGGGTCACTAGTCAGAGTAGGAATGTATGGAGGTCAGGTTATTAATGAAATTCAGGCTCAGGCTGAGGCTCAGGTCTGTTTCACTGAGGTCCACTGGGTCACTGGAGCCATTTTGTAGTGATTTTCCAAGTATCAGAGTGCATAATTGGAATAGACATACTCAGCAACTGACAGAACACCCACACTGGATCCCTGACATGTGGAATAAAGACTATTATGGTAGGAAAAGTCAGGTGGAAGGTATTAGAATTGGCCCTACCTAGGAAAATTATAAACTGAAAGCAATGCTGCATTCCTGGAGGGGTTGCAATAATTACTGCCTTCGTCAAGGACTTGAAGGATGGAGTGATGGTGATATCCACCACATCCTCATTTATCTTGCCTAATTGGCCCATGCCATCTGTTTTTTAACAGAGAGAGCTTGGAAAATGACAGTGGATTCTTGTAAACTTAACTAGTTGGTGACTCCAATTTTAACTTCTGTTTTACATGTTGTTTCATTGTTTGAGCAAATTAATACATCTCCTGGTATCAGGTATGCAGCTATTGATCTGGTCAATGCCTTTTTCATTATTCTAGCTTTGAAGGAACACCAGAATCAGTTTATCTTCAGCTAGTAAGGCCAGCAATATTTCTGCACTGTTCTACCTCTACAACATGTCAATTCTCCAACCCTATGTCTTAATTTAGTCTGGAAGGAAAATGATTACCTTTCTCTTCCACAAGGCATCAGACTGGTCCATAATATTGACAACATTATGTTGATTATACATAATAAGAAAAGAGTATCAATGACTCTGGACTTATTGATAAGACATTTTTGTGCCAGAGGGTGGAAAATTAATCCCCCCAAAATTCAGGCACCTTCCATCTCAGTGAAATTTCTAGGGATCCAGTGGTATGGGTCATAGTGAGATATTCCTTCTAAAGTGAAAGATAGGTTGTTACATCTGGCCTCTCCTATAATTAAAAAGAAGGCATAATGCTTGGTGGATCCCTTTGGATATTCTTCATTTGAGTGTCCTACTCTGACCTATTTATCAAGTGACTTGAAAAGCTGCTACTTTTGAGTGGGGTTCAGAATAAAAGAATAGGTCCAGGCTGCTATGCAAAGTGATCTGCCACTAAAGGCATATGATCCAGCTGATTCAGTGGTTCTTAAAGTGTCAGTGACAGATAGAGATGCTGTTTGGAGTCTTTGACAGGCCTTATTGGTGAATCACAGTGCAAACCTTAGGATTTGTACAATTTATTACTTCATATGGCTCTTCTAACCATAAACTCAAAAAAACTGCAAAAACCAAACTCACTGCCATTGAGTTGATTTGACTCATAGTGACCCCTCCTTGGGTTTCTGAGGTGTTATCTCTATGGAAATAGATTGCCCAGTCTTCCTTCTGAAGAGTGGCTGGTGGGTTTGAACCACTAGCCTTCTGGTTAGCAGTTGCATGCCTTGGGCATTAAGCTACCTTTGTGAATTCCACACAGCAATTAGGTGGGATTATGCAAATAAGATGCTTATTGGGCAGGCTGCTTCTAGTGTAGATAAGGTACATGGAACCCTTGTGGAGGTGGGACCACACAAATAAAGTTTATGGAAACCTCTGAAGGGATTTCAGGGATCCCATCAGCCACAGGGATCCAGGTGAGGAGGGGGAACGCAGGCATGCCCAAAGCAGCAGGGCAGGAGAGCAGGTGAAAGAGGATTAAAAGGTCCTGGAACCTAGGCAGAGGAGCAGTCAGCTGCAGGGATCCAGGTGAGGAGGGGAAACCGAGACACGCCCAAAGCAGCAGGGCAGGAGAGCGGGAGAAAGGGGATTAAAAGGCCCTGGAACCGGGACAGAGGAGCAGTCAGCTGTGGGGATCCAGGTGAGGAGAAGGAACCCAGGCACACCCAAAGCAGCAGGACAGGAGAGCAGGAGAAAGGGGATTAAAAGGCCCAGGAACCAGGACAGAGGAGCAGTCAGCCACAGGGACCCAGGTAAGGGTGGTAGGAGAGGTTTCCAACAGGGAGACAAACTTGTCTGTCAGTTTGTCCTACCATGGTGACATGTTGATGTGAGTTTTGAGGCTGAGCCACTGGTGTTTCAAACTCAGGGGGATGCACATGGTGCACAGGTATCAGCCCAGCTTACAGACTGAGACAGACTAGGAAGAAGGAAGATGCCATCCACTTCTCAAAGAATTGGCCAGGGAAAACTTTTTGAATAGCAAAGAAACATTACCGAGCAACTTTATGAATAGTCCAGTTAGATTAGAAGGCTCTCAAAATAGGACTGGGAAAGAGTTGCATCATCAGAGTAATCCATCCATACTCATATAGATAAGGTACAGCTTTCAAGACCTCCATGTGCTGATGTGGCACCACTCAAATTGAGGAGAAACAGCTGCAGACATCCATTAATCATCGGAACATGGAATGTATGAAGTATGAATCTAGGAAAATTGGAAGTTGTCAAAAATGAAAAGGAACACATAAAGAGTGATATCCTCAGCATCAGTGAGCTGAAATGGACTGGTTTTGGCCATTTTGAATCGGATAATCATATGCTTTACTATGCTGAGAATGACAGTTTGAAGAGGAATGGCATGGCATTCATCAACACAAAGTATATTTCAAGATCTGTCCTGAAGTACAATGCTGTCAGTGATAGGATAATATCCATATGCCTACAAGGAAGACCAGTTAATACGACTATTATT
>NW_006921664.1:10448947-10459270 GCF_000298275.1 Orycteropus afer afer | reverse complement strand
AGTGCACCCGAAATGCTCCTTGGAAGTGAGAATGGCCAGACTTCGTCTCACCTATTTTGGTCATGTTGTCAGAAGGGACCATTCCCTGGAGAAGGATGTCATGCTTGGTAGGGTGGAGGGTGGACGAAAGAGGGGAAGGCCTTCAATGAGGTGGATGACACGGTGGCTGCGATGATGGGCTCAAGTATAGCAGGGATCGTGGAGCTGGTGCAGGATCAGGCAGTGTTTAGTTCTGCTGTGCATGGGGTCACTATGAGTCGAAAATGACTCAGTGGCACCTAACAACAACAATGACAACAAATGAAGGGATTGGTCAATTTTACCATCCCAGTAGGCTTAAAGGAAGACACAGGGAGAGAGAGAGAGGAGTTCAACATGGAAGACAGAGAGAGATGGCAGTGCAGCAGTAATAAGAGTGTGAGTGGCATAAGATGTCAGGAGTCAGGAGACTGGCACAAGATGGCTGTGATGGGGCTTGTCAGGCCACAAAGATAAGAATTGTAACACTTGCTTAAGAAAGTCCCCAGCAGGGCCCAGTGGCAGCAAGGCCCAAGCAGGGCCTGGTGACAACAAGCCCTCAGCAGAATCTAGTGACCATAAGGCCCCAGCAGGGCCCAGTGGCCAAGGGTGAATAGAAACTCTCCTGATCAAATAACTGCATCCTGATTTGTCCCTGTTATTTCCAAGTTGATCCTAATTCCAAGTTGTACCGTCACTCCCTAATGAACCATTTAACTGTAAGAATTGTTCATAAGTTCTGTGAGATGTTGCAGTGAATTACTGAACCCAAAAGTAGGATGGAGAGTACTGAAGGGAGGGAGAATAGTTGATATTAGAGGGGATGGAGTTATAGAGTGGTTTGGAAAACATTGGATAATTGAGGCATCCTTAAACTCCACCTGCAAAGATCTAACTCTGTGTTGATCCTTACAAAATAAAATATTCTTTTAATTTTGGAGTAAAGCTCTGCTATTCTCTTCCAATGACTACATCTTTTTGAGAAACAGCTTTTGCCTGTTACTGGGTGTTAGTAGAGACTGAATGTTTAACTATGAGCCACCAAGTCATTATGTGGTCTGAGCTCCCCATATGAACTTTGACTCATAGTGTCTTAAAGTTGAATGTGCACAATAGCTCTCCATCATTAAATGGAAAAGGTATATACAAGGCTAGGCTTGAGCAAGACCTGAAGGCACAAATAAATTACATGAGGAAGTGGCCCAAATCCCATGGTCCCTACTTCTGTCACATTACTCTCCTCCCAGACTGTACCTATAGTCTCATGGGGAGTTCCTTATGATCAGTTGACTGAAAAAGGAAAACTCATGCCTGGTTTACATATGATTCTTATTGATATGCAGGCACCACTTGGAAGTGGACAGTGGCAGCACGGAAGCTCCTTTTTGGGAACTTCCTGAACGACAGGGGTGAAATGAAATCCTCCCAATGGGTCAAATTTTAAGCAGTGCATTTGGTTGTTCATTTTGCTTGGAAGGAGAGATGGCTAAATATGTGACCAATTGTTTGGCAGGATGGTTAGGGATTTGGAAGGAATGTGATTTGAAAATTGGTAACAAGGAGGGATGGGGAAGAAGCATGTGGATAGACCTCTCTGAATGGGCCAAAGAAGAGAACATATTTGTGTATCATGTGAATGCTCACAAAGGGTGATCTTAGCAGAGAAGAATTTTAACAATCAAGTGGATAGGTTGACATGTTCTTTGGATACCAATCAGCCTCTTCCCCAACTGATCCTGTCATTGCCCAATGTGCTCATGAACTAAGTGGCCATGGTGGCAGGGATGGGGTTATACATGTGCTCAGCAACACAGACTTCCACTCACCAAGGCCAACTTGGCTACAAGCCAAATCTACAACTTGTCTGTTGGGCTATGCTGAGTGCCCAATGTGTCAGCTGTAGAGATCAATGCTGAGTTATTGATACGGTACCATTCCTAGGGGTGATCTCCCAGCAACCTGGTGGCAGGTTGATTACATTAGACCACTTCCATCATGGAATGGGCAGCATTTTGTTCTTACTGGAATAGGCACGTACTCTCTACACAGATTTGCATTACCTGCACATAATGCTTCTGCCAAAATTCCCATCTGTGGACTTACAGAATACTTTATCCACCATCATGATATTCCACACAGCATCACCTTACCTGAAAGAATTCACTCCACAGCTAATGAAGTGCAGCAGTGGGTCTATAATCATGAAATTCACTTGTCTAACCATGTTCCCAATCATCCTGAAGCAGCTGGCTTTATAGAATGATAGAATGGCCTTGTAAAGACAAAATTATAGTGCCAGCTAGGTGGTAATACCTTGCAAGGTTGGGCGGGCTGGTATTCTCCAGGAGGCTGTATGTGCTCTAAGCCAGCATCCAATATAAAATGCTGTTTCTCCAATAGCCAGGATTCATGGATCCATAATGCAAACAGTGGATATGAGAGTGGCACCACTCACTATTACCTCGAGTGACCCACTTGTCAGAGTTTTGCTTCCTGTTCTTGTGAACCTATGCTCTGCAAATCTAGAGGTCTTATTTCCAAAGGGAGGAATGCTCCCACTGTGAGACACAACACTGATTTCACTGAACTGTAAAATAAGAATGCCACCTAGCCATTTGGGCTTCTCATTCCTCAGAATCAACAGGAAAAAAAAAAGTGAGTTACCGTATTAGCTAATATGATTGATCCTAATTACCAAGGGAAAATCATTACTAATAATATATAGTGAGGGTAAAGAAGAGTATGGCTGGAATACAGGAGATCCTTTAGGCTGTCTCTTAGCACTACATGCCCTGTGTTAAATTCAATGGAAAAATTGCTGCAATGAAATTTCAGCATGACTACTAATGGCACTAGACCCTTCATGAATGAAGGTTTGGGTCTCCCCACCAGAAAAAGAGCCATGACTGGTTTAGGTGCTTGCTGAAGGCAAAGGTAATATGGAGTGAGTGGTAGAAGTAGTTCTAAACACCAGCTATGACTAGTTGCAGAAATGAGAATTGTAATTATTTGTAGCATTTCTTCTTGGTTTTGTTATATGTGTACTTATATGTGTATATAAAATATGCACTGTATTTTTGCATCTAATGTGCCCACAGAAATTGCACACATATGCATACAACATGCACAGTGCACATAGGGAACGTGTGAGGGAGCTGCATGGTTTGCAAAAAAAATACATATATCATGTGCATTATTTGTGTAAATTTTTATGCAAATAATGTACCTGTTTTATATATATATATATATATATTTTTTTGCAAAAACTTTTTTTTTTTTTTTTTCTGTATAGATACCAAAACGCCTGCTGCCAAGATGACTCTGATTCATAGTGACCCTGTAGGACAGGGTAGAACTGTCCCATAGGGTTTTCAAGGCAGTAAAGCTTTTTTTTTTTTTTTTTTTTAAATTGTGATTTTTGTGCAAATCTACAAAGACTCATTTTACTCTCAACAGTTCATGCACATTTGGTTTTATGACCCTGGTTACAATCCCAGCAACACAAAGCTCTCCTCCCAGTGATTACCCCTTTCCTGTGCCATTCTTATCTATGCATTCCTGTCTGTCCAGCTTTCCCTCTGTGCGCATGCAGCCCTTCTGATGTTCCATGGTTGATTGATCCAAAGAGTGCATCTCCCTAGGATAGGTGGGTGCATTTCCCTGGGGTAGGTATTCTGCTTGCAGGCCTTTCTACTAATCCATGGAAGTTAGTCCAGTTCTAGGCCCAAAGTATAACCTGGGGGCCATAGTCTCAAGGGTTCCATCAGTCTCTGAACAGTAATTCTTGTCATTTTTGTGTTTTTGACCTTTTTTCCTTCAACTGTATCCAGGATCTCTAATTTTGATCCCTTTCTGAGTGGTTGGCATTGGTAGCCAGGCACCCTCTAGTTCTTGTCTCAGGGTTGTGAAGGCTGAGGTCCCTGTGGTCCTTCATATCCTTGGAGTAATTGTTTCCATGTGATTTTGATTTTCCTCACTCATCTTTGCTCCATATGAGGGGAGACCATTAGTTGCATCTTAGATAGCCCCTCAAAAGCTTTTAAGACTCCAGTCACTACTCACCAAAGTAGGCTGTAGAACAAGATTTTTATGTACTATATTGTGCCAATTGACTTGATGTCCCCTGAGACCATGATCCTGAACCCATAGGCCCAGTGACTCTCTTCCTCAAGGTGCTTGGTTGTCACTGAGAAGGTACTATAACCATGTTCCCTGTTGCTTTTATAATGCATATTTTTATGACACAAATACATGTGTAAGAATATCTTCAGCAAAATCTATCATAAGTGTATTCCTTTTCATTAACCTACACCTGAGTTTCTCACCTGTTTATGAATTTACCCATAGACTAGTGTTTGCTGCCACTGGTAATGTAGTATTTGCCTCTGTTGCCTATATCTTTTGTGCATGTTTCTGTGTCCTCATTTCCCTATTGTAATTGTGCTGGTCACATACTTTTGGCTTTCTCTTCAACCAAATCAACACATGACTCTTAACTAGTCAGCATCTTCCCTCTCCTTCCTTTCTATCCATGGTAACCAACAAAATAAATTTCCTTCCCTGCAGAAACCTTTCCTTCACTTTTTATAACAATGGCATCATATAATATTTTTCTTTCTGTGATTTATTTATTTCACTCAGCATAATGTCCTCCAAATTCATCCATGTTATGAGGTGATTAGTGGATTCTTCATTATTCTTTAATGTTGCATAGTATTCCATTGTGTGAATATGCTGTAATTTGGTTATCCATTCATCTGTTGATGAGTGCTTAGGTTGTTTCCATCTCTTTTCTATAGTGCACTGTGCTGCGATGAACATGGGTGTGCATATATATCTATTCATGTCCTAGATCTCATCTCTCTAGAATATATTCCTAGTAATGGAATTGCTGGATCAAATGGTATTTCTGTTTCCAATTTTTTAAGGAAATGCAATATCATTTTCCACAGAGGCTGTACCATTTTACTGTCTCACCAGCAGTGTATGAGAGATGCAATCTCTCCACACCCTTGCCAGCATTTATTGTTTTCTGCTTTGCTGAACTTTGCTGTTATTGCTGTGGTGAGATTATAGTTCATTTTTGTTTTGATTTTCACCTCACTAATGGCTAGTAATTGTTAGCATTTCCTCATGTGTTTGTTGGCTGCCTGTATATCTTCTTAGTGAAGTGCCTGTTCATGTCCTGTGCCCATTTTTAAGTTGGATTGTCTTTTTGATGTTGAGGTGTTGAAGTTCACTATAGATTTTGGAGATAAGTCTCTTATCAGATATGCATAGCCAAATATGTTTTCCCATTCTTTTGGTTCCCTTTTTACTCTTTTGGGGAAGTCTTTTGATGCACATAAGAATTTATTTTTAAAAGGCCCCAGTCGTCTACTTTCTCTTCCACTGATCGTGCATTTTGGGTTATGCTTGATAGTCTATTTATGGCATAAATTAGGGCCCTGAGGTTTGCCCCTATTTTATCTGTGATGAACTTTATGGCTTTGGGTTTTACATTTAAGTCTTTGATCTATCTTTAATTCATTTTTGTGTATGGTGTGAGGTAAGGATCTTGTTTCATAGAGAGCATCGTTGTCTGGTTCCCACTCACAAGGGGAATTCTTTGAGTGTTTCTCCATTGAGAATAATGTTGGCTGTTAGTTTTGCATATATACGCTTTATTATCTTGAGGAATTTCCATTCTATTCCTATTTTTCTGAGAGTTTTGATTAGGAATGAGCATTGGATTTTATCAAATACCTTTTATGTATCAACTGGTATGATCATGTAGTTCTTTTCATTTGTTTTATGTATATGATGGATTATATTGATTGTTTTTTTGATGTTGAACCATCCTTGCATACCTGGTATAAATCCCACTTGGTCATCATGTACTATTATTTTTCGGTATAGTGTTGGATTCTGTTGGCTAGGATTTTATTGAAGATATTTTTGTCTATATTCATGAGGGATATTGATCTGTAGTTTTGCTTTTTAGCGGTGTCTTTACCTGGTTTTGGTATCAGGGTTATGGTGGCTTCATAGAATGAATTTGGGAATATTCCATCACTTTCTATGTTCTGGAATAGTTTGAGTAGTATAGACATCCATTCTTCTCTGAATGCTTGACAGTATTTTCCTGTGACGCTGTCCAGGCCAGAACTTCTAGTGTATGTGTGTGTGTGTGTGTGTGTGTGTGAGTGAGAGAGAGAGAGAGAAGAGTTTCTTTATGACCTGTTCTGTTTCTTCTTTTGTTATGGGTCTGTTCAAGTATTCTATCTCGGACTGTGTTAGTTTAGGTAAAGTTTGTGTTTCTAGAAATTTGTCCATCTGTTCTCAGTTTTCTAATTTTTTGGTGTACAATTCTTCATAATATTGTTACTATCTTTTTTATTTCAGTTGGTTCTGTGTGATGTCATCCATTTCATTTATTATTCATATTATTCGGATCTTCTCTTTACCTTTGTTAAATATGCCAATGGTTTGTTGATTTTGTTAATCTTATTGAAGAAATAGCTTTTTGTCTTGTTGATTTTCTCCTTTGTGTTTTTGTTTTCTGCTTCATTTATTTTTGCTCTGATCTTCATTATTGTCTTTATTTCTGATACTTTTTTTTTTCTCTTTCTCTAATTGTTGGAGTTGTTAAGATGCTGATTTTGATTCCTTTTTTTTAAATTTTTTTTGATGTGTGCATTTATTCTTACAAATTGATCTCTGAGTACTACTTTTGCTGTGTCCCAAAGGTTTTAATAAGTTGTATTTTCATTCTCATTTGTTTCTAGGAATTTTTTTTTATTTCCCACTTTATTTCTTCTGTTACCCAGTAGTTTCTGAGTGGTGTATTATGCAGTGTCCACATATTTGATTTCTTTTCCTTCGTCTTCCTATTATTGATTTCTAATCTTATAGATAAATATAGATTAGATAAGATTGTGATCTGAGAAGATGCATTATAGTATTCCAGTGTTTTAAAATTTATTGTTTTATGCTGTAATGTATGGTTCCATGTGTATTGGAGAAGAATGTGTATTGCTGTTGGTGGATGGAGAGCTCTATATATGTCTATGAGGTTGAGCTGGTTGATTATGTTGTGAGATCTTTGGTATCTTTGTTGAGTTTTTTCCTAGTTGTTCTGTCCTTCATTGAAAGTAGTATGTTAAAATCTCCTGTTACTATTGTAGTATTGCCTATTTTTCCTTTCAATTCAGTTAATGTTTGCTTTATATATTTTGGAGCTTTTTCATTGGGTGCAAGACATTTATTATGGTAATGTCTTCTTCATCAATTGAGCCTTGTAACATCGTATAGTGCCCTTCATTGTCTCTTATGCTGCTTTTCACTTTGAAGTCTATTATATCAGAAATTAATATTGCCACTCCTGCTATATATATATTTTTTTTGGTTGCCACTAGCTTGATATATTTTTTTCTATTCTTTTATTTTAAATTTATTTTTATCTTTTTATCGAGGTAGGTCTCTTGTAGGCAGCATATTGTTGGGTCTTCTTTTCTAATCCAATCTGCCACCATCTTTCTCTTGACTGGTGTGTTTAATCCATTCACATTCAGTGTAATTAATGATGCATATGAATTTATTGATATCATTCTGTTGTGTTTATTGTTGTGTTCTTCACCAAACAAAAATATTTGTTCCAAATATTTTTCTGCACTGAATTCACTTTGTTATCAAGTATTTTCTCTCTTTTGTTTGTTGTTGTTGGTTTTATGTTTACTAAGCCCTTGTGATTTTCTTCTTTCTTAGATTGGTTAGAAAGGTTGTTAAGTTTATTTGGAGTTACCCTGTAGTAAATTCTTATCTCCCTAAGTTTGCAACAATTTGTTCTATACAGACACTGTTCTGATTTCCTCTCCATTTGGAAGTTTTGTAATTACATTTATTCCCTCTATTTGCTTTGTTATTGCTGTTGCTTACTCTGTTCTCCATTTCTCTATTTCCATTGTGTGTGTGTGTGTGTGCATGTGTGTGTGAGCTTATTTAGATACTCTTTTCTGGGTTGGTTTCTAGGTGGTGCTGTTGTCAAGTGTCTTGATTTTAATTTTTTGTTTTCTGTTGTGGGTTTTCTGTTGCAAGGACTGCCTTTAGCATTTATTTTAGGGTGGTCTAATTTTCACAAATATCCTTGATTTCTGTTTGTCTGGGAATGTCTTAATTTTGCCCTCATAATTGAGGGATAGGTTGGCTGAATATAAAATTCTTGGTTGGCAATTCTTTTCCTACAAGGTTTTGTATATGTCATTCCATTGCCTTCTTGCCTGCATGGTTTCTGCTGAGATTCCAACCTTAGTCTTATTGGTTTCCCATTGTAGGTAATATTTTGTTTTTCCTAAGCTACTTTCAAGATTCTTTCTTTGCCTTTGGCTTTGGAAAGTTTGATTGTAATATGTCTTGCTGACTTTCTTTTTGGGTCTATTCTGTATGGGGTCCTTATCAGATAGTCCTGTTACTTGTTAGTCCTTGAGAAGATTTCCTAATTCTTTAGTTTGGACACTCGTTTCTACTATCTTGTCCTTTGTTGTTGTTGTTGTTGTTTGAGTTTAAGTTGCCGGTTGTCTCACAGACATTTTGAAATTGTCTTTATTTGTTAGTTATGTGCTGAATTTGTTTCATCTGGTTTTGTTTTACTTTTTCTACTGTATCTGGAAGTGTGGAGCAGGTATACTTCTTTGGTTGTTAGCTTGACTGTTCTGGGTCACTCTCCAGCCTTCTCTGTGTTACTAGAGTAACTGGTGGGAATATGGGTGCTGGTCTCTGTTTCTCATGAAGAGAAGTTGCAGTTAGGACAGCCAAGTGTTTTCCACTGTCTGTCATTGATCCTGTGGTACAGGAGCTATTGGTGTTACTTGTCTGTTGGATGAGGTGGTTGATGAAGTAGATATGACTGGCTAGTGGAGAGTTAATGTGTTCTTCCCATTGGAGGAGGCAGGAAGAATAAAGAAAAAAAGCCAAGGAGAAGGATAGATGAAAAGATAGAATAAAAATGGATGATAAGAAATAGAGAAAAAGGAAAAAGACTGTAAGAAAAAGCAAGAAAATAAAAGTGGCAAGGTGAGAGGGAAGAAGGTTTGGTAAAAATGAAAGAAGATGAAGAGGTACAGGGGTAAATGATGAAATAGAAAAGAAGAAAAATTGGGTAAAAGGGAAGTAGAAAAATGAAGGGAGGATAAGGGAATTGAGGAAGCATTTTTCTAATTGTGTTCACCAAGTAGCCCTGGGAGTGGGACTTGTGGCAGAATCTGCTCATTCATGAGATTATACACCCACATAAAAGAAAGGAGATTGGTGCAAGGTGTGACCTTTAGGAGAGAAAGTTAAAGCTTTTGTGTGTGTGTGTGCTTACTGTGAGATAGATAATCCAGTTATATAAGCATGGGAGAAGGACAGTTATAGCCCCTGGATCTGTTTGGAGCAGTCTGTTGATGGTATCATTCAGGGGTCAATCAAATCCCTGAAGTTCAAACCCACCAGCCACACCATAGGAGAAAGGGCTGCCTTCCTCCACAAAGATCCACAAGTCCCCAAACCTCTGGACTCAGTTCCACATTGAACTGAAAAGGATTGCTAAGAGCTGGGCTTGAGCTCACTGCTATGAGTCTGACTGGGGGTTTGCTTTATTCCAGGAGTGTTTTCCTTCCCCTTCCATTTCTCCATTCTCAACACTGTAATAGCTTATGCTTAAGCTACAGGAGGTCTGATATATTTCCTTATACAATCTTCTTCCACACATGCAGCTTTAGCTCACCTTGAAATCCTCCCTATTTGTTGACCCTGTGTTTTTAATGCCTGTGGGTTCTGTGGACTTTCCCCCGCCCCCCTCCTTGACCTCTTTTGTGTTTGTAATGGCTTCTCTTTGGCCTGGCAAGCTTCTCCCCCACCCCCCAGTGACCAAACTTGTTCTCTTTCCTGTCTTCACTCAAACTAATACTTTAGTTCTAATTAAAAACAAACAAACAAAAACCTCCCTGCCATCAAGTCAAACCCAACTCATATTGACCCTTCCTTGGGTTTCCAAGGTGGTATCACTATGGAAGTAGATTACCCAACCTTCTTTCCAAGGAGTGGCTGGTGTGTTTGAACTGCCAACCTTCTGGTTAGCAGTCAAATCCCTTAGGCACTACGACACCAGAGCTCTTATCTTCTCATTTGTTGTTATTGTTGTTGTTATGTGCTGTCGAGTTGGCCCCGACTCATAGCGACCCCTCCTTGGGTTTCCGAGGCAGAATCACTACGGAAGTAGGATTGCCCAACCTTCCTTCCGAGGAGTGGCTGGTGGGTTTGAACCGCCAGCCTTCTGGTTAGCAG
>NW_006921664.1:10444652-10448734 GCF_000298275.1 Orycteropus afer afer | reverse complement strand
ATTTTTCTGCAGTGTTCCCTCCCCTCTCCTACCCCTGGTAACCAACAAAGAAAGTTTCATTCCATATATAAACCTTTCCTTGACTTTTTTTTACAATAATGAGCTAATACTATATTTTTCCTTCTGTGATTGGCTTATTTCACTCACAGTAGTGTCCTACAAGTTCATCCATGTTATGTGGTGTTCTGCAGATTCTACATTATTCTTTAGCATTGCATAGTATTCCATTGTGTGTATGTACCATAGTTTGCTTATCCATTATTCTGTGGATGGGCATCTAGGTTGTTTCTATCTTTTTGCTATTGTAAATAGTGCTGTGATGAACACGAGTGTTCATACATCTGTTCTTGTCCTGGCTCTCACTTCTTTAGGATATATCCCTAGTAATGGGATTGCTGGATCAAGTGCTATTTCTAATTCCAGATTTTTAAGGAATCACCATACTGCTTTCCACAGTGGTTGTATCATTTTAGTCTTTCCAGCAGTGTATGAGAATCCAAATCTCTCCACATCCTCACCAATGTTTGTTATTTTCTGTCTCATTGAAATTAGCCATAAATGCCAGAGTGAGATGGTATCTCATTATTGTTTTGATTTGCCTGTCTCTGATGGCTAATGATTGTGAAAAATTTTTCATTTATTTGCTGGCCACCTGAATATCCTCTTTGGTGAAGTGTCTATTCATTTCTTCTGCCAATTATTTAATTGGATTGTTAATCTTTTTGTTGTTGAGGTGTTGGCGTTTTCTATAAATTTTATACATAAGTCCCTTGTCAGATACATTGTTGCCAGATTTTTTCCCAATATATAGGTTCTCTTTTTACTCTTTTGGAGAAGTCTTTCGAAGCACATCAAAATTTAATTTTTAGAAGGCCCTATACATCTACTTTATTTTTAGCTGTTTGTGCATTTTGGGTTATGCTTGACAGCTTATTTATGCCATGTATTAGGGCCCCTAAATTTGTCCCTGTTTTTTCCTTGAGGAACTTTATATGCCACCAGAGCTCCTTTATAGTTTTAGGTTTCACATTTAAGTCTTTGATCCATCTGGAATTAGTTTTTGTGTATTGTGTGAGATACAGATCTTGTTTAATTTTTCTGCAAACGGATATCCAGTTTTGCCAGCACCATTTGTTAAAGAGACCATCTCTTGCCTATTTAATGGATTTCAGTCCTTTTAAAAAATCAGCTGACCATAGGTTGATGGATCTATTTCTGGGTTCTCAATTCTATTCCACCGGTCTATGTGTCTGTCTTTGTACCAGTATCAGGCTGTATTCATTACTGTGGCTGTATAGTAGGTTTTGAGATCTGGGAGTATGCGACCTCCTACTTTGTTCTTCTTCTTCCATAGTGCTTTGCTTATCCAAGGTCTCTTTCCTTTCCATATAAAATTAGTGATTGTTTTTTCCATATCCTTAAAGAATGCTGATGGGATCTGGATAGGGATTGCATAGAAGTATTGACATTTTCACAATGTTCAGTCTTCCTATCCTTGAGTATGGTATGTTGTTCCATTTATGTAGATCTCTTATGGTTTCTTAGAGTAGTTATTTGTAGTTTTCTTTGTACAGGTCTTTTGTGTCCCTAGTGAGATTTATTCCCAAGTATTTTAATTTTTGATAGCTATTGGTAGTGTAGTGCCTAAGGCACTTGACTGCTAACCAGAAGGCTGGTGGTTAAAAACCACCAACCACTCCTCAGAAGGAAGATGAGGCAATCTACTTCCTTGGTGATACTGTCTCGGAAACCCAAGGAGAGGTCGCTGTGAGTCAGTTCCAACTCGATAGCACATAACAACAACAACAACAACATTGTGAATGGCATTGATTTCCTTATTTCCTGTTTAGCAATCTCTTTGCTGGTGTAGTGGAATCCAGTTGACTTTTGTATGTTGATCTTATATTTTGCCATTATGCTAAATCTCTCAATTAGTTCCAGTAGGTCTTTTTTTTGCTAAGTCTCTTGAGTTTTCTAGGTATAGAATCATATCATCAGCAAATAGGGATAGTTTTATTTCTTCCTTACCAATTTGGATGCCTTTGATTTCCCTTTCTTGCCTTATTGGTCTAGCTAGGACTTCCAATACAATGTTGAATAGAAGTAGTGATAGAGTGCATCCTTGTCTGGTTCCTGTTCACAAGGGGAATAGTTTCAGTTTCTCTCCATTGAGAATAATGTTGGCTATTGGCTTTGCGTATATACCCTTTAATATGGTGAGGAATGTCCTTTCTACTCTCATTTTCCTGAAAGTTTTTATCAGGAATTGGTGTTGGATTTTCAAATGACTTTTGTACATCAGTTGGTATGATCATGAGGTTCTTTTCCTTTGTTTTATTTATGTGATGTATGATGTTGAGGGAACCCAGGCTTTCCCAAAGCAGCAGGGCGGAAGAACTGGAGAGAGGAGAAGAATAGGCCTGGGGACCAGGAGACAAGGAGTGAGCCATAGGGATCCAAATGAGGAGAGGGAACCCAGGCGTGCCCAAAACAGCAGGGTGGGAGAGCGGGAAAAAGGGGAGGAAAAGGCCCAGGAACTGGAACAGACAGGGAGTCAGCCACAGGGATCCAGGTGAGGAGAGGAAACCCAGGCATGCCCAAAGCAGCAGGGTGGGAGAACAGGAGAGAGGAGAGGAATAGACCCAGGGACCAGGACAGACGAGGAGTGAACCACAGGGATCCAGGTGAGGAGAGGGAATCCAGGCATGCCCAAAGCAGCAGGGTGGGAGAATGGGAGAGAGGAAGGGAATAGGCCTGGGGACTGGGACAGAGCAAGGAGTCAGCTGCAGGGACCCAGGTAAGGGTGGTAGGAGAGGTTTCCAACAGGGAGACAAACTTATTTGTCGGTTTGTCTTACCGTAGTGATGTGTTGATGTGAGTCTTGAGGCTGAGCCACTGGTGTTTCAAACCCAGTGGGGTGCACATGGTGCACAGGTATCAGCCCAGCTTACAGACTAAGACAGACTAGGAAGAAGGAAGAGGCCATGCACTTCTCAAAGAATTGGCCAGGGAAAACCTTATGAATAGCAAAGAAATACTGTCTGATACATCACCGTGCAACTTTATGAATAGTCTGGATATGTCAGAAGGCTCTCAAAATAGGACTGGGAAAAAGCTGCATCATCAAAGGAAATCCATCCTTACTCATATGGATAAGGTAACAACTTTCAAGACCTCCATTTGCTGATGTGGCACCACTCAAATTGAGGAGAAACAGCTGCAGACATCCATTAATCATCAGGACATGGAATGTATGAAGTATGAATCTAGGAAAATTGGAAGTTGTCAAAAATGAAATGGAACACATAAAGATTGATATCCTAGGCATTAGTGAGCTGAAATGGATGGGTTTTGGCCATTTTGAATCAGACAACCATATATGCTGGGAATGACAGTTTGAGGAGGAATGGCATGGCATTCAGTATCACAAAGGATGTTTCAAGATCTGTCCTGAAGTACAATGCTGTCAGTGATAGGAAAATGTACATATGCCTACAAGGAAGACCCATTAATATGGATATTATTCCAAATTTACTCACCAACCACCACAGCCAAAGATGAGGAAATTGAAGATTTTTATCAACTTCTGCAGTCTGAAATTGACCAAACATGCCATCAGGATATGTTAATTATTACTGGTGACTGGAATGCAAAAGTTGGAAACAAAGAAGAATCACCGGTAGTTGAAAAATTTGGCCTTGGTGACAGAAATAATGCTGGATCTCGCATGGTAGAATTTTGCAAGACCAATGACTTATTGTTTGCAAACACCTGTTTTCAGCAACACAAATTGTGGCTATACATGTGGACTTCACCAGATGGAATGCACAGGAATCAGATTCACTACATCTGTGGCAAGAGGCAGTAGAAAAGCTCAATATCTTCAGCCAAAAACAGTCCAGGAGCTGATTGTGCAACAGACCATCAACTGCTCATATGCAAGTTCATCTTGAAATTAAAGACAATTAAAACAAGTCCAAGAGAGCCAAATATGATCTTGAATATATCCCTCCTGGATTTAGAGATCATCTAAAGAATAGATTTGATGCATTGAACACCAATGACCGAAAGCCAGATGAATT
>NW_006921664.1:10441116-10443327 GCF_000298275.1 Orycteropus afer afer | reverse complement strand
GACTTGAGGCACTTACTGATGAAGGTTGAAGAATAGAGTCTGCAGTATGGATTACGTCTCAATATAAAGAAAACAGAAATCCTCCCAACTGGATCAATAAGCAGCATTATGATAAATGGAGAGAAGATTGGGGTTGTCAAAGAATTACCATTGCTTGGTTCTACAATGAATGCCAATGGAAGCAGCAGTCAGCACATTAGATGACATGTAGCACTGGGCAGGTCAACCACGAAGGAACTGTTTCAAGTGCTGAGGAGCAAGGATGTCTCCTTGGGGACTAAGGTACACCTGACACAAGCCATGATATTTCCAATCATCTCATATGCATGTGAGAGCTGGGCAGTGAATAAGGAAGACCCAAGAAGAGTTGATGCTTTTGAGTTATGGTGCTGGCGAAGAATGCTGAAAGTACCATGGACTGCTAAAAGAACTTTTAGATCTGTCCTGGAGGAAGTACACCCGAAATTGCTCCTTGGAAGTGAGAATGGCCAGACATTGTGTCACCTACTTTGGTCATGCTGTCAGAAGGGACCATTCCCTGGAGAAGGATGTCATACTTGGTAATGTGGAAGGTTGACAAAAAAGGGGAAGGCCTTCAGTGAAATAGATTGACATGGTGGCTGTGATAATGGGCTCAAGTATAGCAGGAACCATGGAGCTGGGACACAATTGGGTGGTGTTTAGTTCTGCTGTGCATGGGGTTGCTATGAGTTGGAAACAACTTGACAGCACCTAACAACAACAACAACAACAACATGATGTTGATTGTTTTTCTAATGTTTAATCAACCTTGCATACCTTATTTGAACCTCACTTGGTCATAATGTATTATTTTTTTGATATGTTGTTAGAGTCTTTTGGCTGAGATTTTGTTGAAGTTTTTTTGCATCTATATTCAAGAGGGATATTGTTCTGCAGTTTTCCTTTTGAGTGATGTCTTTACCTGGTTTTTGTATCAAGGTTATGCTTGCTTCACAAAATGACTTAGAGATGATTCCATCCTTTTCTATTTTCTGGAATAGTTTGGGGAGGATTGGTGTAAGTTCTCTGAAAGTTTGATGGAATTCTCCAGTGAAACCCTCTAGGCCAGGGCTTTTTTTGTAGTTGGTAATTTTTTTGTGACCTGTTCAATTTCTTCCTTTGTTGTGGGTCTGTTTAAATTTTCTCCCTCAGCCTTTGTTAGTTTAGGGAGGAAGTATGTTTCTAGAAATATGTCCATTTCTTTTAGTTTTTCAAACTTTTTGGAATATAGTTCTTCATTGTATCCTGATACAAAAACAAAAAACCAAACTCATTACTGTCGAGTCGGATCTGACTCATAGCAACCCCTCTTTGGGATTCTGAGGCTGTATCACCACAGAAGTAGATTTCCCAGCCTTCCTTCCAAGGAGTGGCTGATGGGTTTGAACTGCCACCTTCTGGTTATCAGTCAAAAGCCTTAGGCCCTATGCTACTAGAGCGCCTAGTATCCTGATATTATCCTTTTAATTTTTGTTGGTTCTGTTGTTGTGTCACCCAATTGATTTCTTATTCATATTATTTGTATTCGCTCCCTCTTTCCTTTCTTAAATTTGGCTGTGGTTTGTCAATTTTATTCATGTTGTCAAAGAATCAACTTCTAGTCAAGATGATGTTTTTTGTCTTTCTATTTTCTGTTTCATTGATTTCTGCTTGAATGTTTATTATTTTATTTCTTCTGGAAATGGTATGCTTTTTTTGCTGCTCTTTTTCTGTTAGAGATGTTGGGTTAAGGTGTTAGTTTTGGCTTTTCTTTTTTGATGTTTGCATTTATTGCTATAAATTGTCCTCTGATCACTGATTTTGCTGTTTGCCAAAGATTTTGGTATGTTGTGTTTTCATTCTCGTTTGACTCAAGGATGTTTTTCATTTTTTATTTCTTCTATTACCCAGTTGTTTTCAAGGAAGGTGTTATTCTGTTTCCATGTGTTGCTCTTTTTCTATTCGTTGTCCTATTTTTGATTTCTAAGTTACAGCACCGTGATCTGAGAAGATGCTTTGTAATATTTCAGTGTATTTAAATTCATTGAGGTTTCCTTTATGGTCTAACATATTGTCTATGCTGGAGAATGTTCCATGTGCACTGGAAAAGAATGTATATTGTGCTGTTTTGGGGTGAAGTGCTTTGTAGATGTCTATAAGGTCAAGTTGGTGGATTGTATTGTTTAATTTTGCATCTTTTTTTTTTTTTTT
>NW_006921664.1:10434685-10439329 GCF_000298275.1 Orycteropus afer afer | reverse complement strand
ACTTGGATATCCTCCTTGGTGAAGTGTCTATTTATGTCTTCTGCCCATTTTTTATTTGGGATTGTTTGTCTTTTTGTTATTGTTTAATTCTGCATCTTTTTGAGTTTCTTGCCAGTTCTATCTTTTATTGAAAGTGGTGTATTAAAGTCTCGTACTATGACCATGGTGTTACTTATTTGTCTTTTCTGTTCTGTTAAAGTCTGGTTTATGTATTTTGTATTGTTATATCCTCTTGTTTAATTGATCCTTTAATCACTATATAATGTCCTTTTTTCTTATAGTGTTTTTTGTCTTTATAAAAAATTAATATTGCTACTCCTGCTCTTTTTTGGTTGCCATTTGCTTGATATATCTTTTCCCAACCTTTGATTTTTAGTCAATTTTTGTCTTTCTGTTTAAGATGTGTCTCCTGTAGATAGCATATTGATGGGTTATGCTATCTTATCCAGTCTGGAACTCTCCATCTCTTGAGTGGTGCATTTATTCCATTGAGATTCAGTGTAATTATTGACAAGTATGAATTTGTTTCTGTCATTTTGTTATGTGCTTTTTTGTGGTGTTGCTGATTTGTTTGTTCCATATAATTTTCTGTGCAGAGCTCATTTTGTTTATGAATCATGTTATCCCTTCCTTCGTGCCATTGTTTTAGTATTTGCTAAATAGTTGTGCTTGTCCTCTTTTTTATTGTGATTTGGAGGTTTATCATTTTTCCTTGAGATTACCCTGTGATTTATGGTTTTCTTCCCATGTTTAGAACAGTCCATTCTATCTTGCAGTTGTCTTGATTTCCCTACCCTTTAGAGGTTCTGCAACTGCACAATTTTCCCTCTCTTTGGTTTGTTGTTGTTGTTGTTATTTGTTGTCGAGTTGGTCCCGACTCATAGCGACCCCCCCTTGGGTTTCCGAGGCAGTATCACTATGGAAGTAGGATTGCTCAACCTTCCTTCCGAGGAGTGGTTGGTGGGTTTGAACGGCCAGCCTTCTGGTTAGCAGTCAAGTGCCTTAGACACTATGCTACCAGAGCTCCTTTTTGGTTTGTATTGGTCCTTATTTGTCAATTCATGTCTTTGGTTCCTTGTGTACAATCTTGTAGGCTTATTTACTTTTTATCCTTCCTTATCTGGGTTGGTTTCTGGGCTATGTCATCGTGTGTGTTAATGGTCAGTTATTGTTTGCTGTTGTTGGTTCTCTGTCCAAAGGACTCCCTTTAGCATCTCTTATGAGGTTGGTCTGGTTTCAACAAATTTCCTTAATTTCTGCTTATTTGGAAATGAGCTAATTTCACCATTATATTTGAGGGACAATATTGCTAGGTATATAATTCTTGGTTGGAAATTTTTCTCTTTCAAGGTTTTATATATACATCCCATTGTCTTCTCGCCTGCATGACTTCTGCTGAGAAATTTTAGTTTATTCTTATTGGTTGCCCCTTGTACGTAACTTTTCATTTTCCCATACTGCTGTCAGGATTCTTTCTTTGTCTATGGTTTTGGTGACTTTGATGATGGTATGTCTTGGTGGTTTTCTTTGGGGTCTATCCTGTATGGGTTTTATTGGACTTGCTGAATGGCTATATTGTCATCTTTCATCATACCAGGGAAATTCTCTTCCAACAAATCTTGGACAATTTCCTCAGTGGTTTTCTTTTTCTCTTCCTGTTGTGGAATTCTGATTACATGTAGGTTATTCCTTTTGATGGTAACCCACATGAACCTTAGGCTTTCTTTATTTTGTTTTGATCTTTTTTCTCATTGCTCCCTTTTGGAAAAAGTATTCATGTATTTGTCTTCAATCTCATTAATTCAGTCTTCCATTGATTCTATTCTACTCCTTTGCCCTTTCAATGTGCTGTCTATTTCAGAAAATTTAGTAGTAATCTTCTTGATTTCTATCTGTAGACTTTGTATCATTTCTAGTTTTCATTTATGTTGTCATTTTGTTCTTGTATTGTCTTTCAAAATTGTTCTAGGGTTTTCTCTGTGTTTTCCTCAATTTTGTCAGTGTTTTCCCAGATCTGTCTCTCAATCTGTTGAAGGTACCTAAATATAATTCTTCTGAATTCTTTCTCAGGGAGTTCCAATGATGCTTCTTCTCCAGGGATGTGTTCTGGGTCTGTATCATGGTCCCTTGTTTCTCCTACTTTATCTTGCTTGTTTTGTGTGGACTGTGATGCTCTGTTTTCTTCAAGACATTGTGACTTTTTTTGTGTGTTTATATCGAATTGGTGATTGTATGTTGGAGTGACTTGTCCAATATTTTCATTTTCTTTGTTTTGTTTAGATGTTATCTAAGTAAGCAGGGTACTGTGCTCCTCTATTTGCTAGTTGGAAGCACTTATACACTCACCACTCACTCCTTTCCTGTTGTCAGCCTCCCGTATGCCCCTGCTGTCTTTGGCAAATGGAGCCTATTCTTAGGTCCCTGGAATCCGAATGAGTATACTCTCACTTTATATATCTCAAATGGCTGCTATTTTTAAACATTCAAATTGGCTGCTCCCTTGGTCATGACTACTACTTTTTTTAAAAAAATGGCTGTGCTCTCTGGACAGCTGAAAGTCTACATCTCAGGTTATCTCCCTCCTTGCTGTTTCCCTTCCTAGTCATTGGCCACTAGGGCAGTCATCTATGCATCCCTTGGCAAACAGGGCTGATCTTTTGGTCAATTTTCAGGTCCCAACACCACTTGGAAATATTCAGGCTGTTGGTGCTGTCAGAGTTGCACCAACCAAGATAGTCCACAACACTGTCTGTCTCTGTACTCACTGTTTTCATTCAGGTTTTTCCCCAGTTGGTGCCTAATCCACTTCTGTATACTTCCTTTCAAAGCTCAGGGCTCCAGGATTATCTTCTCTATCTCTGTCAGTTGGTTTCTCTTTTCTTTGTTGAAGAGGGCCTGTGTAGCTTGTCTGCCTATTCCATCATCTTTCCGGCAGTCTCCCCAAGGCTGTACATCTTTATGGAAGTAGATTGCCACATCTTTCTCCATTGGAGTGGCTGGTGGGCTCAAACAACTGACCTTTCTATTAGCAGCCAAGTGCTTGAATCACTGTGCCAACAGAATGTGTTCTCTCTCTCTCTCTCTCTCTCTACATATATATAGAGAGAGCGAGTATTTTGAGACTGGAGCAGGACCATGTAAAGTTTTTTTTCTGTTTTACATGGAGTTGCTATGAGTTGGAGCTGACTTGATGGCACCAAACGACAACAACAGCTGAAACTCTGTCATTCACACACACTTATATACAGTTGACATTTGAACAACATGGGTTAAGGATGCTGACCCTGCATGCAGTCAAAATCCCACGAATAACTTTCAACTACCCCAAAACTTAATTAATAATAGCCTACTGTTAGTTGATCAGGAGACTTACTGATAACATAAACAGTTGATTAGCATAGTTCTTGCCATACAGTTATCAGATTTTCACATGAAGGCACTCACACATATATACAACAGATAATTTTATTAACTTTATGGTATGATGATTATTTACTGTTCATTAAGTCAAAGTAGATCATCATAAAGGTCTTTATTCTCATCATCTTCACATTGAATAGGCTGAGGAGGAGGAGATAGAGAAAGTGGGATTTGTTGTGTTGTCTCAGGAGTGGAAGAGGTGGAGGAAGTGGAAGGGGAAGCAGGAGAGCCAAGCATACTTGGTATAACTTTACAGGAATACGTCATAATTTCTGTCTTCTTTGCTTTTTCATTTCTATAAAAATGATTTTATATGGTACCAATTCTTCTTCCACAATTTACTTTAGATTCAGGGCCTATATCATAGAAGGGTCTATGTTATAAAGGAAGTCAAAAGCAGTGTTAAATAATTGGAACCCTTCTGCCAGATTGTCTAATGTCAGTTTGTTTCCTGATTGTGTTTCTTCTACATTTTCTTCCTCATCATTCGGCACTGGTTCAGAAGCAGTCATCTTCATCAAATCATTTTCTGTTAATTCCTGTGGTTTGATGTCTGTTACCTCTTGAATTTCCTCAAGATCCATACCTTGAAAAAAGTCTGTGTATAAGTGGACCCATACAGTTCAAACCTGTTGTTCAAGGATCAACTGTATATCAATCTATTTCTATATATCTCTATATATCAAATATCTTTTTTTTCTTCCCTTTCATATTCCATTAATTATTATAAAATATAATAGATAAACAGGGCTACTGTGTTTTCAGTTTTATGCATGTTAGTTTTATCATATTAGGTGCAAGTATGACTTCATAATTTTCTTTAGCGATTGTGTATGGTTTAAGGAGATGTGTACAGGTATGAAATTGACAAAGAGTGGACTATTATGGATAAAGTTAATGTCAATGTGGCTAGTCTATGATTTTCATTTGGCAGGTATTATGTAATCATCCTTCATTTTATGACATGACACGAGCAGCTAATCAGGTGAAAGGAGAGTTTTCTTGGGTGTGCAGGCTGCATGCAACCAATATATATTTATATTCTGGCAAAGTTCATTCTCTCTTGATCTTGCATCTGATTTGTCATTTTCTAACCTCTGGTTCTTGAGACATGAGCAGGAAGCCTACCATTGGACTTACAGATTTTGGAATTTACCAGAGCTCTGGTAGCATAGTGGCTAAGGCACTTGACTGCTAACCAGACGGCTGGTGGTTCAAACCCAC
>NW_006921664.1:10425971-10434585 GCF_000298275.1 Orycteropus afer afer | reverse complement strand
GGTCTGACTCAACGGCACATAACAACAACAACAATAGCCCTGTGAGCCAGCAGCCTACGGTTTGACCTGTCAATTTTGGGGTCATCAGCCTGAAACTATGAGTTAACAGAAGCCTTCATCCTGATGTTTGACCCATGGATTTTGGACTTGCCAGTTTCCATAATTGTGTGAGCCATTCCCTTGAAATCAATCTCTCTCTCTTTCATATATATTGTGATAGTTGGGGCCATGTGTAAACTTGGACCATGATTCTGAGTGGCATAAGCAGTTGTGATGTGGTCATTCTCATGATGAGATTGGATGTATATGTTTTGAGCAGCCAATCCATTAAAAGGGAATTTCCCTAGGGGTGTGGCCTGCTTTCAATATATATATGGACATCCTGGGAAAATGAGAGACTTTTCTGTGGCTCTGGATCCTGTTGTGTTGCCTACAACTGTCTGTGAGCGAACAATCCACCATTTGGCCTGGTGATCTTGGATTCATCATCCATCAGAGTCAATAGCCAGTATACTTTCTGTCAGTATTGAGCTCGTCAGCCCCTACAGCTGCGTGAGTTGGTTAAAGCTTCCATTTTGATGTTTGATCCAGGGACTTGGTACTTGCCAGCTTCTATAAGTGTGTGAGCCATTTTCCTAAGATAATTTTTTTTTTTCTCTCTCTATAAGCTTTATTGGCTTTGCTTCTCTAGAGAATGCAGCCTAACACACACACACACACACACACACATATTGTATATGAACATTTTTTCATATGCTTGTTGTATATTTGTATATAGTTTTTGGAAAAAAATATCTGTTCAAGACCTTTTCACACTTTTTAATTGGGTTGTATGTCTTTTGTATTGAGTTGTAGGAGTCATTTATATATTCTAGATACTAGATCCTTGTCAGATACATGATTTACAAATATTTTCTCCCCATTCTGCAGAGTGTTTCCCCTCCAAACACACACACTTCCTTAATAATGTACTTGGATGCACAAAAGCCTTTTTAAATTTTGATTAAGTCTTTAAAACTTTCACTTCTAGTGACTATTTAAGGAGCCCTAGCAGTGCTGTCCACCACTTGTCTGTCAGTTTGTCATAGTGTGGTGGTTGCACATTGCTATGAGGTTGGAAGATATGCTGCAGGTATTTCAAATACCATCAGGGTCACCCATGATGTGCAGGTTTCAGGCAGCTTCCAGACTAAGATAGACTGGGAAGGAGGAAGAGACCATACATTTCTGAAAATATCAGCAAATGAAAATCTTGTGAATAGCAATGAAACACTAATATATTACTGGAAAAAATTATGAATGGCAGTAAACATTGTATTGCATACTGCAGGAAGATGAGCCCCTCAGGTTGGAAGCCACTAAAAATATGACTGTAAAAGAGCTGCCTCCTTAAAATAGAGTTGACCTTAATGCCATGGATAGAGTAAAGCTTTTGGGACCTTCATTTACTGATGGTGCATGACTTGAAATTGGATGAAACTGGATGAAACAGCTACCAACATTCATTGATAATCAAAATGTGAAATTATGAAGTATGAGTCTAGGAAAATTGGAAATTGTCAAAAACAAAACAGAACACATAAAGATAGATATCATAGGCATTAGGGAGCTGAAATGAACTGGTATTGTCCATTTTGAATCAGACATGGTGTGCTATGCCAGAATGACAAATTGAAGAGGAATGGTGTCATACTTACCATAAAAAAAGAACATTTCAAGATCTATCCTGAAGAACAATGCTATTAGTGATAGAATAATACCCATATGCCCATAAGGAAGATCAGTTAATACTACTATAATTCAAATTTACACACCAACCACTAAAGGCAAAAATGAAGAAATTGAAGATTTTTACCAACTTCTGCTGTTTGAATTCGATCAAACATGCAATCAAAATGTATTGATAATTAGTGGTGATTGGAATGTGATATTGGGAAACAAAAAAAAGCATCATTAGTTGGAATATATGGCCTTGGTGATAAAAATGATGCTGGAGATCATGTGATAGAATTTTGTAAGACCAATGACTTATTCACTGCAAATACCTTTTTTCAACAATGTAAACAGTGACTACACGTCGACCTCACCAGATGGAATATGTGGGAATCAAACTGACTAAACCTAAGGAAAGAGATGATGAAGAAGCTCAATATCATCAATTGAAGCAAGGCCAGGAGCTGACTGTGGAACAGACAGACCATCAGTTGCTCATATGCAAGTTCAAGTTGTAGCTGAAGAAAATTAAAACAAGTCCATAAGAGCCTAAAAAACAACTTTGATTATTTCACACCTGAGTTTAGAGACCATCTGAAGAATAGATTTGATGTATTGAACACAAATGACTGAAGACCAGACAGGTTGTGGGATGACATCAAGAACATCATACATGAAAAAAAAAAAAAAAGGCATTAAAAAGATGAGAAAGGAAGAAAAGATTAAAATGAATGTTAGAAGAGGCACTGAAACTTGCTCTTGAATGGAGAGTATTGATTTTTTTTTTTTTTGGGGGGGAGACTTGGTTGATGTTTAAACATTTGAGGAAGTAGCAAATGATCAAGAATCAATGGTATTGAAGAAAGTAGTCCAAGCTGCACTGAAGGAACTGATGAAAACAAGACTCCAGGAATTTACAGACTACTCGTTGGGATCTTTCAACAAAAGGATGCAGCACTGGAGGTCATTGTTCATTTATGCCAAGTAATTTGGATGACAACTACCTGGCCAACTGACTGGAAGAGATCTTTATTTGTTCCCACTGCAAAGAAAGATGATACAACAGAATGTGGAGATTATTGAACAATATCATTCATATCACACACAAGTAAATTTTTTCTGAAGGTAATTCAAAAGTGGTTGGAGCAGTATATTGACAGGAAACTTCCAGAAATTCAAGCAGGATTTAGAAGAGGGTGTGGAATGAGGGATATCATTGCTGATGTCAGATGTTGTGGAAAGCAAAGAATACCAGAAATATGTTTACCTGTGTTTTTTTTTTTTCTTTTTTCTTTTGCTATACAAAAGCATTTGTCTGTGTGGATCAAAACAAATTATGGATAGCATTGAGAAGAATGGGAATTCCAGAACACTTAATTGTGCTCTTGTGGGATCTGTACATAGACCAAGAGGCTTTCCTTTGAACACAAGGGGATATTGCGTGGTTTAAAATGAGGAAAGGAGTGTGTCATAGACCAAGAGGCTTTCCTTTGAACACAAGGGGATATTGCGTAGTTTAAAATGAGGAAAGGAGTGTGTCAGGGTTGTATCCTTTCACCATACTTATTTAGTCTTTTTGCTGAGCAAAGAATCTGAGAAGCTGGACTGTATGAAGAATAACATGGCATCAGGATTGGAGGAAGACTCGTTAACCTGTGATACACAGATGACACAATTCTGCTTGCTGAAGATGACTTGAAGCCTTTACTGATGAAGATCAAAGACTACAGTCTTCCTTATCGATTATAACTCAACATAAAAAAATATCCTCACAATTGAACCAATAAGCAACATCATGATATGTGGAGAAAACATTGAAATTGTCGAAGATTTCATTTACTTGAATCTACAATAAACATCCATGGAAGCAGCAGTCAAGAAATCAGATGTCATATTGCACTGGGCAATACCTCTTTTCAGCCACTCCTTGGAAGGAAGTTTGGTCAATCTACTTCTATAGTGATACTGCCTTGGAAACCCAAGGAGAGGTCACCATGAGTTGGGTCTGACTCGATGGCAAACAACAACAAGTGTTAAGAAGCAAAGATGTCACTTTGAAAACTATGGTGAGCCTAACCCAAGCCATGGTTACCTCATATACATGTGAAAGCTGGACAACTAATAAGGAGGACCAAAGAAGAGTTGATGCCTTTGAATTGTGGTATTGGTGAAGAATACTGAAAATACCATGGACTGCCAGAAGAATGAACATCTGTCTTGGAATCAGTGCAGCCAGAATGCTCCTTGGAAGTGAGAATGACCAGACTTCATCTCACCTACTTTGGTCATGTTGTCAGAAGGGACCAGATTCTGGTGAAGGATATCATTGTTGTAAAGTAGAGGATCAGCAAAAAGGAGAAAACCCTCAATGAGATGGTTGGACATAGTGGCTGCAACAATGGGCTTAAGCATCACAAAGACTGAGGATGGCACAGGACCAGGCAGTGTTTCATTCTGTTGTACATAGGGTCACTGTGAGTTTGTGCTGACTCGATGGCACCTAAAAACACAACAACAAAGTGGCACAGTAGCTAAAACTATCTGAACTATCTGAAAGGTGCAGATCTAATCCACTAGTTGTTCCCCAGGTAAAAGATTTGTCAGTCTACTTCTGTAAAGATCACAACCTTTGAAACTCTGGGGACAGTTCTACTGTGTCCTATAGGATCCTCTGAGTTCGAATCAACTTGATGGTAATAGGGTAGTGCCTATGTGGTTTTCTGGAACTCCATAAATATTTGTTCAGTCAGTGCATCCATGAATTAGTGATGTCCAAAGCTATCTGAGTTTGGCAGACCTGGTTTATAGGAAAAGAGGGAAAAATCCCATGTCAGTTCTTATAAAACAAAAAGAGGAGAGTGATAGAATCTGAAAATGAGATTTTTTTTTTTTTTTCTAAAGTAACCAGGGAAGCATGTGCTATGATCACAGTGTCAGAAAACCTGAATCTGAGGAACTCTCTGATCTAAAGCAAGTCAGGGGATTGCTCTGAGCTTCTGGTTCTCTATATAAAATAAGCATAATAATATGTCCCTCACAGTAGAATTAAAAAATAAAGCAGACATTGAAGCAGCTAGCACAATGTTCACTGTACTACAGTGCATAATATATTTTTAGCAGAATCTTAATCTTCAAAGTCATAAATTACAGTTCCCAAACTTTTACCACCAAAGATCTATTTCATTTATTTTAAATTCATTGACCCTATGTTTTTGACAGATTTTTCTCTACCAAACTGTAACTACTATATGAATAAACTTGCACAATTTTTGTGTAATAAAGTTCCATTTAATTGCATCAGAAATCCTGATGTTTTGTTGCCGTTGTTAGGTGCTGTTGAGTTGGCTCTGACTCATAGAGACTCTTGAAAAACAGAACAGAACACCGCCCAGTCCTGCGTCATCCCCTAAATTAATTGTTATGTTTGAGCCTATTGTTGCAGCCACTTTGTCAATCCATCTCATTGAGATTCTTCCTTTTCATTTACCTTCCACTTTATGCAGCATGATGTCATTCAGAAACCAGTACCTCCTGATAACTTGTCCAAAGTACATGACATGAAGTCTTGTCATCCTCCCTTCTAAGGATTATCCAGGCTGTACTTCTTCTAAGACAGATATGTTCATTTTTCTGGCAATCTATGGTATATTAAGTATTCTTTGCTAATACCGTAATTCAAATGTATCAGTTCTTCTTTGGTCTTCCTTATTCATTGTCCAGGTTTCGCATGCATATGAGATGATTGAAAGTACCATGGCCTGTGTCAGTTGAACCTTAGTCCTCAAAGTGACATCTGTGCTTTTTTTTTTTTTCTTTTAACACTTTAAGAAGGTGTTTGCAACACCAATGCATTAGGTCATTTAATATGTTGATGGCTGCTTACATGGGTGTTGATTGTGGATCCAAACAAAATGAGATCCTTGACAACTTCAATATTTTCTCCATTCATTATGATGTTGCTTATTGGTCCTGTTGTGAAGAATTTTGTTTTCTTCCTGTTTAAGTGTAATTCATACTGAAGGCTGTAGTCTTTGATCTTTATTAGTAGGTGCTTCAAGTCTTCTTCACTTTCAGCAAACAAGGTTGTGTTATTTGCATACCACAGTTTGTTAATAAGTCTTCCTTCTCTCCTGATGAGGTGTTCTCCATGTAGTTCAGCTTATTTGCTCAGCATACAGTTTGAATAATTATGATGAAAGGATACAACCATAATATACATCCTTCCCAATTTTAAACCATACAATTTCCCCTTGTTCTGTTTGAATGACTGATTCTTGTTTATGTACAAGTTTTTCATGAGCACAATTAAGTGTTTTAGAGTTCCCATTATTCATAATATTATCCATAATTTGTTATAGTCCACACAGTTGATGACTTCGCCTAGTCAATAAACCACATGTAAACATCTTTCTAGTATTCTCTGCTTTCAGCCAAGAGCCATCTGATATCAGCAGTGATAACCCTTGTTTCTATATCCTCTTCTAAATCATCTTGAATTTCTGGCAGTTTCCTGTCAATGTACTCTGCAACCATTTTTGAATTATCTTCACAAAAATTTCACTTATATGTGATATTAATGACATCATTCAGTAATTTCTTTTGGATCACCCTTCTTTGGAATTTGGCATATATATCAATCTCTTCTAGTTGCTTGGCCCGATAGCTGTTTTCCAGATTTCTTGGCATAAATGGCGGTGCTCTTCCAGCATTGCATCAGTGTGCTGAAACATCTCCTTTGATATTCTGTCATTTCCTGGAGCATTGTTTTATGCCAATGCTTTCATTGCAGCTTGGACTTTTCTTTCAATGCCATCAGTTTTGATCAGATACTACCTCCTGAAATGGTTGAATATTGGCCAGTTCTTTTTGATACAGTGACTCTATGTATTCCTTCCTTCTTCTTCTTCTTTTCCTTCTTCTTCTTCTCCTCCTTCTCCCCTTCCTCCCCTCCTCCCTCCCCTCCCCTCCTCCTCCTCCTTTTTTTTTTTGTGCTGGCTCATCTTCTTCCATCTTCTTTTGATGCTTCCTGTGTCAGTCATTCAATATTTTGCCCATGGAATCCTTTAATATTGCAATTTGAGGCTTGCCTTTTTTTTTCCCCTTTCTATTATTTTAGCTTGAGAAATGTGGAGCATGTTCTTCCATTTTGGTTTCTTACTCTGAGCTTTGTGAAAGTTGGAAATGAATAAGGATCCGTAGTTTGAAAACAGGGCCTTTGTGATAGAAATTATGCAGGAGATTAGATGATTGAATTTTGAAAGACCAATGACCTATTTATTCATTGAAAAATCCTGATTAGGATGATATAACTAATATTACTGCAAAATTTGACTTAATTCTATCAAAAGCAAATCACAGCATTTTAGTGGGCCTGGATGGCCTTGTTGTAGGCAAATAAGTGGTTTCTGTTAAAGTTTTTGAAAAAATGAAAATAGCTTACAAGGATGTACAAGGACATGTATTCTTGTACGATGTACAAGAATACATTTTAACTCTATACTGTTTTCTCAGTAAGACTATTATCAGTGCTCAGTTTTTTTTCTTTTTTCAAACCAAAAGTAGATCTTAATAGCCCAAATTCTGCTCCTTTTCCAGAGACACTTGTTTCTCACTGGGGGTAATGAATTTGGAACTTATGAACCCTGCCAAATTACTTATTCCTTGCTTTTGTGACTGTATTTTCAAAAAAGAATGAAACATTTCTATGTGTTTTTTAGTTACTACTGTTAATACCCATTGCCACTGAATCCATTCCAACTCATAGTGACCCAACAGGGCAGAGTAGAACTGCCCCATAAGATTTCCAAGGCTGTAAATCTTTATGGTAGCAGACTGCTACATATTTCTGACATGGAACATCTGGCAAATTTGAACCACTGACCTTTGAGTTAGCAGCTGAGCTCTTAACCACTGTGACACTAGGGCTTCTTACTCTGTATTAATATCTGCTCTGAAGAGCTTTATCCAGGACTCTTGAACTCTTAAGTAAAATGCATCCATCCATGAGTTCTGTTATTTTTATGGCTAAGTTTTGCAAAGTTTTAATGGATATCTTGACCTTCCTGAAAACTTTTTTTTTTAATAATTTATTTTTGTTGTAGTTGTTGCAGATACACACAGCAGAACATAAACCAATTCAACAATATCTACATGTACAATTCAGTGACACTGATTACATTCTTCATGATGTGCAATCATTCTCATCCTCCATTTCTGAGTTGTTCTTCCCTCATTAACGTAATCTTACTGCTCTCTAAGTTTCTTATCCAATCTTTTGAGTTGCTGTTGTCAATTTGATCCCATATAGACACATCCTAAAACAACAAAAAGCTCAAGGCAAACATTAGTTAAGCTAAATTATTGTTTGATTTTAAAAAGATTTCAGGGGGTATTTTTTTGGTTTAAGGCTAAAGATTATCTCAGGGCAATAGTTTCAGAGGTTCAGCCAGCATCTACAGCTCTAGAAAGTCTGGAGTCTATGAGAATTTGAAATTCTTTTCTGCATTTTCCCCCTTTTGATCAGGATACTGCTATAGAATCTTTGATCAAAATATTTAGGAATGGTAGCTTTGCAACATCCAGTTCTTCTGGTATCATGGCAAAGCATGCAGCAATTGTTCATGGAATTGTTCTTAGGCACTATGTTATCAGAGCTCCTTTGATGGTCATGGTACTGGTTAACTTTAAAAGACCACTTAAAAGTCAGGCACTTATCTCTCACCTCTGGTAACCAACCACTAATAAATTTTTGTCTCTCTATACATCTGCCTAGGGAGCTCTGGTAGTAGTAGTGGCTAAGGCAGTTGACTGCTAACCAGAAGGCTGGCGGTTCAAACCCACCAGCCACTCCTTGGAAGGAAGATGGGGCAATCTACTTCCGTAGTGATACTGCCTCAGAAAC
>NW_006921664.1:10400141-10425601 GCF_000298275.1 Orycteropus afer afer | reverse complement strand
TTTTTTTTTTTTTTTCTTCTTGAGGACCACCACACTGTTTTCTACAATGTCATTTTCCATTCCCACCAGCATTGGATCAGGGTTTTGTTTTCTCCATATCCTTGACAACGTTTGTTATTTTCTTTTTGTCCCTTAGCCATCTTGTTGTTGTTAGGGGCCGTTGAGTTGATTTTGACTCACAGCAACCCTATGTACAACAGAACAAAGCACAGCCCAGTCGTGTACCAGTCTCACAATCTTTACTGCGCTTGAGCACATCATTGCAGCCACTTTGTCAGTCCATCTTGTTAAAGGTCTTCCCCTTTTTCACTGACCCTCTGCCTAACATGATATCCTTCTCCAGCTATTGGTCTTTTCTGACTATATGACTAAAGTATGAGAGATGAAGTCTGGTCATTCTCTCTTCTGACAAGCATTCTGGTTGTACTTCCTCCAAGACATCTTAGTGGGAATGGAATTGTATCTCACCGTGGCTTTGATTTGCTTCTCTCTGATGGCTAATGACGTTGAATATCTTGTCATGTGTTTAGTGGGCATTTGAATATCCTCTTTGGCAAAATGCCTATCAAATGAATTTCCCATCTTATGATTGGACTTTCTGAAAAGTTTTGATTTCACACTTCTATTAAATAACATCTATACTTTACTTAATTTTAAGTTTTAGAAGAAAGTAAAACTAGTCCATTTAATTTCTATTACCTGTCTCTTTCCCTTTCCTCATTTCCTAAATTTTTATTTCATTCCTCTCTCCTGCTTTCCTTACCCTTCCCTGTAACATTCTTCCCTATCCTGTCTTTCACTATTTGAACATGTTTAAAATTAAACAATAAATGCATATTATGTATCAGCTTTCTAATTGGGTATCACTTATTTTCATGAATGAAGACATGATTTCTTTAGAGAACTGGGAGGACTGTATCAGTGGCCACTTTAATCAGTTACTGCAGAGTTGACTCTGACTCATGGCAACCCATGTGTGTCAAAGTAGAACTATACTCCATTGGGTTTTTAATGGCTAATTTTTTGAAAGTAGATCTCCAGGCCTTCTTCTTAGGTGTTTCTGGGTGGACTTATTCCTCCAATCTTTCAGTTAGCAGGAGCATGCTAACTCTTTGCATCACCCAGTGACACCTTCATGATATAATTTATAAGGGACTAAGATGAGAACCTCTATTCCACAAAGTTTGCTGATTTTAGAAATGCTACAATTTCTCTTTTTTTTTTTTTTTTGGCTACATTTTTTCAATTCTTTAATCTCCAACAACACAAGGAATGTTAAAGCTCAAACTCTTATTCCTTAGTATAAATAAGTTTTCTCAGCTCTTTTCCTCAGACTAGATTAAAATGGGGAAAAAGTGAAGAAATCATCAAAGTCCTGGATGCCTGAGGTGATGGAAGAGGAGCAGAATGAGAGGCCGAGTGCCCAGGGCTGGGAGGTTAGAAAAGTCTCTTTTAATTCTGATTAATTCCTCCCCTCCCTAAACCTGGCAACCAATGAGTCTCCCTTGTCTACATGTTTTTAATATACAGAGAGAAACTTAACTGTTCTCTCCCTCTTTAATTTTTTTGTTGCTCCAATATTCTCTTTTCCATATGATCACATTTTAAAGTCTTTGCTGCCAGCCTTTTTTTTCCTGGCTTCTATTAACATCTTATGAGATTGCATTTCATGTGATTTATATATATCCTCAACCTACATAGTTTATTGTAACCTCTCCCCTCTTTCCTCCCCCTCCCTCACCCCCACACCATTATGCTTTGAATCTTATCTTTGTAGGTTTATCTGGCTTCCACTGCAGAAGGGCTGATTTGGATAAATGGACCTGACATTTTGTGAGGGTCACATTTGTTTTCTTATGCATTCCATAGCAGGTCTGCCATTATCAGCTAATAGATGGTCTCTTGTAAAATGTCTATATTTTATGTGATACATTTTCTGAATGCTAGTTATTTGGAGGTAGATTTAAGTGGCTATGTGTTGTTACTATAAAATCAGCCTGGAGAGAGAAAGAAAGAAACACAGCCCTGGAATGCATCCCCGTTAGCTTACAGAATGCAAATGGAACCACTGCAACTCCAAACAAACTCCTTGTGACCACTGCTCTTTCTCCCCTGTTAAGAGAATTTGTGACTGAGAATCAAATGATGTTTTTAAGTGAGTCAGAATGGAATGGAATGTTATACCTCCCACCTACCACTCACTGTTTTTTTTTTTTTTTTTTCCTTCCAGGAACACTATAAACCATTCCACACTGCCTTTTAGCAGAATGTATTAGGTGGTAGTGGTGGGATATTTATATGGTGTGCAGAAAGCTGGGTTGGAAGTGAGGTGCTAGTGTTAGGAAGGAGTCCAGTAAACTATGTTTTCCTGGATAAAACATTTAATCCCCTTGTTTTTTCAATGAAACTTAACATATATTTTTGGATTTATAGAATGTTAGAGTCCTAAACACTTAGGGAGCTGGATAGAACTGTGGTTATCATGGGATTTAACCCCTTTCTAACTATAAGAACTTAGAATTTAACAGCATCATGGGCAAGAGATTGCTTCAAATCTTCTGGAAGTCTCCGCAAACCCAACTCTGAAAATCTTCCTTTTGGGAGGTGTGGTAGTTAAGGTTATGTGTCAACTTGGCTGAGGCTGGTTTTGAGTGGCTGGGCAGCTGGATGTAGTTATTCCCCACGATGAGACTGGTAATCATCTCCATGGTGGAGTGTACTGTGAGCAGCTGAATAGCTGCCTTAGGGATGTGGTCTGCTTCCTGAATATAAGAAGCAGCAGCTTTGAGAAAAACCTCTGAGCTTTTCGCATGCTTGAACCCTTCATGTAGCCTAGTCTTCATTCAGCAGCCTGCCATGTGGCCTGCCAATCTTGGGACTGTTTCTGGACTTGAACTAATGGCACGCTGTGTTACTTGATAATCTTGGGACCATGCCATTTTCCGTGTCAACCTTGGGTTTGTCAGCCTTAGCAGCCAGCAGCTGCCCAAGTTAAGAGATGCCTCCAGCTCCAGTGGGTCAGGAGCAAGAGGCAGAGCTGAAGCCCAAGGTTGAGGAGCCTTTACCCAGCCCCTAGAGCTGGCACTTTCAATTCAAACTTCTAGCCTCCTAAATTGTAAGAAATAAATCCCTGTTTCTTAAAGCCATACACTTGTGGCATTTCTGTCATAGCAGTACTAGACAACCAAAACAGGAGGGTATAGGTACAGCTCTTTAGACCTCTTTAGCTGAACTTGTTTTGATCTGGACTTTGAATTAGATAGATAATCTGGAATTTGACTGAGTCTCTGGACCCTATGGTTTGCTCTTCAGACTCAGAATCATTTTTGTCCTGCCTAGTTCCTGCCTGCCTGTGGCTCAGACTGAGTTCTTGTCTGCATTTATGTTGCTCCTAACCAAAGGCCAAACCCACTGTCATTGAGTTGACTCTAATTCCTAGCAATCTAGCAACCTAGTAGGACAGGGTAAAATTATCCCATAGGGTTTCCAAGGCTTCCAATCCTTAGAGAAGCAGGCTGGCTCATCTTTTCCCAAGGAGCTGCCAGTAAGTTTGAACCATTGACCTTTTCTTTTGGTTAGCAGTCAGATGCTTTTACACTGAGCTAACAGAGCTCCTTACTTTGCCCCTACATAGGTGGTCTTCTTCTTCTTTTTTCCAATATGCTTGGGTGAAAGTTTACAGAACAAATTAGTTTTTCTATTCAACAGTTTATACACATTTTGTTTCAAGACAATTAGTTGGCGTCCCCTCAATATAAGAGCACTCTTCCCACTTCCTCCTTGGGTTCCCTATTTCTGTTTGTCCTTCTTTCCAGCCCCTTCATGCCTCTGAACTTTGTTTTTTGGCAAATGCTATCCTTTTGGTTTCATATGGCTGATTATTCTGAGGATTCTATTCCTCACAGATGTTATCATTCACTTTAAAGGTCTGTCTATTGTTTGGCTTAGAACTAAATGAAACTGGGAGTGTTTCATTTCCAGACTTGAGGGGTATACGAGGGCCACAGTTTCAGGGGTGCCACCACTCTCAATCAGACCAGTAATTGAGGTCTTTTCCATTATTTTGAATTTTTGTCTACATTTTCTTTCTCCTTGTCTGTCCAGGATCTTTTATTGTGATCTTTTTCATAGCAGTTGGTAGTGGTAGCCAGTTACCATCTAGTTCTTCTGGTCTCAGGGTAGTGTAGGCTATGTATGGTTCATGTGGTCCATTAGTCCTTTGGAATAATAGGTTCCTTGCATCTTTGATTTTCTTCCCTCTTCTTTGTTTCTGACAGGGAGAGACCAATAATTGCACCTTAGATGGTTGCTCATAATCTTATATCCTCTTAGCTTTGACTTTAGCATAGGCTTTGCATTGGTCTTTGATCTTGCATCCGCTCATGTTCCTACTAAAAACTGACTCTCCCTCTCTTCTAGTGTTGACAGCTAACATCCATGCTGAGTCTTGATTCCAGTTGTCCTAGAACATCCCCTGGTGACCAGTCCTCACCTGGACAATCCACAGTAGTTTTGGCTGCTCACTGCTTTCTTTGCTAGACTGGGCCTACCATAGTTCTAGTTTAACATGTTTTCCTCAATATCACACAGCTCACTGGTGAGGCTTCTGTTGCACTCTCTTGATTACCACTGCCTTTTCCACTACATTCACAGATAGAAAAATTACTTATCCCTGTTTTTTCTAACTATACATTTTGAGTTTAGAGGAATCCTGGCTAGGAAAAGAGAATAAGTGATCTCTCTCTCTCTCTCCCCCTCTCTCTATGTATATATGTCTATGTATTTATGTATGTATGTATTTGCACATACACACACACATACACACATTTCATATTTCAATTTATAAATTTATATTTTCCATTTTAAATGATTTTTTCTTTCTTCTATTGTGAATTGTTGTTCTTTTCTCATTTGCTAATTTCGGATGAAGAAAAATCCAGACATTGGAATGTCTGAGTTTATTTAAGTCTCAGTACTCTGTTCAATTTAATGAAGGGAACCTAAAAAGGAAACTAAAAATGCTGGCCTGGATCTTAAAAGGTTTGGGATTGGCCCTTTTTAGTGGCCATTGATAAGTACTGCATTTGAATAATAAGAGAAAATGATAATTCCAAACTATCCTTAAACACATTAAGGTATCCTTCCAAAATATAGATGTTTAGAATCATTAGAAGTCAAAGAGAAATTTTCAGAAACATAATTATTGTTTAACAATTTAATTTCCATTATCTAAAATAAATCAAAAAGAAAAATGAGGATTTATTTAGTATAATTACTTAAGTTGAAGAAGTGAATATGCCATTCTTTTATAATATCATGGTACATTTATAAACATTGATCACAGACTAGTCTACAAAGAAAACCTTCAAAATAAGCTTCAAAAAAGGAAAACTAACTAAAATGAATTATTCTAGAAATTAATAACATTTAAATATGTAAGCATGCATATAACTATAAAGCACCTTGCTGAATAGCACCTAGATGTAACAAAAAAAAAAAAATTGTTTTGGATGGGATGAAAATTTTAAAATCCTGTATTAGTTAATTATTGTGTGTAACAAACCATTTTGAATCATTCATTTAAAATAGAGGTTGTCAAACTTTCCTGTAAAAATAAATATCTAAAGATAGGATATATTTTAGATTCTGTGGGCCATATGATCTCTGTTGTCACAGTTCAACTCTGTAATTATAGGTTGATGGCAACTACAGGCACTATGTAAGTGAGTGACCATGGGTGTATTCCAATAAAATTTTATTTATGAAACTGAAATTTGAATTTCTTATAATTGAATTTCTTATAATAACTTTATGAATAGCAGTGAATCCCTGTCTGATTTATTACTGAACAACTTTATGAGTAACCCTGAAGCATTGTCTGATACAGTGCTGGAAGATAAGCCCCTCCAGTCAGAAGGCACTCAAAATACCACTGGGAAAGAGCTGCCTCATCAGAGTAGAACTGACCTTAATGATATGGATAAAGTAGAGCTTTTGGGACCTCCATTTGCTGATGTGCCATGACTCAAAATGAGAAGAAACAGACACAAACATCAATTAATAATCAGAACATGAAATGTACAAAGTATGAGTCTAGGAAAATTGGAAGTTATAAAAAATGAAATGGAAAGATTGATATCCTAAGCATTAATGAGCTGGTTTTGGCCATTTTGAATCAGACAACCATATGTTCTACTATGCTGGGAATGACAAGTTGAAGAAGAATGGTGTAGCATTCATTGTCACAAAGAATGTTTCAAGATCTATCCTGAACTACAGTGCTGTGCTGCAGTGATAAGATAATATCTGTATGCCTATAAGGAAGACCAGTTACAACTACTATTATTTAAATTTACACACTGACAACCAAAGCCAAAGATGAGGAAATTGAAGATTTTTACCAACTTCTGCAGTCTGAAATTGACAAAATATGCAATCAAGATGTACTGATTAGCACTGGTGACCAGAATGGAAAAGTTGGAAACAAAGAAGAATCACTGGTAGTTGGAAAATTTGGTCTTGGTGACAGAAATAATGCTGGAGATTGCATGATAGAATTTTGCAAGACCAATGACTTTATTCATTGCAAATACCTTTTTTCAACAACAAAAATGATGGCTATGCATGTGGACTTCTCCAGATGGAGTACACAGGAATCAGATTGACTACATCTGTGGAAAGAAGAGATGGAAAATCTCAATATCTTCAGCCAAAACAAGGCTAGGAGCTGACTGTGGAACAGACAATCAACTAGTCATATGCAAGTTCAAGTTGAAGCTGGAGATAATTAAAACAAGTCCATGAGAGCCAAAATATGACCTTGAATATATCCCTCCTGGATTTAGAGACCATTTAAAGAATAGATTTGATGCATTGAACACCAATGACTGAAAACCAGAGGAATTGTGGGATGACATCAAGAACATCATCCATGAAAAAAGCAAAAGATTATGAAAAAGACAGGAAAGGAAAAAAGACAAAAATGGATCTCAGAAGAGACTCTGAAACTTGCCCTGGAGCAAAGAGGAGCTAAAGCTAATGGAAGAAATGACAAGATAAAAGCTGAACAGAAGTTTTCAAACTGCAGCTTCAAAACACTAAGTCAATTATTATAATAAAATGTGCAAAGATCTGGAGTTAGAAAACCAAAAGGGAAGAACATACTCAGTATTTCTCAAGCTGAAAGAACTGAAGAAAAACTTTAAGCCTTGAGTTGCAATATTGAAAGATTTTATGGGAGGATTCAAAATCGAGTCTTGTCAGTAATCACCATGCAATTTCCCTCTAGCATCTTAGTGCTTAAAAAACTAGGTACAGCACTTTGAATTAGGGATTCTGGTGCTCTGAACAGCTCACTGAGTCAGAGTGCACCAAACTCAGAGGAGTAGAATTAGACAGGAGAAAGGGACAGGGAAAAAATAGCAAGATCAGAAGATCTAACCTGTGGAGTGCCAACAGGCAGATGAGAACGGCCATCTGAGACCTCCCTGGGTTAAGGAAGAAGACACACCACACCAGCATATCAGCGACCACACCAGCATATCAGTGATCACCCCAAGGATCTACCTTTAGCACCTGATTTTATCAGTAACTTGGGTCAGCTAAGTGCAAATGGGCACATTCAGCACCACTGAAACCTAAGCAGAGAGTCCATTGGTGCTGCTGGAGGACGGGCCCCGGGAGGTGCCCCCCCCAGTGGGTCACTGAGTATGTTTGGGTCAGCTTAGTGGCACTGAGAGGTCTACGCTTGATTTTATCAGTAATATTGGGACCACAGATTACTAGCCAGCACTCTCCCAACTCCAGTGCCGCTGAAATCAAGTGGATCTTTGGCACTATGGGTGGGCAGAACCACAGAGGAACTCCTGAGGTGGATCACGGTATGTGCCATCAGGGCCAGCGCCATGGATGGGCAGAGCCAGAGAGATAAACCCGCACGGTGGATCATGGAGCTGGGAAGTTGTCTTGGGCTAGCTTTTTGGTGCCAAGGGACCTTGGGAGTGGGGTTTTTGCATGTGTCTGAGCCTGGCAGAAAGTGATGAGCCCTGACAACTGGAGTCTTTGCTGAAATTGAGCTGCAGGCCTGTGAATAACAGTACAATGTCATCAGTAGCAGCCCACTCAAAGCCCTAGAAACCGCCCCTAGCAACAGTGAGCTTTCCTTCTTCTGCTCCCACCTTCTCTGCCAATAACTTCACTCATCCAGTAGAAGAAACCACATTCAGCAAACATAAAACCTCCCAGTTCAAACTCTAAACCCACTTTATGACAAACAGAAACGCATATCCACATTCCACACAGTGATTCCACCATCACAAAGAAAACTGAAGAGCAGCCCAGCATACCTGAATTAATAACTAGAAAAATAAAATACACCAGCTTCACCTTTTCAAAATATTAAACCATAAAACCAAGATAAAATAAATCAATACATAACCAACAGTTAAAGACAACCTCAAAATATCTAGGAAACAACAGGCAACCTCAAATCAAACAAAAAAACTGGACAAGGCATTAGAAGCAAAACCACAAACAAAGGTCTCATTAAACATGGAGGAAGAGGAGGCAATAGAATTATCTAAGAAGGAATTTAGAAGATTATAGAGCTTTACAAGAGCCTAAGGAAACCCCAAACAGAAACAAAGAGCACAAGACAGTTCCCTGGAAGAACTCAGGAAAAGCACAAGAACAAAATAATAAGATTAATGCACAATCAGAATTCATACAAAAACAGCAGTTAGAAATCCAGAAGATGAATACCAAAATTACAGAATTATGCAACACAGTAGAAGCACAAAAGAGTAGGTTAGAACTGGCTGAAGAATGCATATCCCAACTAGAAGACAAATCCCTGGACACCAGCCTGCATGAAGTAAAATCAAAACAAAGATTTAAGAGAAATGAAGAGAACCTAAGAATTATATGAGATGACATGAGAAGAAACCACATAAGACTCCTTGGAATTCCAGAACAAGAACAGGTGAAAAAAACCATCAAGAAAATTGTGGAAGACCTGCTAACAGAAAACTTTCCCCATATCATGAAGGAAGAAAAGATATTTGTACAAGAAGCTCATAGAACCCTACACAAAATATATCCCAAGAGAAAAACACCAAGACATATTTAATCAAACTCTCCAAAACCCGAGACAAAGAAAAAATTTTGAGAGCTGCCTGAAATATTACTGAAAGAAATATTACTTATAATAATCAAACAGTTAGGTTGCGCTCTGATTACTCAGCAGAAACCATGCAGGCAAGAAGACAATGGGACAGCATTGAAATGAACTTCCAGCCAAAAATCCTATATCCAGCCAAATTATCTATCAAATATGAGGGCAAAATCAAGTCATTCTCAGACAAACAGAAATTAAGAGATTTTGTGAAAACCAGACCAACCCTACAAGAAATGCTTAAGGAAGTTCTTCCAATAGAGGACCCATACCAGAGATCAACTAAATCAGGATATGTGGCATCAACACTAAAACCAAATCAGAAATAGAAGCTCAAAATAAGACCATAAACCATTGTACTCTAAAAGCCAAGGAAGTCAATCAGCACACAACAACAGCAACTAACCTATTAGAGGGAGTAAAACGTCTAGGTACAGACTTCCAAATGCAGAGGAAAACAGTACAATGTCTTCACAGTATGCAGTCTTCTAAAAATGTAGAGACAAGAATATACTCCAAGGTAACCACAGAGAAAAGTTGCAATCCCACTAAGCAGATCCAGAAGGAAGGAAAACATATGGGTTTAATAAGCACAAAACCAACAATTAAGAAGAAAAAGGAGAAAGGATTAGCCAACAAACTGAACTCAGCATAGAAAAGTATATGGACCAAGGAAACACCAACAACACGACAAACACACACACACACACACGCAATAGAGTGACAGCAATCAATTCATACTTATCACAATTACACTTAATGTGAATGGACTAAATGCATCTATCAAGAGAAAGAGAATGGCAGACTGGATAAGAAAAAAGACCCATCGATATGCTGCTTACAAGAGATACACCTTAGACACAAAGATAAAAACAAATTAAGAGTTAAGGGATGGAAAAAAATATACCAAGCAAATGGAAACCAAAAAAAATGCAGGAGTGGTGATATTAATTTCTGATGAAATAGACATTAAGGTGAAAATCATCATGAGAAATAAAGAAGGACATTTTATGATGATGACAGGGTCAATTGACAAAGAAGACATTACAATAATAAGTATTTATGCACCCAATGAAAGTGCTCCAAAATACATGAGGCAAATATTAACTGAATTAAAAGGGATAGCATAGTGCCTAAGGCACTTGACTGCTAACCAGAAAGCTAGTGGTTCAAACCCACCAGCCACTCCTCAGAAGGAAGATGGACAATCTACTTCCGTAATGATACTGCCTCAGAAACTCAAAGAGGGGTCGCTATGAGTCAGGTCTGACATGACGGTATATAACAGCAACATCAACCAAAGGGATAATAGACAACTCTACAATAGTAGTAGGAGACTTTAACACACCACTCTCAAAGAGGGACAGGTCAACTAGAAAAAAAACTCAATAAATATACAGAACTGAACAACACAATCAACCAACTCAACCACATAGACATATACAGAGCATTTCACCCAACAAAAGCACAATTCACATTCTTTCCCAGTGCACAGGGATCCTTCTCCAGAATAGACCATATTTTAGGACATAAAACAAGCCTCGATAAATTCAAAAGCATCAAAATACAGAAAACATCTTCTTGGACCACAATGGTATAAAATTAGAAATTAATAATAGGAAGAGCAAGGAAAAACCATCAAACATATGGAAGCTGAACAACTCACTGCTCAAAAACTACTGGATAATAGAACAGATAAAAACTGAAATAAAAAAAATCCTAGAAACAAATGAGAATGAAGATACATCATACCAAAACCTATGGGACACAGTGAAAGCAGTACTCAGAGGACAGTTTATAGCAATAAATGCATACATCAAAAAAGAGGAAAGAAACAAAATCAACACTCTAATTCATCAATTCCTACAACTAGAAATAGGACAACAAAAGAATTCTACAGTCTCTAGAAGCAAGGAAGTAATAAAGATCAGAGCAGAAATAAATGAAACACAAAACAAAACAAAACATAGAAAAAATCAACAAAACAAAAAGCTGGCTCTTCGAAAAGATTAATAAAATTGATACACCATTGGCAGATCTAACAAAGAAAAGAAAGAGAAGATCCAAATCACAAGAATTGTAAATGAAAAGGGTATCATCACAATAGAACCAACTAAAATAAAAAAGATACTGACAGAATATTATGAAAAACTGTACTCCAACAAATGTGATTCTAGAAGAGATGGACAAGCTTCTAGAGTCACAAGACCTAGCTAAACTATCCCACTCAGAGATAGAAAACTTGAACAGATCTATCACAAAAGAAGAAATTGAACAGGTCATAAAAAAAACTTCCCACAAAGAAAAATCCTGGCCCTGATGGCCTCACTGGAGAATTTTATCAAATATTCAGAGAAGAGTTGACACTTATGCTACTCAACATATACTAGAACACAGAAAGAGATGGAATACTCCCAAACTCATTTTATGAAGCAAGCATAACACCAATACCAAAACCAGGGAAAGACACCACTAGAAAGTAAAACTACAGACCAATATCCCTCATGAACACAGATGCAAAAAAAACTTTAACAAAATCCTAGCTAACAGAATCCAACAACATATAAAAAAATTAATACACCTGGACCAAGTGGGATTCCTACAAGGTTTATAAGGGTGGTTCAACATCAGAAAATCAATGAATGCAATCCACCACATAAAAAAAAAAAAAGAACCATATGATTATATCGATCGATGCAGAAAAGGCATTTGATAAAATCCAACATGCATTCCTGTTTAGAACTCTCAGCAAAATAGGAATAGAAGGGAAATTTCTAAACATAATAAAGAGTATATATGCAAAGCCAATGGCCAACATCATTATCAGTGGAGAAAGACTCAAGGCATTCCCCTTACGAATGGGTCCCAGACAGGGGTGCCCTCTATCACCACTTCTATTTAACATTGTATTGGAAATCCTGGCTAGGGCAATAAGGCAAGAAAGAGAAATAAAAGACATACAAATTGGCAAAGGGGAACTAAAACTGTCTCTCTTTGAGGATGATATGATCCTGTACATAGAAAACCCAAGGGACTCAATAAAAAACTACTGGAACTAATAGAGAGGTTCAGCAAAGTGGCAGGATACAAGGCCAACATACAAAAATCAGTTGGATTCCTCTACACCAACAAAGAGTCCTCTGATAAAGAAATAAGGGAAACAATACCATTTACTATAGCTACTAAAAAGATAAAATAGATAGGAATAACCTCACCAGAGACACAAAAGGCCTATACAAAGAAAACTATAAACCACTGCTATAAGAGACAACAAGGGCACTACATAAATGGAAGAACTTACTTTATTCATGGATGGGTAGACTAAATATTGTGAAAATGTCAACACTACCTAAAGCAATCTAAACATTTAATGCAATCCTGATCCAGATTTCAACAAAATTTTTTAAGGACATGGAAAAACTAATTACTAATTTCATATGGAAAGGAAAGAGACCTTGTATAAGGAGAGCACTCCTCAAGAAGAAACGAAATGGGAGTTCTCACAGTCCCAGATCTTAAGAACTACTATACAGCCACAATAATCAAAACAGAATGGTATTTGTACAATGATAGACAGATAGACCAATGGAACAGAATCGAAAATCCAGATACAGACCCATCCATCTATGGACAACTGATCTTTAACAAAGGTCCAGAACCCATTAAGTGGGGAAGAGACAGCCTCTTTAACAAATGGTGCTGGCAAAACTAGATATCCACCTGTAGAAAAATGAAACAAGACCCATACCTCACCCCATACACAAAAACAAACTCAAACTGGATCAAAGACTTAAATGTAAAACCCAAAACTATAAAATTCATCAAAGATAAAATAGGGGCAAATCTGGGAGCCCTAATAAATTTATGGTATAAATAGACTATCAAGCTTAACCCAGAATGTGCAGTCGATAGAAGAGAAACTAGATAACTGGAACCTTTTAAAAATTAAATTCTTATGCACATCAAAAGACTTCTTCAAAAGAGGAAAAAGAGAACCTACAGATTGGGAGAAAATATTTGTCTATGACGTATCTGATAAAGGACTTATCTCCAAAATCGATAGAAAATTTCAACACCTCAACACCAAAATGACAAATAACCCAATTCACAAATGTGCAAAAGACTTGAACAGACACTTCACCAAAGAAGATACACAGGCAGCCAATAAACACAAGAGAATTGCTTGCAATCATTAATCATTAGAAAGATGAAAATCAAAACAACAATGACATATCATCTCACCCCAGCAATAGTAGCAAAGTTCAACATGGCAGAAAATGACAAATGCTGGCGAGATTTTGGAGAGATTGGAAGTCTTGTGTACTGCTGGTGGGATTGTAAAATGGTACAACCATTGTGGCAAATGATATAGTGTTTCCTTAAAAAACTGAAAATAGAAGTACCATTTGACCCAGCAATTCCTTTACTAGGAATATATCCTAAAGAGGTGAAAGATAGTGCACAAACAGACATGTGTACCCCTATGTTCATCGCAGCACAATTCACTATAGCAAAGAGATGGAAACTACCTAGATGCCCATCAACAGATGAGTGGATAACCAACTTATGGTACAGGTACACAATAGAATACTATGCTACATTAAAGAACAATGAGGGATATGTGAATCATCTCACAACATGGATGAACGTGGAGGACATTATGCTGAGTGAAATACGTCAATCCCTGAGAGACAAGTACTGTATGAGCCCATTACTATAAAAAGACAAAGAAGGGTTTGCTTAGGAAAGGGAACTCACTTAACAGGTTACTGGGATGGAGAGGGAAGGGGATGGATTAATTTCAGTCTGGGTGGGGCCCATACGCTGATGTGGGTAGGGGGAGGGAAATACAAGAAGGATCTGTGACCACCATGATAACATTAGGAAATGGGAGGACACCGAATGATGCACATACGAGATAGACAACAGATGCTAATACCAACCAATGTGTCCACAATACTGCATTGCCATTAACACCAAACTCCAGGCTACAGATAAACACATAAACACCTGAGAAGATCAGATGGGGTTCAGTGAACAGGAGTATACTCTAGACCAAGGATAGATTCAGCTGAGGCTAATCTTGCACAGACACCCATGATACAAAATACCTGCGATCCTTACAGAAACAATAGAAGACAAGACACAGAGTTATTCCTCACAGACAACCAGACACTATGGGAGAGAGATCCAATATATCTACCATCTCAGGACCATAGTACTGGGGGACACCAGACTCAGTTGGCAAAACAAAATACATAAAAGCCTTGCTCCACATCCTACATTGGTGAGTAGTGGCTGGGGTCTTAAAAGCTTTTAAGCAGCCATCTAAGATGCAGCTAGTGGTCTCCTAACATCGGAAGTGAAGAAGAGTGCTAAATAAATAAATAAATAAAAGCCATTTGGAAGCAATCAGCCCTAGGACACGATGACCCTCGAGATCAGAAGAACTAGATGGTTTCTGGCTACCAATGCCAACCACTCAGGAAAGGATCAAATCTGGAGATCCTGGATAGAATGGGAGGGAAAACATAGAACAAAATCCAAAAACTCAATAATGACCAGGATTTCTGGTCAGATGAAATCTGGCAAGACCTTCATACTATGGTCCTGGAATACATTCTGCACCTTGAATAAAATGCACCCCCAGGGGCTGGCTCTCAGCCAAATGGTTAACAAGATGTATATGCAGACCACTCAACCCAGGATGACACATCCACATACTCTATGGTAATACTTCTTTTAGAGCAATAGACCATAGGCCACAAGAGGACCAACATTCAAATTGAGGGAATGCAGGACAAACAAGAGTACATAAATATGAGGAGCACAGAGGGAAGGTTACAGGGTAGGCAGGGGAGGAGAGTGGGTTAGGGTTAGACATGGTAAATAGGGACTGAAACTAAATGTACACGTAACATTGAATGTAAAACAAGCTCTTAAAATAAAATAAAAAAGAAAGATTATATGGGCAAAATATTGAATGATGTAGGAAACATCAAAAGAAAATGGAAGGAATACACAGAGTCAATGTACCAAAAAGAATTGGTTGATGTTCATCCATTTCAGGAGGTAGCGTATAATCCAGAACCAATGATGTTGAAGGAAGAAGTTGAAGCTACACTGAGGGAAGTGGTGTAAAACAAGCTTCAGGAATTGATGGAATACCCATTGAGATGTTTCAACAAATGGATGCCCTGCTGGAGGCATTCACTCAGCTATGCCAAGCAATTTGAAAGACAGCTACCTGGCCAACTGACTGGAAGAGATCCATATTTATACCCATTTCAAAGAAAGGTGATGCCACAGAATGTGGAAATTATCAAATAATATCATTAATATCACATGCAAGGAAAATGTTACTGAAGATAACTCAAAAATAGTTGCAGCAGTATATTGAGAGAGAAATTCCAGAAACGCAAGCTGGATTCAGAAGAGGATGTGGAACGAAGGCCATCATTGCTGATGTCAGATGGATCTTGACTGAAAGCAAAGAATACCTGAAAGATGTTTACTTATGTTTTATTGACTATGCAAAAGCATTTGATTGTGTGGATCATAACAAATTATGGATAACATTGAGAAGAATCCCCACCAAGAGAGTCCAGAACACTTAATTCTACTCATGAGGAACCTGTACATAGACCAGGAGGCTGTCGTTCGAACAGAACAAGGGGACATTACATGGTTTAAAATCAAGAGGCGAGTGTGTCAGAGTTGTATCCTTTCACCATACTTATTCAATCTGTATGCTGAGCAAATAATCTGAGAAGCTGGACTATATGAAGAAGAACGTGGCATCAGGATTGGAGGAAGACTCATTAACAACTTGTGATATGCTGACCACACAACTTTGCTTGCTGAGAGTGAGGATAATTTGAAGCATTTACTGATGAAGATTAAGGACGATATTCTGCAGTATGGATTATACCTCAATATAAAGAAAACATAAATCCTCACTACTGGACAATAAGTAGCATCACAATAAATGGAGAAAAGATTGAAGTTGTCAAAGACTTCATATTACTTGGTTCTACAATCAACCCCAATGGAAGCAGCAGTCAAGACATCAGATGACATACAGCACTGGACAAAATGGCTGCGAAGGACCTCTTTCAAGTACTGAAGAGCAAGGATGTCTCCTTGAAGACTAAGGTGTACCTGACACAAGCCATGGAATTTTTGATCACCTCATATGCATGTGAGAGCTGTATAAAATGTATAAGGAAGACTGAAAAAGAGTTGATGCTTTTGAGTTGTGGTATTGGCAAAGAATGCTGAAAGTACCAGGGACCACTAAAAGAATTAACAAATCTGCCCTGGAGGAAGTGCAGCCATAATGCTCCTTGGAAGTGAGAATGGCCAGACTTGTCTCACAAGCTTTGGTCATTTTATCAGAAGGGACCACTCCATGGAGAATGATATCATGCTTGGTAAAGTGAAGGGTCAATGAAAAAGAGAAGGCCCTCAACAACATGGATTGACACAGTGGCTTCAATGATGGGCTCAAATATAGCAGGGATTGTGGAGCTGGCCCAGGACTGGGCAGTGTTTCATTCCATGGCACATAGGGTCACTCTGAGTTGGAGATGACTTGACAGCACCTAACAACAACATAATTTGGTTAAATATTATTCTTTTAAGTTCTTTCAACCATTTAAAAGTATAAAGTCTGTTTTTTACCTTAAGGGCTATACAAAAATAGGTGGTGGTTTATATTTGGCTCATGGGGCATACTTTGCCAGTCCTTGGTTTGAATCAGCAATGATTTATTATTTCTCATAATTCTGAGGGTTAGCTGGGGTTCTGCTGGTCATATGTGATTGGTTTTAGTCAGAAGGCTAGTTGGGCTTGATGATCAAAATGGCCTCACTAGCTGTTGGTTACATGGTAGTGTCTAAGCACTTGTGCAAAGGGCAAAGGCACAAGCTACAAGGCCATAATGAGGCCTGTGTTCCAGACTTGAACAGAGTCCTTTCCACCACATTTTTTTCCTTTCATTACATTTTATGGATCAAAATAAGTCATAAGTCTAGTTCAGATTCAAACTGAAAGCAAAAAGCTGATTTTATTATTTTTTAAGAGGATTTCTTTTAAGTTTTATATTCTAATAAGTATTATGAATCTCCATGAAGAAATGTAGCAAGCAGCAATTTCCAAACTTAAGTGACCAGAGAAAATTTCTTTTCTCTTTCCTATCCTACAAATCCCAGACAGATCCTATTACCATATCAAAGGATGCTAGTATGTCTTGGAACACAGTTGGAGAAATCCACAGATATAATCTGATATCATTTAGGAATAGAAAATAAACTACTATCAGATAGAATATAATAATATACTAAAAGAACCCTCCACTACAATTAAACAGAGCTTTTTTCAGATATTACAGTCACAGGGAAGGTAGTAACTTGAATTTGCATAAGAGTTCTGGGTTTTGACTATCATACTGGACTAAAGTGGAGTTAGATAGTTCTTAGAATACGTTGGATTATTTTAATGGCATAACAAAAGTACTGTTTTGATTACTTGGTGACGCTCTGACAGAAATATATACCACAAATGGGATAGCTTTAACAAGCAGGAGTTTATTCTCTTACAGTTTTGGAGGCTAGAAGTCTGAGTTCAAAGTGCCAGGCTCAAGGGGCTAGGTGAAAACTCTTCAACCTTGGGCTTCAGCTCTGCGTCTTGCTTCTGATCCACTGGAGAGAGAGGTGTCTTTTCACTCAGACAGCTGTTGCTGTGGAGGCTAACAAGCCCAAGGTTGACAAATAAAATGGCACAGTCCCAATATTACCAAACCACACGGCTCGTCATTGCTTTAAGTCCACTAAGAGTCTCAGGATTGGCAGAGCATGGCAGGCTGCTGAATAAAGACTCAGCTACATGTAGGGTCCAAGTGTGCCAAAAAACTTCCTCAAAGTTGCTTCTTATATACTGGAAGTGGGAGCTCTGGTGGCATAGTGCCTAAGGCATTTGACTGCTAATCAGTAGATTGATGGTTCAAACCCACCAGCCACTCCTTGGAAGGAAAAATGGACAGTCTACTCTGCAGAGATAACAGACCACATCCCTAAAGTAGCTAATCAGCTGCTCACAGCAGATTCTACCATAGAGTCGATTGCCAGTCTCATCATGGGTAATAACTACCTCCAGTTGCCCAGCCACTAAAAAATAGGCCCAGCCAAGGTGACACATAACCTTAACTACCACAAGGACTATGAATTCATTACCTAAGGTGGATTGGAAAGGCTATGGGATCTTCCCAGGATTTAATTCAGGGCTTAGAAATGTCTGGTGGCATAGTGCCTACGGAATTTGACTGCTAACCAGAAGGCTGGTGGTTCAAACCCAGCAGCCACTCCCCAGAAGGAAGGTTGGGCAATCTACTTTGGTAGTGATACTGCCTCAGAAACCCAAAGAGGGGTCGTCATGAGTCAGATGCGACTCGACATCAGTGGGTTTGGTTTTTGGTTTGGGTTTGGGAAATGTCTAAATCCAGAGATTGGTTTGGAAGATGGGAAAAAGAATAAAGTTGGTCTATGAATGCATACTAACAAGTGTCAGTGTTCACTAAAACAGTTTTATTTGTAATATTTAAAAGAAAAAAGAAAGTACTAAAAAATACTAAATATAGTAATAAGTTATACTTAAGAGAAAGCTATAGAACTAATAGAGTTCACCATGTGACCAAGTAAAAAATGAATGTACAAAAACTGTATTTTTGTGTGTAGTGCAAAAATGTAATGAAAGAGAGATTACATGCGTGATGAAAAGAAGCTATATCAAATATGAAATCATAGAAATAAAGGAAACAAGATATGTATAAGACTTATATGAAGAAAACGATTAAACTTTCTTGATAGGAAGACTATTGCAAAGATTTCAATTTTTATAATCTTAATTATTTAACATAATTCCAAACACTATTTCAAGAAAGTTATTTTTGGAATTTAACAAATCCTAAAGTTTATCTTCAAGAATAAGTATACAAAATGAATTTTTTTAAAGATGACAACTCTTAGTGGATATTAGGACATAATCTAATGTTATAATATCATAAACAAAATTGAAAAATAAACTAGTGAAATATTTTTAAGTATAGATAATGATAGTTACTGTACAAAGAGGATATTAAAATAGATCAGAAAAAATCATGATCGCCGATAGATTAAAGTGAAGAAATAATTTTTAAAAGCTGAAATTAAGATGTCAAATTAATGTATGAAAAATGTTCAACCTTGTAATTATAACCAAATAAAAAGTGGAATTTTTTCTCTTTTTACTTTTTCAAATATATATAAAATTAAATAGTAAGTAATGTTACCTAATATGTAGTAAGATTTAATAGTTCATAGCCTTCTGAGGAGAAGGCAATTGGACAATAGTCATATATAGCGTTAAAGTGTTCATTCTTCATAACCCAGTATCTCTCTTTCAAAATATTTATACTTGATAGTCCCAGGGCATCTCCTTAGAAAATAAAGATAAAGACAATGATATGGGTGCAGTTGCAGAGTTATTCACCCAGAATCAGCAAAATAATTAAGTACTTCCTTTGGCATATTGTGCATTCACTGAACATTAAGTTACTCAAAATGTTTCATTGCAAAGCAAATGGTTGCTATATAATGCTAACTTAAAAAGGCAAAATTATTAACTGTCAGTCAAAAGAGAAACAAAAATAAAAAAATAGCAAAACATTAACCATGGTTGTGTCTGTGTAGTAGAATTATGGGTAATTATTTTCACATCATTGTATTTCTCTCTTCTTTCCAAATTTTCTAAGTCAAACACCTCAATAATCAGTAAGTTAATAAAGCAAACAAATAATGTACACTAAATTTTAAGAGAGCAAAACAATGTAATATTAAAAGGGAAAAAAACAGAAGAAAAATTTAAAAAAAAAATGTGCTCTAACCTAGTTGGTAAACAAACATACCTGACAATTTTATTCTAAGCCTTTGGTCTTTAAGGGTCAAAAATAGCATAGAACATATAGGTCAAAATAAAAGTAAGCAGTTAATACTTTTTAAGGAAATAACTCCTGCTATTTAGTTCATGTTCTTAACTTTCATGTTCCATAAATATCAACATCAAGAGTATCTTTGACTATTTTCCAACTTTTATATTACTTTACATTATTGGCTAAATTTATATAATTCCCTGTATATTTTGCTAATTTTCAGTTGTAGTTGTCTCCCTCACAGATTTGAGAAAGTGTGTCCTTTATATTTTGTCTGCTTTGACTTCATATGGGAAGGGAAGGGTAAACTTGATAACCTGAAAAAGAGCCACGTGCCTTGCTTGTGTGCTGCGAATTATTCATTTTTCAGTGGAAGAGAGTGTTTTGATGAAACCCAGTCCCCCAGTGATTTCTGCCATAAGTAGCAGAATCCACTAACAATTTATGCATGCTTTTTGTGGTTGTTTACTGTATTGTACAATAAAACTTACATACTTATTTAACAGTAACCATATGAAGCCTCTTAAAGCAACATACATATGCAAAGGCTATATATTTGGGAAATGTCAATAATTTGATGACAGAGGTTTACCTTTTTTCATTAAATATATAATTTTATCCATACGTGAATAGCAGTTTAGAATGCCATTTGATTATTAAAAATACTATTTTTCAGTGTAACAAAATAAATAAAGAGTAAGACAGTATTTAGATATTTTCTTAAGTATCCTTGTTTTTCCCCTGGTCAACAGTTTGAACCCACCAAACACTCTGCAGGAGAAAGATGAGGCAATCTGCTTCTGCTTCTGTAAAGATTTATGGCCTTGGAAACCTTATGGGGGTTGCTATGAGTTAGAATCGACTTGATGGCAGTCAGTTTGTTTGTTTGCTTTTTTTTGGAGGGGGGGCAAGGATGTTTATAAGGTGAATCTTTTAGTTTGTAAGGTAGAATGATCCTAACATTACTGACTTACCAGTAGCAGTGTTTACCACTTCCTAAGTGTATTCCTGGAGCCCCTGGATGGTGCAAATGGTTAACATACTCAGCTGCTAACCAAAATGTTGAAAGTTCTAGCCTACCCAGAGACACGTTGAAGAAAGGCCTAATGATCTATTTCTTAAAAATGCAGCCATTGAAAAGCTTATGGACAGTTATAAAGTACTACTTTGGTACATAGAGTCCTTAAGAGTCAGAGTTGACTTGACAGCAACTATGCTTCACTACTGGCTGAAAGGTTAGTGGTTCAAATCTACCCAGAGGTGACTTGGAAGACAGGCCTGGCAATCTGCTTCTGAAAATCCTATGGGACAGCTCTCCTCTCCACACATGAGGTCTTCATGAAACGACTCTATAGCAACTAACAACAACCGTAGTGTTAGAAGAGTGTGACTGCTCTACAAATGCAGGAACATGAGTAAATCAAGTGGTGGCATAATTTAACTAAGGAAAAGAAATAGCTTTCCAGTTTGCCAGTCCATTTAGATTTATATTTCTAAATCCCTTTGTTGTTGTTGTTGTTGTTATGTGCCATCGAGTCAGCCCTGACTCAGCGACCCCTTCTTGGATTTCTGAGGCAGTATCACTACAGAAATAGATTGCCCCATCTTCCTTCCGAGGAGTGGCTGGTGGGTTTGAACCGCCAGCCTTCTGGTTAGCAGTCAGGTGCCTTAGCCACTATGCTACCAGAGCTCCTAAATCCCTTTGGGCATGTCCAAAATGAACGAATAAAGGGATTCAGCCTCTATGAGAAAATATTATTTATACCTTCTAGGTTCGGACTTGAGTAAGAGGTAGGAGAGTGTATCATTTTTATAATTTGATGCTGTGAGTCCAGGAGTGGGTAAAGGCCTGAGTTTTACTCATGTTCTGGTGAAGTTAAAGATTACTGTCTCATATTTCTTTCCCATTATTTTGCTATTTTTCCTTTACTTTCTTTCTTGGCTATTGTTAGGTTTGGTGAGTGATCTGGGGGAGAATCGTTCCAGTTTCTTTTATTTTTTCCATGTCAAGCTCTAGTTTATTTCATAACATAAAACAATTAAAGGATGTTTAATTAATGTCAGAGCTACCTATGGTATACTTAAAAAGACAAATTATTTGGATTTTAAAATAATTTAATTCAGTAATTATTTAATTACTCAAACTTAGCAGAAGATTTAAGAATGATTCAAAAATAGCATAGTAAAGAATTTTATTTGGAGTTTCCCTCAAAGCAGACTATGAACCAGGGGCTTGAGTGAAAAATAGTTTATTTGGGAAATGATCTCACAAAACACAAATGAGCACGGAGAGAAGTGAGGCAGAGAAGGTCACGTTGATGACCAGATTACCATTATGGGCAACTGGGGCACAGTCGTGTTGGAGATCCTTAAAGAAACTGTGTGGGACACACTTCAGAATTATCTTACAGGAGGATGAGGAGGCTGGGACATTTATCCACCAATTCTTATCTTCCAGTATTTGAAGGTTTCCCCCAGGAGACACAGCCCAGCAAACTCTTTGGTCCTGGAGAAAGGCTACCTGCAAAGAAGAAATACAGGCATTTGAGATAGGAAGCTGTCAGCCTGCGAGACTGTCTATAGCTACAGTAGAACTCAGGTTGGTCAAAGGCATTTTGGGTGAGGCACCCACAGCCTCTGCAACTTTTGATGTCAGAGGACAGGAAGGGCTTAATGAAATAGCAGCTAACATAAACTCCAATTAAACTGCTCAGCTTTCGATACCTGTCCTATCTTACTACTTGTAAGACATTAGGCAAGTTATGTGACTTCTTGTGCCTCATACAGATATATTTCACCTATTAATTGTAGATAATAATAATCCCTACTCTTACAGTTTCTGGGAGAACTATTGTAGACATGAGAATATAGTAGACATTAAGCTTTCATGCCTATATGCCTAGCATACAGCAAGCACTGGATAAGTATTACACATTATAGGGACCTGGCTGGGCAGCAGTATAGTAGGGTGATAGTTACAGTCTGTCCTCATTGTTTCTAGATTTTGTATATATGAATTGGCCTACTTGCTAAAATTTATTTTTAACCCCCGAACCAATACTGTGGTGCTTTTGCAGTCATTCATAGACACGTAAAAAGCAGAGAAAAATTTTAATCACCTGATGTGCACGTTCCCAGTTGAGGTCAAACAAGTTGGCTCTCTGCCTTCTTGTTTCAACTCTTAGAGTAATGAAGTATTCTTTTTCTGTTCTGTTTAATGTGATATTTTTGCATTTTTGTTTTTTTTGTCAGTAATTTCACTGTTCAAAGGGACCGCCAAACACAGGGCTGAGGTGCTATCTAGTGTTTTTAAGTGCAAGAAGGCTGTGAGAGGTATTATGAAGAAAATAAGCATGGTAGATAAGCTTCATTCATGCATGAGTTATAGTGTTGTTGGCTGCAAGTTCCATGTTAATCAATCAATAATATATATCAAATAAGGTGTCTTTAAACAGAAAAACACATACAACTAGGTTATGTATTGATTGGGTGACCAAAATGATGTGATCAGAGGCTTGCAGGCATCTAACCCTATATTTCTCCTAGAGCAATGGTTTGGTATTTGCTAACCTGGTGCTTGAAGTCACTTTATAGAAAGTAACTACCGTGAATAACAAGAATCAACTATAATTTGGCTTCCTGTCCAAGATGGCAGAATAGACAGAAAGACTGCCCAGACCGTCTTCAACAAAGAAAAGGGGAACCAATTAACCCAGACAAAGAAGATGATCCTGGACCCCTGAGCCTTGAAGGGAAGGATATAGAAGTGGACTAAACCCCAACTAGTAGAAGAATTTGCATGAAGATACCAAAAAAGGAGACATAGGGAGCTGCAGTCTGGCAGTGATCCTGAGCGATCCTGATGGCACAGACGGCTTGGAGATTCCCAAGTGGTGTTAAGACCTAAGAATTAACCTAAAAATCAGCCCTGCTAGCAAGGGACTGCATGGAGGACTACTCTGGTGACTGTGGAATAAAACGGGAAGCAGCAGTGAAGAGGAAGACAAGCTGAGCTGTGGATTTTTGCCCGTCCGGAGGGTGCCGCCATTTTGAATGTTTACAAGCGGCTTGACCATTTTGGATATTTAAAGAGACAGTGCGCTCCTAGATTCCTGGGGCTGAAGAACAGGTTGTACTTGCTAGTAACAAAGACACTCCGGACCACCATGACTGAAAAGCTACGATATTCCTCTTGTTACTCTTGTACCCCACACCCACTTGGTGAATGGAGGTGCAGCCATCCCCCACTGCCACCCACCTTCTGGGTCCACAGGAACTCCATCTTAGTCTGTGTGCTCATTCAGAGTCTGGGTGCTCTGCCCTCCACTGATTGTATTCTTTTTCTCTTTTTTTCCTTTTCTCTGTCTTTTTTCTGGTGTTTAGTTTGCTTGTATTTGTGTGTTTTAAAACTACTATTATATTATTACTTTTGTCCTTTTTGCTATTATTCTTTATTCTTCCCCCATCCCCCAGGTCCTAGTTTACAGCTTTTTTTCTTTTCCTTGTTCCTGCTTGAAATTTTTTTTAAAAATTAAAATTCTTTTTGTCTCCTCTTTTTTCTCATGGATAACCGCATTCCTAGTTTTTCTTTTTGCACTTTTCCCATTGTTTTATTCATTATTCTCCTTCTCTACCTTTTTTCTCTCACTGCCCTATCCCCAGATAATGCAGGTTTTCTTGTTTTTTTTCCTTCTTCTTCTTTTTTCCCTTTCCTCTTTTCTTTTTGGTTACTGTTGCTGTGTGATTACATGGTACATTTTTTGTCCATGTGCTTTTAGTTTTTTGATGGCTATTCAGTTGTAATTTTTATCTAACTGAGTGGGAGACAGCAACAGTCCCCATAAGATACAACCATACCCACACCTCCTGCAACTACATTTAATGAGCAAGAGCCACGTCCTCCTTCTCCACCAATAGACCAAAGGAAAAAAAAAAAAAAGAACACCAAGAAAAGCCTGAACCACCCTTGGATGATCTTCACAAACAGTTAACAGAGATCTTAGTACAACACCACGATGTCTCAGAAACAACAGACCATCATAGTCCACACAAAGAAGCAAGATAAAGTAGTAGAAACAAGGGAACGGGATACAGACCCAGAACACATCCCTGAGGAAGAAGCAGCATTGGAACTCTCTGATAAGGATTTCAAAAGAATTATATTTACATATCTTCAAAGGATTGAGAGACAGACCAAAGAAAGCGCAGAAAAAATCTTAGAAGAATTTTGGAAGAAAATACAAGAACAAAATGACAAAATAAATGAAAATTAGAAATGATTCTAAATCTACAGATAGAAATCCAGAAGATTAATACTAAATT
>NW_006921664.1:10398579-10399340 GCF_000298275.1 Orycteropus afer afer | reverse complement strand
CCAAAGTAAAATGAGCTTACAAGATTGTAAACAGGGAACCAGAGACATCAATTGGCAAGTGAGGGACAACTATAAACAAAAAGAGGGAAAAGACTGTGTAGTTACAGAACTTCTAAATGGTGAGGAAGTTAAGAGAGTTGTAAGATACAATGGACTGTTCTAAACTCAGGGAGAAAATTATAAATCATAAGGTAACCTCAAAGAAAAATTATAAACCTTCATATCACAGTGAAAGAGAGGACAAGCACAAATACTCAGCATATACTAAAACAGCAGCAACAAAGGAAATGATAACAGGCTTCATAAACATAATAAGCTCAGCACAGAAAATAATATGGAACAAAAAAACCAGGGACACCATAAAAAAAAAAAAATGACAGCAACCAATTCATACTTATCAATAATTACACTGAATGTTAATGGATCAAATGCACCACTCAAGAGACAGAGAGTTGCAGATTGGATAAGAAAAGAAAACCCATCAATATGCTGCCTACAAGAGACACACTTTAGAGATAAAGACAAAGATAGACTAAAAATCAAAGGTTGGAAAAAGATATATCAAGCAAATGGCTACTGTAAGAGAGCAGGAGTGGCAATATTAACTTCTGATCAAATTGACTTTAAGACAAAAGCAACCACACAAGACGAGGAAGGACATTACATAATGATTAAATGATCAATTGAACATGAAGATATAACCATAATAAATATCTATGGACCCAATGAAAGTGCCCCAAAATACATAAATCAGATTTTAA
>NW_006921664.1:10388124-10390149 GCF_000298275.1 Orycteropus afer afer | reverse complement strand
AATCCAGATCCCATCAACATTCTTTAGGGATATGATATGGAAAAACCAATCACTAACTTTATATGGAAAGGAAAGTGACCTCAGATAAGCAAAGCACTACTGAAGAAGAAGAAGAAAGTAGGAGGTCTCACACTGCCAGATCTCAAAACCTGCTATAGAGCCACAGTAGTCAAAACTGCCTGGTATTGGTTTAATGATAGATACATAAACCAATGGAATAGAATTGCAAACTCAGAAATAGACCATCAACCTATGGTCAGCTGATCTTTGACAAAGGGTCAAAATCCATTAAATGAGGAAGAGAATGTTTGTTTAATAAATGGTGCTGGCAAAACTGGAGATCCATATGCAGAAAAATGAAATAAGATTTGTACCTCACACCACACACAAAAACGAATTCCAGATGGATCAAAGACTTAAATGTCAAACTCAAAACTATAGAGTTCCTCAAAGAAAAACTAGGGGCAAATTTAGGGGCCCTACTATATGGCAAATAGACTATCAAGCATCAAAATGCACAAACAGCAGAGAAGAAACCAGTAGATTGGGACCTTCTAAAAATTAAATTTTTATGTGCTTCCAAAGACTTCACCAAAGAGTCAAAAGAGAACCTACAGATTGGGAAAGAATATTTTGTAATGACATATCTGACAAGGGACTTTTCTCTAGAATTTATAGAAAACTCCAACACCTCAATAACAAAAAGACAAACAATCTGATTAAAAAATGGGCAGAAGACATGAATAGACACTTCACCAAGGAAGGTATTCAACTGGCCAGCAAACATATGAAGAAATGCTCATGATCATTAGCCATTTGAGAGATGCAAATCAAAACAACGAGATACCATCTTGCTCCAGCACTAGTAGCAAAGTTCAACAAGACAGAAAATAACAAATGCTGGCGAGGTTGTGGAGAGATTGGGACTCTCATACACTGCTGGTGGGACTGTAAAATGATACAACCATTGTGGAAAGCAGTATGGCGATTCCTTCAGAAGTTGGAACTAGAAATACCATTTGGCCCAGCTATTCCATTACTAGGTATATACCCTAAAGAAGTGAGAGCCATGACAAGTACAGATATATGCACACCCATGTTCATTGCAGCACTATTTACAATAGCCAAAACATGGAAACAATCTAGGTGTCCATCAACTGAGGAATGGATAATAAAACTATAGTACATATACACAATGGAATACTATGGAACCCTAAAGAATAATGTAGAATCTGCAAAACACCGCATGATGTGGATGAACTTGGAGGACATTATGCTGAGTGAAATAAGTCAATCACAAAATGATAAATATTGTATTTGTCCATTATTATAAAAGTCAAGGAAAAGTTTATCTATGGAAGGACATTTTCTTTGTTGGTTACCAGTGGTGGGAGGGGAGGGATGGGAACACTGTTAGACAAATAGTGATAAATATTGATTTGGGTGAAGAGAAGTTCAGTGTGCCAAATGTGAGTGATCAATATAGTGTCATTGAGGAAGAGAAAGACATAGAGAGCTACGTGGGATGTACAGACAACAAAGATGAACCCTTTTGCACATATAGTTCGACGTTGTCAGTGAAGGCAAACATGGGTATACAGGTGGATAGATGGGTGGACAGGCTGAACTATTATGTATGTCTATGATCTGGGGAGTGTACCCAAGAATATGTATAGGTTTGGCAGACAATGGTCCTATAAGTTGATGTGTATGATCTGAATTCCCAGGTGTATAGTAGAGCTAACAAGGGGCAAGGTTGTAGTCACTGCTTGGTCACATCCAGCTACCAAAAGGGACTGAGTAGTTGAACCTGTGTGCTCAGGACCATAGTTGCAGGGGACATCAAGCTCAATTGGCCCAACATACTACACAAAACATTGTTCCACCTCCTACTTTGGCAAGTAGTGACCAGGATCTTAAAAGCTTGCAAGCTGCCATCTAGATGCAACAATGGGTCTCTCCTCGTCCAGAGCAAAGAAGAATGAAGAAAACCAAAAATTCATGGAAACAATTAGTCCTAGAGAC
>NW_006921664.1:10373399-10387584 GCF_000298275.1 Orycteropus afer afer | reverse complement strand
CATTGTGGTAAATTGTGGTCAATGTCATGAGACAAAGTGTATGTAAACTGCTGTATGGAAAGTGAATTTGCTCTGTAAATTTTCACCCAAATCACAATAATAAGAAAAAAAGAACTATAATTTGTTGTGAGTAACAGAATATTTACTGTTATTTGGAAGTCACCTGGGGTGTTGATTAGTATTAGTAGTTAATACTACTGAGCATAATATGTCTTTTGTTTGTTTGTTTTTCTTAGCCCTGGCTGTTACTAAACTTTTTTCCATGTGTACTTATTACTTTTGAGCTTAAATATATATTTATATTCATTCTTTCTCTCATTTTTTTCTTTAATTAGCTTTGCATTCCAATCTGATTACTGTCTCTAAGAGCTTTTATATTCACAAGTCTGACCAACATGCCCTCATGTGAAAACTCATTTAGTTTCACCAACAGAACCTATCTTCACTATCTCAGATTGGAACTGAACTCTGTGGGTATGTTTTCTGACTGGCTTAACATTCCTATGTTTGGCTTCAAATTCACATTTGTTATGCAAACTATGTTTCTCCATCTTATCCACAAGGATATTTTGAATGACTTTGTTACTAGCTTTAGTGAAATACAGGAATGTTTTCCTTGGAGTATTTCTCTCACTGAGCACCTTCTAAGGAGCTCTGGTAGCATAGTGCCTAAGGCACTTGACTGCTAACCAGAAGGTTGGGGGTTCAAACCCACCAGCCACTCCTCAGAAGGAAGGTTGAGCAGTCTACTTCCATAGTGATACTACCTCAGAAACCCAAGGAGGGGTCTCTATGAGTCATGGCTGACTCCACAGCACATAACAACAACTTGTTTAGAATCCAATCATGAAAGAAAAGGAGATTTACTTTGAATTTTTTCCTGTGAGAACACCACATTGGCTACACATTCTTACTATCACCTTTTCTATGTATTAATAAAGTACTTTAAAGCCTTTCAACAATGAATATATTGAGCTTCCACTATACCGTACATCATTTTGAGTCTCAGGGTTACTTTCACGAGAATCAGCACCCACTTAGCAAAACATAGTCTCTTCATCTTAAAAAATGGGCATTAATAGTGCTTCCTTGCAAGGCTGTTACTATGATTTGGAGACATAATGTATGACAGCCCCTAGCAAGTATCAGAGAGATAAGGTGCTTGATATGTCAATTTCATTTCCCAGGTTTCAGAGAGAGTTAACCCAAATAATTCACTGATTCATTCATCCCTTCTTCCTTCCCTCTCTCCCTCCCTCCCTACAACATACATTCAATGATCTTCTATAGCTCACCTCTTCATTTACTGAGGCGTTAGAGTGTAGGTTCTGGAGCTCAAACTCTCTGGGACTAGCTCTGGCCCTAACTCAGTTTCTGAGTGACCTTGCCAAGTCACGTAAACCTCTCTATGCTTCAGAAAGGACCATTCCCTGGAGAAGGATGTCATTCTTGGCAAAGTGGAGGGTCCACGAAAGAGGGGAAGGCCCTCAATGAGATGGATTGACACGTGGCTGCGGTGATGGGCTCAAGTATGGCAATGATCGTGGAGCTGGTGCGGGACCAGGCAGTATTCTGTTCTCCTGTGCGTAGGGTTGCTGTGAGTCAGAGATGACTGGACAGCACCTAGCAACAACAACAACATGCTTCAGTATACTCATTTGTAAAGTGGAGATGATAATAGTATTTTTATTTTATGTTTGCTGTGAGGATTCAATATGTAATCTGTATAACTGCATAGAACAGTGCCTGATACATACTATATGCTATAAAATGCCCCAGAGTGAGCCTACGATATGGAACAAGCCTGACTGGTTCCTGCCACACAGTGTTTACAGGTAGGGGGAATTCCAGTATTTTCCATTAAGCCATAAAACTGCTTCAATGATCTGCTTTTTTTTCCCCCCAAGGACTCAAATAATTTTGAGGGAAAAAAGAATGTGATATATATTTACTGCTATTTCTATCCTTCCATGTTGTTTTTAGAGTTTTGTTAATGTATATATGTAATACTTACATGTAAATACTGTGAGTTGTGAGTTCTGATTTTTAACATTTGCTAAAATATATTTTATATATTTATATTGGTCATTTTTTTCTTTAAATTGCTCATGTGCTAACCTATTTTATAAATATTCTTTAGTATACCAAGGCATTTTGCTGTTTTCTAGGCATTTAAAAAAAAACATTGCCATTTATTTGATTTTTCACTACTATTTAGAAGCCTTAGATTTGAATATCATTCTAAAAATGGAATAAATCAGTCAAACTTCATGAACAGATTTATAGGTCATATCAGATTGTTGTTAAGGACATTTCAGTTAATTCAAAACACCTCAGCAATGTATAACCATTCATTTTTGCCCTTCATGTATTATTTAATTTGCATGTCTTGAATCACAAGTGAAGCTGAGCATGTTTCCCTATGATGATTTATTTTCAACTTTTCTATTTGAATAAAGTATTTATCTCCACTCATGAGTGAGCTATGAATTGTTTAACATCTTTATGTACATATATTGAGGAATAGGTAAAGATGTATGGGTGTTTAGCTTATAGAGAGCACTTGATACAAGAGCATGACTGTGGTTTTAAAATATTGAGTAGCTGTCATGGGGAGGAGCTCTGGTTGCATAATGCCTAAGGCATTTGACTGCTAACCAGGAGGCTAGTGGTTCAAACACACCAGCCACTCTGTGGAAAGAAGACTGGGCAATCTACTTCAGTACAGATTTACTCTTCGGAAACCCAAAGGGGGTCACTATGAGTCAGCATCGACTCAATGGCAGTGAGTATTTTTTTTTTTTTTTGTCATGGGGAGTTGCATAACATGATGCCCCTCTGGGCTGAACAAAATCAGTAAGAGGAAATTTCCAGAGGCAGATTGTGGATGAATGTGAACAGTTGTGATCTTCACTTTACAGCAGTGGTTCTTACCTGCGAGGAGTTTTAGAACATCCATCAGGGAAAGAACATTGGTGTAAGTAGGGATGGGGAAGATAGAGAAAGGACAGGAAGATACGGAAGTGGAGTTTCTATTCAGGGATTTCCAGCAGGTGGACTGCTTCTGAAAATATTGTTTTCCCTGGCAGAATACTTATACTGTGTACATAAAAAGCAGGTTGAATTACTATTCTTCTGACTTGCAATGGATGGCTGAGGTTTCCAATAAATTTCTTTCCACCTCTGGAATCATATGAAATCATAAATGACATTTTTTTATCCTATACTTTTTAAAAAAAACAACTATTTTTGTGTTAATGTATTAGGTACAGTAACAAATAATGTTGCCTTTCCTAAGGCTATTCATTCATGAGAGGCACCAGATGAGAAAATGGGTAAATATGTGAAGCAGTAGATTTTCATACTTCATTTAAAAATGTTCTTTGTGTAATGGGTTTAAATTAAATTCAGTAGAGACATATTAAAGACAGAGGTTTGAAGCAGGAAAATTAAAGAGAAGTTGCAGGCTCGTGTTTCATAGTGTGTTGCTTACCATTACTATATACTTGAATTTAGATTATAATTGATGTAATGCTGATAATCTGAATGTGTATTTTAAGTAGCTTTAACTTAATTATTAACTTTTCAGATTTTACATACAAGATGAGAAGTCTGACAAAAGCATCCCCAACAATACTAATAGGTAATTTTAATTAGCATTTATCATCATGTACCAGGGAGCTCTGGTGGCATAGTGCCTAAGGCATTTGACTGCTAACCAGAAAGCTGGCGGTTCAAACCCACCAGCCACTCCTTGGAAGGAAGGTTGGGCAATCTACTTCTGTAGTGATACCGCCTCAGAAACCCAAGGAGGGGTTGCTATGAGTCGGGTTCGACTCGATGGCAGTTGTTTGGTTTTGTTTTGGTACCATATACCAAGCCCTTATAAAAGAATGTCATTAGTCTATTTAATTTAATCTTCACCAAAATCTTCTGATGTAGGAATTATTATTATGCCCATTTTACCAACAAGAAAACTAAATCTTAAAGAGTTTAAGAAAAATAGCCTTTTTAACTTTGTAGAAGTTGGCACCAAATCCTGAATAGCCCTCCTAAAGAGCTACAGTTTTTTTCAACACCATGTCACTGGTCCATGTGGAAAGTACAGGAAAGTTATATCTATGAATAGAAATGGGGTACTATAAGAGGTGGACCTTATAAATTGCCCAGGTAATAAATTTAATACAGTTCAGACTAGGAAGCAAGTAATGAAAATATGCCTATTATTCAGGTTTTTAAAGGTTGAAACCACTAACGAAAAAAGAGTAAAAAGAATCAGAAATTAGTGGGTTTTTTTGAGTTGAAAATCATACCTGACTAGTAGCTTCTAATGTAACTTTTCAAAGATAATTTCCTTGAACTTCTGGGAAGATGGTGGCAGCAGCAGTAACATAGTTTTTGGATCTTCCCAAATCCTCACAGAATTCTCTTGAACTCCAAAGTGTGAGTGAGAACAAACCATCAAAAGCCATAGTACTTCAACAGTATTAACATCTGTAAAGGATAAAATAGAGGGAAGTAATGTGTTATCTGTTGGGCCTCAGAAAGATGCAAAATAGTCTCTAGATTTTTCTCTGGAAACTGAAGACTGGCAAGTGATTGCAAAGGTTCATGGGAATATCTGAAGATACTGGAGCAGTAGAGCCCCTGTGAGCTTTGAAAACTCACTTTCCAAGGGAGGATCCATACTGAGAAACTGCAGGGAGTGAAATAAAAATTGAGCAAAATAAGAGAATAGATACAAGGACTGACAAGATATAGTTCAATGTGGTAAATAGGAATAAAGCCAGAAAATGTCAGAGAGTAAGCTGCCATATTTTGAAAAAGCATTGCACAAAGTAAATGAAGAGGGACCTCTGTGACTTTAGAAAGGCTCTTTGAACCAAGTCACCTTGTAAAAGTTCAGGAAAACTAATTTCACATAAAAAAGTAACACAAAGTATTGAGATCAAATCCATACAAAGTTATTATAAGTAAAAAATGGAATAAGCAGAGTACTATCCCTAAATAAAAAAAACAAAACCCACTGCCATCAAGTCAATTCTGACTCATAGCAACCCCTCCTTGAGTTTCAGACGTGGTATTTCTATGGAAGTAGATTCCCCAGTCTTCCAAGGAGTGGATGTTGGGTTTGAACCTCCACCCTTCTGGTTAGCAGTCAAATGCCTTAGGCACTGCACCATCATCTCTATAGGCAATGAAAACATGCCACATGACATAAAAATAAACTAAAATACACTAAAATGAAGATATAGGACATTAAAGAGCTACTTGACTATGAATTAGAAAAGCTTTAAAATTTGGTTAAAGAATTAAGGGAAAAAAATCAAGTTTCATTAGAAGACATACAAGAGTGAAGTAAAAACTTCCTTTTTCTTTAGGAAAATAGTTAAAGTAAGGAAAATTAAAAAAAATAAAAACAAATGATAAAAAAATTTCAAACAATGGTTTGAAGGAAAGTGACAAATGTTGAAGATAAGAACATATGAATAATAGGAATCTCTGAGGGATGAAACAAAAACTGGAGAACATCACAGATACTAGAAACAACAATGGTTCACAAAATCTAAAAACAAAGGTAACGTGCATAATATCATGAAGGATATCTTCAATATGTAAAAATATAATGATCTAATCTGTTTCCATATTTTCAAAGCGGTCTCTATAACTCAAGAAAACTTCTTGGAATTAAAGAAAAGATGATTTGAAAAACCCCACTATGTACCTGAAAATATTGATCCAGAACATTTACCACTAAGACAAAGTAAAATTATTGGACTTCAAAGAAAGAAAAAAATATTAAAACCTTGAACAGTTAGTAAAAATAAAGCACATAATTTATAAGGGAAAGAATATTAGATTATCAGATTTCTGAACAACAATGTTTTGTGCCAGAAAAAAAGGATAAAATTTTAAAGATAATCAAAGAAATAAAACCAAGAATTTTATATCCCCGAAACTTTGCTTTCAAATATGAAAGACCCAAATCATTAATAGTATGCAAGAATGTAGGGAATATTGTTCCCATGTGTCCTTCCTGAGGAATCTACTAGAGAATGAGATTCAGACAGATAAAGTGACTGGGGAGATAGTTCCATAAAGACTGGTGTCAAATATCATTCCTATGCATATATACATGTGTGAGAGTCAAAGGTAAAGAGTATAATATGCAATGGCCAAATGATCTGACAATGTAGATATGTATAACCATTAAATATGGGGATAGGATTGAGGTACTATAGTAAAAAATTAAAATTGTAATTGGTTATGTAGGATTGAGATAGTTATTCTGAGATTATTGTGTGTGCAATGAAGAAAAAAGTAAATGAGTATAGGATGTTCCAATTCTGTCATCCTTTGTGCCCTTGAAAACCATACTTCTCAGTGTGGAAGATAGGAGATGCAGATATAGAAGAGATTAATTTAAAATGTTTTCATTCTGAATTAATTTAGAAATATCTATATGAATTAGCTCTAGCTTTCTATTATTTTCTTACTCTGTTCACTGAAAAGTCCTATAAACAGTGATCTAACAAACAGCAATTAATTTCCTTAGTGCACAATTTGTGGTCTTAAATTGCCATTTCTCATGAAAAAGAACCACAAATTTTGTAGAAATGGCTGATTCCAGGTTTGGCATATGAAATACATAAGATGAGCCTGGAACATCTTATTATATGAAAAAGCAAGATGAACTTAGAACATCTTGTTATACTGTTTTGAATGCCAAGAAATATAGTAGTCTCTATAAAAGACTATTAGAATTATGTTCAACAGGATTCTGGAGCCAACTACAAGATGCTCCCACTAGTCAAAGATCTGTGATTTGAGCTTCAATAAGAATAAAAAGGAGCTGCAGTGGCATAGTTCCTAAGGCATTTGACTGCTAATCAGAAGGTTGTCAGTTCAAACACACCAGCCACTCTGTGGAAGGAAGACTGGGCAATCTATTTCCATAAAGATTTACTGCCCAAAGGCAGTTGCTATGAATTGGAATAGATTTGATGGAAGTGAGTTTGGTTTGGTTTGGAGGGATAAAAAATCCAATGGATTGAAACCTATTAATATGTTTAAATTTGTAAGTTCATAATGACATGTGAAAAGGAACTTGGGTGGTGCAGTGGTTAAGCACTCAACTGCTAAGCCAAAGATTGGTGGTTTGAACCCACCAGCTGCTCCATGGGAGAAAGGTGTAGCAGTCTGCTTCCATAAACATTACAGAACCTTATGGAAAGCCTTGGGAAACCTATGGGGCAGTTATCCTCTGTCCTATAGGGTCACTATGAGTTGGAATTGACTCAATGACAATGAGTTTGTTTTTTCTAAAGAGAGCCTTGGGAGCTCTGGTAGCATAATGGCTAAGGCACTTGACTGCTAACCAGAAGGCTGGCGGTTCAAACCCACCAGCCACTCCTCGGAAGGAAGATGGGGCAATCTACTTCCGTAGTGATACTGCCTTGGAAACCCAAGGAGGGGTCGCTATGAGTCGGGTCTGACTCGATGGCACACAACAACAACAACAACAACAAAAGAGAGGTTTGGTGGCCCAGTGGGTAAATGCTTAGCTGCTGAATGAATGGTTGGCAGTTCAAACCCACCAGTTGTTCCACGTGAGGAAGATGTGATAGTCTACTTCCATAAAGATTGCAGCCTTTGAAACTCTATGGGACAGTTCTACTGTGTCCTGTAAGGATGATATAAGTCAGAGGTGACTCAACGGTAACAGGTTTTTTTTTATTTTTTCGTAATGACATGTGTATGTATGTGTGGGTGTGTATGCTAACTGCATACTGTATAAGAATGATGGGGTGTCATTTCATTGTCTTGAAAACTGAAAAATAAAGGCAAAGTCTCAAGCATTTAGCCTGTCTTAAGTATATGAATTGTATATCAGGGTATTCAAATAGTAATGAGAAAAATTATCTCTTTACAAAACTATGCCAGTTAATAAATGGATTAGAATATCAGAAGTAGAGTGCTCTCCCTATGAATTAATGAAGGTTAATTCGTGGACATCACAAACAGCATGAACCTGAAGTCATGTACTTCTTGATGAAAGAACACATCATTTTTATTATTTCCAAGTGGGTCAAACCTGAGTCTTGTCAAACTTCTGGATCTAGTTGCCAATTTGCAGGAAATACAGAAGACAGAGAAACAAGCTGAATAGCACCATGAGTATATAATCAGCAAAATCTACATGGTGGGAAACTCTACAGACCAAATGACTCAGGCTCTTTAACAGATAAATTGTAAGGAAAGTAGAGGAATAGAAAGGAAATTTGTAGAGTAAAACAATACCTATAAAAGTTTTAAAAAGTGGTCAAGACTCAATTATATTGTCTAAGGATTCACACTTGAGTGATAAACTATAAAAAGTATAAGAAAGTTACTACCTAATTGCTATATTGAAGGATCCTACAGGCAAAATACTTAACGACACTGGAAGTCTCAAAAGAATATGGAAGGAATAAACACAGTCACTGTACAAAAAATAATTGGTTCACGTCCAGACATTTCAGGAAGTAGCATATGATCAAGGAACCATTATTTTGAAGGAAACTGCACTGAAAGCATTGGCAAAAGACAAGCCTCCAGAAACTGACAGAATAGCAAATGAGATGTATCAACAAATGGATGCAATGGTGGAAGCACTGACTCATCTATGGCAAGAAATTTGGAAGACAGTGACCAGGCCAACTGAGGAGAAGGGATCGGTACACATGTCCATTCCAAAGAAAAGCGATCCAACAGAATATGGAAATTATTGAACAATATCATTAATATCACACACAAGTAAAATTGTTCTGAAGATAATTCAAAAGTTGTTGCAGCAGTACATTAACAGGGAAATGCAAAAAATTCAGGCCAGATTCAGAAGAGGATGTGGAAAAAGGGATATCATTGCTGATGTATGTCAGTTGGATCTTGGCTGAAAACAGAGAATACCAAAAAGATGTTTACTTGTGTTTTATTATTCCTGTTGACATTTATTTATTTCTTTATTTTTGCAATATTATGAATTGCTTTATTAATAGAACCAGTTGCCATGGAGTTGATTCTGACTCACGGCAACTCTATGTGTGTCAGAGTAGAACTGTGCCCGATAGGATATCAATGATAGATTTTTCAGAAGTAGATTCCCAGGGTATTCTTTTGAGATGCCTCTGGGTGAACTTGAACCTCTAATTTTTTTTTTGGCTGAAGGTTGAGCCAAAGGATGAGGGTGAGTTCAGTTCCAGGCTTGACAGATGACTAAAAACCATAGTCTCAAGGGTTCCATCAGTCTCTATCAGACCAGTAAACCTGATCTTTTTATGATTTTGAGTTTTGTTCCACATTTTTCTACCACTCTATCTAAGACTTTCTATTGTGATTCCTTTCAGAGTGGATGGTAGTGATAGCCAGGCACCATCTAGGTCTGGTATCAAAGTCAAGGAGGCTGAGGATCGTGTGGCCCATTAGTTCTTTGGACTATTTGCTTCCCTATGTCTTTGATTTTCTTCCCTTTTATTTGCTTCAGACAGAGACAGACCAATAGTTACACTTTAAATGGCTACTTGCCAGCTTTTAAGACCCCAGTCACACAAAAGTAGTCACACACACCAAAGTAGGGTGTAGAATATTATCTTTGTAAATTATGTTATGCCATTGATATAGCTTCTCCCAAGACTGTGGTACTAAGCCTGTAAGACCAGTTACTTATTACCTCAAGATGTTTGGTTATGGCTAAGAAGTTTCCATAAATTTGCCCCCCCTCCCCAGTTGCTCAAATATATACATGGATATATCCATGTTGTTGTTGTTGTTGTTGTTATGTGCCGTCGAGTCGGCCCCGACTCATAGCGACCCCTCCTTGGGTTTCCGAGGCAGTATCACTACGGAAGTAGGACTGCCCAACCTTCCTTCCGAGGAGTGGCTGGTGGGTTTGAACCGCGAGCCTTATCCATAGCACTTACAAATACATATTGTTCTGGTTACCTAGTGTCACTCTGACAAGAAATACACCACAAATGGGATGGCTTAAACAGGAGTTTATTATTACAATTTGGAGGCTTTAAGTCCAAGTTCAAAGTGTCAGGCTCTAGGGGTTGGGTGAAAGCCCCTCAGCCTTGGGCTTCAACTCTGCCTCCAGTTCCCAGCCCACTGAAGCTAGAGGCTTTTCTTCACTCAGACAGCTGCTGGCTGCTGAGGCTGCCAAGCCCAAGGTTGACAAGTAAAAAGGCACAGTCCCATTATTACCAAATCACACAGCAGGCCATTAATTCAAGTCCATTTAAGTCCCAAGGTCGGCAGATCATGGCAGGCTGCTGGACAATGACACGACTACATGTAGGGTTCAGTGTGCCATAAGCTAGAGACCATTCCCAAGGCTTCTTATATACAGGAAGCAAGACCACATCCCAAAGGCAGCTAATCAGCTGCTTGTGGTAGATAGCTCTATGGAGTTGATTGCCAGTCTCATCATGGGGAATAACTACCACTAGCTGCCCAGCCACTCAACCAGGCCCAACCAAGTTGACACACAAGCATAACTACCACACATATGTAGAAATATCTTCTAAAAAACCTATATATGGTTGTGGATGCAGTCTTATTCACCTACCCATACTTGTTCACCTTGTCTGCCTGCTTATGTATCTACTCTTAAATTATTGTTTGTTATTACTGGTATTACATGATTGTGTTGTCTTTAATTCTTGTGCACCTCTGTGTCTTCTTTGCCTTAGTGATATTATACTGATCATCTCCTTATTGTATATTGTCTTGCCCTTCACCCAAATTAATACATGCCTATGAGTCGGGGCCGACTCGACGGCACATAACAACAACAACAACAACAACATTATCTAGTTAGCTATTTTCCCTTCCTATCCCTAGTAACCACTGAAGAAGTTTCTTCTCTATGTAAACGTTTCATGGGCTTTTTATAATAGTGGCTTATGCGGTGGTTGTCCTTTTGCGATTAACTTATTTCACTTAGCATAAGGCCCTCCAGGTTCATCCACATTATGAGGTGTTTCACAGAGTTGTTATTCTTCAGTGTTACATTGTATTACATTATTTGGCTAACAGCTGAGCATGCTAGCCATTTGCACCCTCAAGGATGCTTTATTAACAACTCTTCACAGAGAAATCTGCACTCAGGAATCTTACCTTTTAGTAGGAGCAACCTCTAATGTGAGCTACCACTAGACCTTGGGAATGTGGACATCCTTTCCCTATCATGTTTGCAATGACACTGTTTAGGATGGATGGACAGTTACAAGAAGGCTGACCAAGCCAAACCATTATAATATATTCCCTACATTTTATTTAAAATTTGTGCGAAACACTCTATTTCTGTTATATAATTAGTATGGGCCAAATCTGATGATGTACTAATAATTAAAATATCTTAAGACACATTTGCTACTTGATCTGGTAAATGTCTCCACGTGTTTCAGGGCAAGCTGCATCAAAAGTCTGAGTGAACTGGAGATTAAGGCAGTGACTGGATTTCTGGATAGACTCTTACTCCATCTTTTGTGTGGCCTGTAAATTGACCTGCAGACAAAGGAGAGAGCTAGGGAATGCTAGGGGGGATAAAGATCACTTTAACCATAATTTATCAGTAATATGTAGAGATAAATTCCTAAAAGGAAATAAGGTCTGAGGAAATTACAGGAAATATTAAATCTGTGATCCTGTTTACGGTAGAAACGCAGACCAACAAATTCCAGCTGTTTCACTGTGGGTTATAGAAGTGTCACAGGACTGCTTGTAGTTACTGAATTGTCAACTCTAGCCTGGATCTTATGGAATCCCATTGATTTGGTTAGGATTACTCAGATTTGTCCAAAGGGGCATTCTTACAGGCAACACATTTATTGAATACAACCCTATACCAAGTTTTTGTTTCCCCAAACTTCTATTCCAGTCTCTTGCCCCTCCCTGCCAATAGTTTACCTCCTTTCACCCAAAATATTAGTGTACTTTTGTTTATTTAACAGTTTTATAGAACTTTCTATAAAATACACTCTTTTCAACACCTTAGTGTATTAAGTTAGTTACAGCAAGGTGCTATTATGAACTGGGTACTATGTTTTAAACTAAAACAAACAAACAAAAAAACTTCACAGGACAAGAGTGATAATTAACCTGCATTAAAATGAATAACTTCAATATGAAAAAATAAATAAAATCAAAAGATAGGAGAAGACATTTGAAGTACATATAACTGATAAAGGATTTGTATCTACATTACACAAAGATTCTTACAAGTTAGTAAGAAACAACAAACAGTCCAACAGACTAATTGGAAAAGGATATGAAGAGGACACAAAAGAAAAAAGCACACCTAATTGCCCTAAAGTTTATGAAAAGATGCTTAATTTTTCCAGCTCTGGATAATGCAACTTATTTGAAAATAACCATCATACCTCTATCAAACTGGCAAAAATTTAGAAGTGTGACAATAACAATAGTTGGTAAGAATATGCAGTATTGTACGAGTAGCAATTAAAACCAATCACTTTGGAGAGCTAATAAATCTAATAAAGCTGACAATGTGCATGCTTTACAACTCAGCAAGTCCACTTGTCTACATATACCCAAGGGAAGCAATTGCATGTGACCACACAGAGACAAGCAAAAGGTACCATCAAAGCACTGTGAGCAAAAGTTAGAAACTGGAACAATGGACTATTAGTAGGAAAATAGATAAATACATTGTTGAATATTCACATTAGGGGAAAAAAAAAAAAAGCTCACTGCCATCGAGTTGATGCCTACTCATAGCAACCCCTATTGGGTTTCTGAGGCTGTAAATCTTACAGAAGATCACCCATCTTCTTTCCATGGAGCAGCTGATGGGTTTGAACTGCTGACCTTCTGGTTAGCAGCCAAATGCCTTATCCACACACCACCAGAGCCAAATCAATATGTATGAATATAGATAAATTTGGAAAATTACAATTTGTTGAATAAGAAAAGTTGGTTACAGTGTATAGTTGCAGTATAATGAATTACTTAACATGGCTTTTCTAGCCCTGGTCTTTGTGACTCCTACTGATGACTGGGTGGGACTATGCAAATGTGAGGTTCTTGTGGTTTGGATTGGGGATTGGATAGCTTGCTAATAATGTAAATAAGGTGCATAGTACCCTTGTGTGTGTGAGACCATGCAAATAAGGTGTATGGGACCCTAACATGGGATTGGTCAGTTTTGCCATCTCACTGGGTTTATATGCACCATTCCAGAGGTGGAAAGGGGGATGTCCCTACCATCAAGAAAGAAGAGCCAAGAGTGAAGTGTGTCCTTTGGGAGTGAAAATCCCTGTGTTGTATCTTCTCAACTGAGGAGATAAGAGAGAGAGCTTATCAATTTGCTGAGATGGTGAGAGATGACAAAAAGCAGCATCAGAGAAATGGCAGCAGTAGACCCCAGCAGCAGATCCTGGCAAAAGACTCTGGCATGAAACAGAGCAGGTAGCTTCCTGGCTTATGGAGTGAGAAAGCTGAGTGCTTTCAGGCAAGAGGCTTACTGGTGGAGTGGGGTGTGACAGAGCTGAAAGAGCTCTGTAAAACTTACCTGAGCAAGGCAGATGCCAGGATGAGTGGCCAAGGGCCAAAGAGAGGTGTGCCTGAAAGTATGGCTGAGGGGAGGCTGTCCTTATTGAATAATTGTATCCTGACCATTCTTGAACCTGTTGCTTTTCTAATAAAAACCCCATCATCCTGAGTACCGTGTGTAAGTTCTGTGTCACCACTGTGATGAATTATCAAACCCAGCAGAGAAGTAGAGAGTGCCATGGGAAGGACAACTGGTGTCAGAATTGGTAAAGAGTTTGTAGAATAGAGGTATGTCTGACCGGCACCTCATAGGAATCAGCCTTGGGCTGATCTTTCTCCCCCTTTGTAAGGTTGAAGGAGGTTAGATGATGCTGTTCCCATGCTGTTTTTTGCAACATGATATTTTAGATTGCTACTGATTCATCCCAACAGATATATGTGTAGTGTAAATGTAATAACGAAGCAGACAGATGTTCACCAACTTTAGGATAGTGGTTACTTATGAGGAGAAAAAACGGAGAATAAGATTAAGCAGAGAAGAAAAATGAAACAAGATCTGTACCTCACACCACACACAAAAACGAACTCCAGATGGATCAAAGACTTAAATGTGAAACCTAGAACTATACAG
>NW_006921664.1:10336799-10370889 GCF_000298275.1 Orycteropus afer afer | reverse complement strand
AAGGCTGGCGGTTCAAACCCACCAGCCACTCCTTGGAAGGAAGGTTGGGCAATCTACTTCCATAGTGATACTACCTCGGAAACCCAAGGAGGGGTCACTTTGAGTCAGGTCTGACTCGACGGCACGAAACAACTACAACAGCAACATTTAATATATTAATATAACATTTCAACAAATATGGGTGGGTAGAAGGACATACATGATTGCTTGTATTATTTTCTGTACTTTTCTGTTTTTCCACATTTTGGTGTGTTTGAAATATGTCACAATAGTAAATTGAAAAATAAAGTGATATTAAAATTAGCTCTAGTGGACAATTGTCCTTTTGAATTTTAAGAATGTTCAGGAAACACTGCTATTATACTGAGATAGACTCTTTCAGCAAGTTTAATGTTATATGGTCTACTTGTCTTTCAAAAGTTTTACATTCAGTTTTTAATGGCTTATAGTACAATGTCTTTTGCACTTGTGTTCTTCTTTGCTATCGTAAATATCTGCAAAGTATTTTTTTAGCTTTCTGGCTTTTTACAAAATTATTTGGACCTTAAAGGCACAGTTTTAGAGCCCAGTCTTTTACTATATATCAAGAAGGTAGTTAAGAGATCTTCTTTCTACTATACTGGAGAGCCAAAATCATGGTCTGAAAATGATGGCCACAATTATAGTGAAAGGGGATGAGATGAATGTGTAACTGTAAAAAGATTATAGATTTTGAATTTCAGATGTATATATACCAAAACTTATTTTCAGAAAACCATTTATTTGCAAGTCTACAGCTCTACCTAGAATGAGTAGAGGACTGACAGATACATAATACCACTTTAACATAAATAAAATTTTATATGAAAATTAAATTTTTGTAATTAATTGAGATTTCAAATTATGTGAACAAATCACTTTGTGAATGGAAAAGTGCTTTTTTTTTTTAACATGAAATCATATCCTAATATGTTAGTATGTCACATTTGAATTTTCAGATGATTAAACCCTGTCTTCAAAGACAACTAACTATACCCCTTAAATAACATTTTGAGACCTGAATTTGAAGGTGGGAAAAAGATAGAGAGGATTCAAAGGGTCTTGTCATAGACTTTTCAGATATAGTTTATCCTTGAAATAAATTTATGTTCTGGCATAAAAGTGAGGGATATGCATGAAACCCAGAGGGATTATGATTTTCCTTTTTACCACAAGTGTTCCCCTATTCTATTAAGAACATAAACCCACTGCCATTGAGTTGATTCTGACTCACAGCAATTCCCATTGGGTTACCAAGGTTGTAAATATTTATGTGGATAGATGCCTCATCTTTCTCCCATGGAGCAGCTGGTGGATTCGGGCTGCCTACCTTTTGGTTAGCAGCCCAATACCTTAACCACAGCACCATTAGAGCTCCTTGTAGAACTCTGAAAATCATGAAAAGAGTATGTTTGAGTACTTCACAAATATTGTCACTGATATTCAAAAGGACCTCTGGTGGCATAGTAGGTAAGGTAGTTGGTTGCTAACCAGAAGGTCTGTGGTTCATACCCACTAGCTGCTCCATAGGAGGAAGATGAGGCAATCTACATCTGTGAAAATGTATGGCTTTGGAAACCCAGTGGTGGTCGTTATGAGCTGGAATCAATTTGATGGCAGTGGGTTTTTTGCTTTGGGTTGCTGGTATTCAAGCCACCTGAATGTGGCCAGAGACATGAGTGCTTCCTGTAGCTGTGGGAACAGGATGGGCCCAGCAGGGATTCTCACAACTTACAAGAAGGGAGGCTTTGGATTGGGCTACTATTGTTAGGATGAGACAAAGAGACTAGATCTTTAACTCCTATGGCCTGTCCATGGGCTATGCAGATGTTGATATGTCTTTGTTTTTATGTTGTTAGTTGCCATTGAGTCAATTTTTATGTGTGTAGAGTAGAAAACTATAGTTTTCAATGCTAACTTCTTGGAAGCAGGTCACCAGGCCTGTCTTCTGAAGCAACTCTGTTTGGGTTTAAACTACCAATCTTTTGGAGTAGTTGATCACTTAACAGTGTGTGCTACCCACGGACTTGTCTTGGCCTACTTTTTACACTCAGGGACTACCACTTTTACACTCAGGGGCTACCTGTTTACAATTATTTCAAAATAGTCTTGGTTGCTGGCCTGGTTAAACCTGGTTGCTTTATTACTCCTAACTTCTGGGAGGGAGGAGTAGCTTTATTGCAGCTGGTCTGCAGGCGACACCATGTGCTAGAATTTGACTATTGTTGATGCTAATATATAGCAGGCCTACCCTACTGAAAGGAGCTCTGGTAGCGTAGTACCTAAGGCACTTGACTGCGAACCAGAAGGCTTGTGGTTCAAACCCACCAGCCATTCCTCAGAAGGAAGGTTGGGCAATCTACTTCCGTAGTGATACTACCTCGGAAACCCAAGGAGGGGTCACTATGAGTCAGGTCTGACTCAATAGCACATAAATCTATACAGGATTTAAGGACTGATATAGAAGAAGAAAGATGAGGAGATGCTTTAATATTACACTTAAGTCTTTCTGTTGTCGTTGTTATGTGCCGTTGAGTTGGACCTGACTCATAGTGACCTCTCCTTGGGTTTCCGAGGCAGTATCACTATGGAAGTAGATTGTCCCATCTTCCTTCTGAGGAGTGGCTAGTGGGTTTGAACCGCTAGCCTTCTGGTTAGTGGTCAAGTGCCTTAGGCACTGTGCTACCAGAGCTCCTTTAAAGGCCTCACATAGTCTATTTCTTTCAACCTCAGTGACTAATTAAATAATTTCAGAGAGGTTGTAGGAGAAAATTATCCACCACACTAATTTGAGCTAATATGATGGATGACAGTCTCTTATTCTCTCCAAATAGTCATATATTCATTCATGCAGCAAATATTGAGTACCAACTATTTTCTAAGATCTGGGGACATATTGGTCAAGGAAAACCTGTTTCACTTAGTGTGAGAGAAGATAGTGATACTGGGAAAGGAGATAGTTTGACATCTAAAATTGGCAATTTATTGTAAGTGAGAAGGCTGGAGGCAAGTTCTCTCTCTCTCTCACTCTTTTTTTTTTTTTTTTTTTTAACTGATTCTTGCGTAGGCCAACTGTGAAGAATCCACAGCTTGGATGGTGACAGTAAGAGTAAGAACAGAGGGAAAAAACTTACTTTCAAAAAATCAATGCTATACTTCAATTATATGTAACTTCAAAGAAATGATGAAAAGGAACACATTTTAGATTTAGCCAAGGATATGAGTTCAGGAGGAATACCAGGTTAATTAGGATGGAGGGAATGGAATTAATAAAGTCTGAGTGGAAATATCTGTGTGGAAACATCTGATGGTAATTAGAAAAAGGGAATTGGTGAAAGGTCAGTGTGGAGATAAGGATTTGGGTGTCATCCAAATGGAGATGGCCAAATTACTTAGGTGAATGAAAAAAGAACAAAGAATCTTGGGACTGGAAGATAAAGGCAGTAACATTAATAAAAGAAATAGAAATTTCCAGAGGTATTAAGAAAACCAAGAACATGCAGTATCACAAAACCAAAAGCTAGGAGAGTCAGTGTCATCAAATACTCCACAGAGAACAAGTAGGAAGAAGAGTATGAAGAGAATATTAGATTTGAAAAATGGTCACTGGAGATCTTTGAAAATCAGGTAAGAAGAGAGCCAGATTCCAAAGGCTGAAGAAGTGATGAATTAGAAGCAGATAAATAGGGTAGTAACTATAAGGTGTGGGAATGCCAATGTTTTTTTTTTTTTTTCCTCTGAACAGAAACTTATGTTTATCATTAATTAGTATAAGGAATAGGAGCTCTGGTAGTGTAATACCTAAGGCATTTGACTGCTAACCAGAAAGCTGGCGGTTCAAACCCACCAGCCACTCCACAGAAGGAACACTAATTCTGTAGTGTTACTTCCTCGCAGACCCAAGGAGGGCTTGCTATGAGTCGGATCCAACTTGACAGCAGTGAATTTGGTTTTTTGGTTTTAGTATAAGGAATATTGATAGGCAGACAGAGAGTGCATCAGAGTAGGAGGGTATGTTGTCTCCTGTTAAGTTTCTTTATCTCTTGGTTTGTATACCATGCTCTATTCTTTATGCCAGTGCTGGAATTATCTTCTTAAAAGACTATATCTGATTAAGTAAGTCCTGGCTTAGAGATCTCTTTGGGATCATTGTTGCCAGAGGAAATCCAATACCCTTAGGTTAGCAATCAATGTGCTTGGCACTCTGGTTCTAACCTCTCTCTCCCACTTCATCTCCTGCCACTGTGGGCTCAGGAAATTTAAGATTGTTTCAAAGTGGGGTCTTATACACTTTGTTATCTCTGCCTTGAAGATTCTGCCTTCCATCTTTCACATGGAAAGTTGTAACTCTTTCTTCAACACCTGGCTCAAATGTCACCTCTTGTATAAAAAAAACCTTTCCTTACTCGCAGGCAGAATTCAGGTCTCTCTCTTTGGTGCTTCAATTGTTCATTTGAAAATTTATAACAGACTCCTGAATTGTAATGCACTTGTTTTGATAGCCATGTTGTCCATTGGACTGTGAGATCTCTGAAAACAGGGACTATATCTTATGGATCCTTATAGTCTTCATGGCTGAGATAAAACTGTTGATAAAAGCATCAGGAATGAATGAGAATAATGTATAGAGAGATATATTGTTATATATAGGGTGAAAGTAAAGTGAAGAAGCATATTTGTGCAAAAGATTAATTTATGCCTTCTTTTTTGGCTATCTGTGACCTATATATCATCTGTACAGTATGTAAAATTCTGTATTCTGCAGTTGTTATGTTTTGTAAAGTACCTTGGAGTTAAGCAGTGTCAGTTTCAACTATAACCTCTGACTTTTAAAGCTGTATGAGTTTACCCAAATTAATTTCTTTGAATCTGAATTTCCTATTGGTAAAATGAGAATAATAATCGCCTTATAGTGTAATTGGGAAAAAAAATTGACAAAATAGGAACTAAACTTAATTACATGCCCCACATCTAGCTATTACCCGTATTACAATAATTTCCCTCTGTAGCCAGGGCTCTTACTAGTTTCTCTCTAGTGTTGGATTTGGCTCCTTTGCAACCTAAATCTATTTTCTAAAGAGAAGAGTTTTTGTTTGTCTTTTAAGTCAAATTTTGATGTTAAAAAATTTAAACTCCATCCATACACACTGCCAACGAGTCGGATCTGACTCATAGCGACCCCTCCTTGGGTTTCTGAGGCAGTATCACTACGGAAGTAGATTGCCCCAACTTCCTTCCTGGGAGTGGCTGGTGAGTTTGAACCACCAGCCTTCTAGTTAGCAGTCAAATGCCTTAGGCACTATGCCACCAGAGCTCCCAAACTCCACCCATATTTATATTTTAAATCCATCCTTTTACAGCAACATTTTAGCTACCTAAATAGTGCTAATCTAATCAACAACACTCATTTCTGGCATCAAGTGAATTCAACAAAAATCTAGAATTAAATATGTGTGTTGATTTAGTAAATTCACAATTAAGTCTGAATAGTTCATGGGTCTCCAAATAACTTCCCAGCAGAGGCTCTAGCTTGGAGGCTTGCTAATCTGGATACAGGACACCCTTCTTGTCTAATCTTTAGGATTCTATTGCCTTAATTTAGATCAGCTCTTTCCATTTTTTTTTTTTTAAGTAGAATTTTTGTGGTTAATGAAAACATGCACTTACAGCTTTTTTTTTATATAGATAAAGGAAAGGATTCCACATCAGATTTAGATCAAGAGATAGATTTTCAGAAGAAAATTATGGATGTGTCCTCTGGGAACGACGGAATGCAGAGATGTTCCGTCTCTGACTGATTGAGTTTACGGCATTTATGAACACTTTCCACACCCACACCCACGCAAATACACAAACAGTGGTCACAACTGCAGCTCCAGACAAGGACTCTTTCCCCCACCTCCTAGTCTCATTTCCAAAGCTCATCCGTTGTTTTCCATAACATGAAATAAATCCCTCTCTTTTGCCCAGCGGTGAAAAGCTTATGTAAATACTACAATTTCAACTGTTCCCCCGAGTTTTCTGTGGGCAGGCTCACAGCCAATCGACTTGTTTTCATGTTGATTTGCATTTTCTGTGCAGATCTTTCAGGTCACTTGGGTGAGTCCAGTGGTGATAAACTCACTTGTCCTCAAAATGTAGCAGAGTAACCATTATAACACTCCATTGTTAAATATTTAAATAATGAACGATACCATGGTTGAAAAGACACCACGTTCAAACTTTCTCTTTCATTCTTCCAACATGATATCCTTCTGGCAAGACACATCTACATTATAATTTAGGAAGTCCTGGCCAGGAGATGACTCTACCAGTCATTGAAAAGAAAATATGAATGTGAAGAACTGATTACAAGCAAGACTTTTCACCTTGCATCATGGTGTTTTCATGAAAGATTTTTTTCCTCTTAAATTTAGAAGTGCAATATTTTATTACGTACTAAAGAGGGATAGTTAACATTATTGAGATGTAATTAAAATATATAGTGAAAAGTCTGTATCCATCATATTGGGGGAAAAAAACAAGGCATTATATTTAAAAACAAGCAACTAACCCTGGTATACAGTTTAAAAAACAAAACAAAACATAACAACCACCCAGTGCCATCCAGTTGATTCTGACTCATAGCAACCCTTTAGGACAGAGTCCATCTGCCCCATAGGGTGTCCGAGGCTGTAAATCTTTTTTTTTTTTTTTTTAAACATGTTATTGTGATTTGGGCAAAATTTTATAAAGGAGATCCGTTTTACATTCACAGTTCATCCACATTTTGTTTTGTGACACTGATTACATTAACCACAGCATAACAGCTCTCCTCCCACTTTCTCTCTGGTTGCACTTTCCCTGTGTCCTTCTTACCTATGTATGCATTCCTACCTCCCTACCTTTCTCTGCAAATGCTGCCCTTCTGATCAATAGATTGTTCCAAGGAGTGCATATCCCTGGTGGAGGTGTTTAGCTCCTTGGTCTGTCTATTTTGCTGAGTTAAGCCAGGTGAGTGAGTTCAATTCCAGGCCTGAAGGATGACTAGAAGCCATAGTCTCTGGGGTTTTACCAGTTTCTATCTGACAGTAAACTTATTTTCTTTTACAGTTTTTAATTTTGTTCCATATTTTTTCTCTCACTCTATCCAGGATCTTCATTTATGATCCCTTTCCAAGTGGTTGGCCCTGGTAGGTTGGTACCATCTAGTTCTTCTGGTCTCATTGACCTCTGAGTACTGCTTCTAGTGTGTCCCAAAGGTTTTGGTATGTTGTGTTTTCATTCTCAGTTGTTTCTAGGAATTTTTAAAATTTATTTTACACTTTATTTCTTCTTTTACCTGGTGGTTCTTCAGTTGTTGTTGTTGTTATGTACCATCAAGTTGGACCCGACTTATAGCGACCCCTCCTTGAGTTTCTGAGGCAGTATCACTATGGAAGTAGATCACCCAACCTTCCTTTTGAGGAATGGCTGGTTGCTTTGAACCGCCAGCCTTCTGCCTTCTGGTTAGCAGTCAAGTGCCTTAGGCAGTACGCTACCAGAGCTCCTGTTGGTTCTTCAGTATTGTGTTACATATCTATTTGTGTCCTGGATCTCACCTTTTCAGGATATATACCTAGTAGTGAGATTGTTGAATCAAATGGTATTTCTATTTCCACCTTGTAAAGGAAGTTAAAATAAATTTTAAAAAAATTACTGTATTCCCCAGTAGTTGTATTGTTTTACAGTCCCACCAGCAGTATATGAGAGTTCCAAACTCTCTACATATTTGCCAGCATTTGTCATTTCCTGTCTTGTTGAGCTTTGCTATTCTTGCTGGGGTGAGATAATATCTCATTGTTGTTTTCATTTGTATCTTTCTAATGGGTAATTATTGCAAGCATTTCTTCATGTGTTTGTTGGCTGCCTGAATATCTTCTTCAGTGAAGTGTCTGTTCATATCCTTGGCCTGTTTTTCAGTTGGCTTTTTGGTCATTTTGTTGTTAAATTGTTGGAGTTCTCTATAAATTTTAGAGATAAGTGTCTTGTCAGACATGTCATTGCAAAATATATATATTTTTCCAATCTGTAGGTTCTCTTTTCACTCTTTGGAGAAGTCTTTTGATGCACCTAAGAATTTAATTTTTAGAAGGTCCCAGTCATCTAGTTTATCGTCTGCTGTTTGTGCATTTTGGATTTTGCTTGATACTCTATTTAAGCTATCTATCAGGGACCTTAAGTTTGCCCCTATTTTATTTCATTTTTTGGGAGTTTACATTTATTTAGATCTTTGATCCATCGTGAGTTCCTTTTTGTATATAGTATGATGTATGGATCTTGTTTCATTTTTCTGCAAGTAGATGTCCAGTTCTGCCAGAAACATTTGTTAAAGAGACTGTATCTTCCTTATTGAATGGGTTTTGGCACTTTGTCAAAGATCAATTGTCTATAGATGGATGGATCTATTTCTGGATTCTCAAATCTGTTCCACTGCTCTATGTATTAATCATTCTACCAATACCAGACTGTTTTGACTACTGTGGCTGTATAGATTGGGAGTGTGAGAGCTCCTATTTTGTTTTTCTTCTTTTAGTAGTGCTTTGCTTATGGGAGCTTTCTTTCCTTTTCATATACAATTTGTGATTGGCTCTTCCATGTCTTTAAAGAATTTAGATGGAATTTAGATTGGAATTGAATTGAATCTATAGATTGTTTTAGGTAGTATGGACATTTTCTTCATGAGTTTGGCATGCTCATCCATTCCTGTAAGTCTTTTATAGTTTTTTGCAGTAGTTTTTTCTTTTTGGTAGTTTACTTTGTATAGGTCTTTTGTTGTTATTGTTATGTGCCTTTGAGTCGGCTGTTGTAAATGGTATTTTTTTCTTTTTATTTCCTTTTCAGAAATCACTGTATTGATGTAAGGGAATCCAACTGATTTTTGCATATTTATCTTGTATTTTGAGTCACTTGTTTTTTCTATGTATAGAATCATGTCATCTGCAAATAGAGACAGTTTTACTTCTTCTTTGCCTATTTAGATGACATTTATATCTCTGTCTTGCCTTATTTGCTTTGCTAGGACTTTCAATACAATGTTGAAGAGACGTGGTGATAGAGACAATCTTTGTCTGGTTCTTGTTCACAAGGGGAATGCTTTGAGTTTCTCTGCAATGAGAATAATATTGGCTGTTGGTTTTGCATATATGCCCTTTATTATGTTGAGAAATTTCCTTTCCATACCTTTTTGGTGAGAGTTTTTGGCTGCATTTTACCACCTAAAGACAACTGATCTTTGACAAAGTGCTGAAATCCATTCAATAAGGAAGATATAGTCTATTTAACAAATGTTTTTTTTTTTGCTGCATTTATTTAGTCAGTGCTTTACTGCATTGAGTGATAAGATCATGTGGTTCTTTTACTTTATTATATGGTGGACTATATTGATTGTTTTTCTAATGTTTTACCATCCTTGCATACCTGGTATAAATCCCACTTGGTCATGGTGTATTGCTTTTTTGGATACAGTGTTAGATTATATTGACTGGGATTTTATTGAAGATTCTTGTGTCTGTGTTCATGAGGGATATTGGTCTGTAGTTTTCCTTTTCAGTGGTGTCTTTGCCTGGTTTTGGTATTAAGGTTATGCTTACTTCATAAAATGAATTTAGGAATATGCTATTCTTTTTTATGTTCTGGAACAGCTTGAGTAGGTGTCAGCTCTTCTGTGAACATTTGATAGGATTCTCCAGGAAGTCATCTGGAGCAGGACTTTTTTTTTTTTTTTTAATTACCTGCTTGATTTCTTTTTTTGTTATAGGTCTGTTGATATTTTCTATCTTAGTCCCTGTTAGTTATGTAGGTCTTGTGATTCTAGAAATTTATCCATTTCTTCTGGGTTTTCAAATTTGTTGGAATCCATTTCTTCCTAGTAATCTGTTATTTCAATTTGTTCTATTGTGATGTCACCCATATCATTTATTATTCATGAATTTGAATCTTCTCTTTCTTTTTCTTAGTTAAATTTGTCAGTGGTTTGTCAATTTTGTTAATCTTTTTGAAGAACCAGCTTCTAGTCCTGCTGATTTCTCATTTTTGCTTCATTTATTTCTGCTCTGATTTTTAATATTTCCTTTCTTCTGGAGACTGAAGGCTTCTCTTACAGCTTTTTTTCTAATTGTTGGATTTTTGCCATTAAGGTGTTGATTTTGATTCTCTCTTCTTTTTTGATGTGCACATTAATTGCTATAAATTGACCTTTGAATACTACTTCCACTGTGTCCCAAAGGTTTTGTATGTTGTGTTTTCATTCTCCTTTGTTTCTAGGAATTTTTTAAAATTTATTTCACAGTTTATTTCTTCTTTTACCTGGTGGTTCTTCACTAGTGTGTTATTCAGTTTCTATGTATTTGATTACCTGCCCCTCCCCCCCAGTATTCCTATTGTTCATTTCTGATTTCATAGCTTTGTGATCCAAGAAGATGCTTTGTAGTATTTTAATATTTTATTAATTTTTAGAGGCTTTTTTAGTGGACTAACATTATGGTCTATTCTGGAAAAGATCCCTTGCATTGGAAAAGGATATGTATTGTGTTTTTGTCAGGTGGAGTGCTCTGTATATATCTATGAAGTCAAGTTGGTTGATTGTGTATTTGAGATCTTCTGTATCTTTGTTTAGTTTTTTTCCTAGTTGTTCTCTCTCTCATTGAAAGTGGTGTGTTAAAGTCTCCTACTACAATTGTGGTATTGCCTATCTCTCCTTTCGATTTAATGTTTGCTTTATATATATTTATATAAAAATAAATATATATATATAATTTCATTGGTTGCATAGATATTTATCATGGTTATATCCCCTTGGTCAATTGACCCTTTTGTTATCTTATAGTGTCCTCCCTTATCTCTTATGGAGGATTTTGTCTTGAAATCTATTTTATCAGAATTTAGCATTGCCACTCTTGCTCTGCTTTTAGTTGCCATTAAGTTATATATGTATATTTTTCCACACCTTGATTTGTTATTTATTCTTATCTTTGTGTCTAAGGTAAGTCTCTTTAGGTAGCATATTAATGGGTCTTCTTTTCTTATCCAATCTGTCACTCTCTTTCTGTTGACTGGTGCATTTAATGTAATTGATGATAGATAGGAGCTCTGGTAGCATAGTGGCTAAGGCACTTGACTGCTAACCAGAAGGCTGGCGGTTCAAACCCACCAGCCACTCCTCGGAAGGAAGGTTGGGCATTCCTACTTCCGTAGTGATACTGCCTCGGAAACCCAAGTAGGGGTCGCTATGAGTCGGGGCCGACTCGATGGCAAACAACAACAACAACAACAGGAATTTACTGCTGCCATTCTTTTGTATTTTTTGTGGTGTTGATTGGTTCTTTGTTCCAAATATTTTTCTGTGCTGAGTTCATTTTATTATCAAGTTTTCTTCATTATTGTTGATTCAGTGTAATAAGTTCTTGTGATTTTCTTCTTTGTTGTTTTGGTTAGAAGGTTTATAAATTTTCATTATAGTTATCTGGTAGTAAATTTTTATCTCCCTAAGTTTTGAACAGTCTGTTTTCTATTACATCATCCTGACTTCCTCTCCATATAGAAGTTTTGTAATTATACCATTTATTCCATCTATTTGCTTTGTAGTTGTTATTGTTTATATATTTACTTCTCTGGTTCTCTGCTTTCTGTTTGGTAAAGCTTATTTTAGATTTGAGACTTCTCTAACAAGACTGGTTTCTGGGTGGTGTTGTGTCATATGTTTTAATCTTAAATTGTTGTATTCTGTTGTTGGTTTTCTGTTGGAAGGACTTCCTTTAGCATTTCTTGTAGGATTAGTCTGGTTTTTACTAGTTCCCTTAATTTCTGTTTGTCTGGAAATGTTCTAATTTCACCATCATATTTGAGGGACAGTTTTTCTAGATACATAATTCTTCACTGGCATTTTTTTTCCTTTAAGATTTTGTACATATCATCCCTTTGCCTTTTGCCTGACTGTATTCTGCTGGGAAATCAGAGCTTAGTCTTATTGGATGCCCTTAGTAGGTAATATTTCATTTTTTCAAGAGCTTCTCTCAAGATTCTTTGTCTTTGATTTTGGGAAGTTTGATTATGATATGTCTCAGTAACTTTCTCTTGGAGTCTATCATGTATGGGGTTCATTGACCTTCTTGGATATCGTCTCATCTTTTATGATATTGGGGAAGTTTCCTGCTATCAAGTCTTCAACAATTTTCTGTGTTGTTTTTGCCTCTTCTTATTCTGCAATCCCAATCAGGCATATATTATTTCATCTCATAGACCTCTTAAGTTTTCTTTATTTTTTAAATTCTCTTTTCTGAATTTTCTTCACACAGGCTGGTGTCAAAGGATTTGTCTTCTTGCTGAGATATGCATTCTTCAGCCAGTTTCTTTCTACTCTTTTGTCCTTCCTATGTGTTGTCTGTCTCTGCAATTTTAGTGTTTACCTTCTGATATCTAATTGCTGTTTTTGTATGATTTCTAATTGCCTATTTATTTTGTCATTTTGTTATTGTATGCTTTTCTTGAATTCTTCAATGGCATTGGCTGTCTTTTACTTGCTTCTGTATATGATTTCCTTGTGCTCTCGGAAGGTGCTATATGTATAAATCTTTTTAATTCCTTCTCAGGTAGTTCTATTACCTGTTCTTCATTGAGATGCTTTCTTGATTTTTATTAAGGTCACTTGCTTCTGCTGTCTTGCCCTGTTTCTTTGTTTGAATTGAAGTTGTCTATTATCTCTGAGACCTTTTGAAGTTGTTTTTTATATCTATTGATGTGTGTTGGTTTTGTGTCTTCCTGTTTTTTTTTTTTTTTTTTGGTTTGTTTGTTGTTTTTGTTTTGTTTTTCTATATATATATATATATCTGGATGAGTGGGGCATGTGTGCTTCTTTGGTTATTAACTTGGCAGCGTTGGGGCACTCATCAGCTATCTCTGGATTACTGGAATAACAGATGGGGGTATGGGTGCAGGTGTCTATTTGAGGAAGAGTTGCAGTTGGGATGAGCGGTTACTATCCACCATCTGTAAATGATGCAGTGGTGTAGGAGCTGATAGTGGTGCTTGTCCATTGGGTGAGGTGGCTGGTGCAATAGATAAGTGTGAGTAGTAGAGAGTCCTCCTGTTGGATGGGGCAAGAAGAAAAAAAAATCGAAGGAGAGGAAGAGAATGAAAAGGAAAAACAATAAAAATAAAAGATTAAAAAATGTAGACAAAAAGAAAAAAAGAAACAGAAGAATGGTTGTTAAGCTTGAATTCCTCCTGATATATCTACACTGTGTCATTATACTTGTGTGGATTCTATGAATTCTTTTTTCCTTCCTTGTCAGCCTCTACATCTCTATTCAAGAGGTCCCTGCTTGAGATGGTCTGGCCTCTTCTCTCTCCATAGTCACTAATCTTACTCTGTTCCCCTTTTCAGTCTGTGCTCAATCTAATTCTTTATCTCCTCATTTGATACTCAGAGTTCCAGGATCATTATTGGTATATGTTTCACTCAAATTTTCCAGGTCTCTGTTGCAGAGGGTTTGGGCGACGTGTGTTAGCAGAATGCCAGCTTGTTTCTGCCTTCAGCTGTAAGTCTTTATGTAAGCAGATTGCCTCATCTTTCTCCTACAAAGCAGCTGGTGAGGTTGCACTGCCAATCTTTTGATTAGCAGCCTAATGCTTTAACCACTGTGCCACCAGACCCACTGCCATCGAATCAGTTCTGATTCATAGCAACCTCATAAAGTTTCAAAATCAAAAAACCAAACTCACTGCCATCAAGTTGATTCTGACTCATAGCAACCCCCTTTGGGTTTCTGAGGCAGTCACTCTTTACGGAAGTTGATTGCCCAGTCTTCCTTCGAGTGGCTGGTGGCTTTGAACCACTAACCTTCTAATTAGCAGTCAAATGTCTTAGACATTACGCCTTCCGAGCTCCTTCCATAAGGTTTACAAGGCTGAAAATCTTCACAAAAGTGGATTGTTTCATCTTCCTCCTGCAGAGAAGCTGGTGGGTTTGAACTGCTGACCTTGTGGTTAGTAGCCAATTACCTTATCCACTGTGCCACCAGAGCTCATTGGTATATAGTAGGCGCTTGTAAATGGATGTAGAATACAAGGATAAATGAAGAGGGTTAATTACATTCCTAGTGATGAGACTGGATTTTATCCTATCCTTACCTAAAAACATGTATATGATTAAGCATCATTGTTCATATAATAGTTTATCCTTAGAGTACATTAACCCAAACCTCTTCTTTTTTTTCTGTTTATTTTAATTTTTATCTTTTAGCAATTTGAGAAGCATTTTCCAAGTATCAATACTCTCTTTCACATTTCTTTTTAAATGATGAAAAGGTGAATTTCTCTAACATAATTTCCTCTAGAGTCTGCAGATCTGAGACTGATTCTAGCCCCATACAAGAGAACTGAATAGAAATCCACAAGCACTAAATATGTGTACTATATTTCCAAGAATTCTTCAATATCAGTGAAGGATTTTACCTGCTAATCTATGTTAAAAATATCTTTGATTACCCAAGATGATTAGTTAACTAAAAAGCTTGCTCTTAACTATTCTAAAATCCTTTATACTCTTGAAATTATTGTTATTATCTTCGGCTTCCAGACTAACAGAGACTTGGAAGAAGGAAGGAAGCATCCATTACTCAAAGAAATGTCCAGTGAAAACTTTATGAATAGCAGTGAAACTGTCTGATATTACTGTAAAACTTCATGCATAGCCCTGAAACATTATGTAATATAGTGCCAAAAGATGAACCCCTCAGGTTGGAGGGCACTCAAAATATAACTGGGGAAGAGCTGCCTCCTCAAAGTAGGGTCGACCTTAAAGATGTGGATGGAATAAAGCTTTTGGGACCTACATTTGCTGATGTGGCATGACTCAAATGGGAAGAAACAGCTGCAAACATCCATTAATAATCGGAACATGGAATGTACAAAGTATGAATGTAGGAGAATTGGAAGTTGTCAAAATGAAATGGAACTCAGAAAGATAAATATCTTATGCATTAACGAGCTGAAATGGACTGGTTTTGGCCATTTTGAATCAGACAATCGTATGATCCGGGAATGACAAATTGAGGAATGGCAGGCATTCATCATCACAAAGAATGTTTCAAGACCTATCTTGAAGTACAATGCTGTTAGTGATAAGATAATATCCAAATGCCTACAAGGAAGACTAGTTAATACTAATATTATTTAAATTTAAGCACGAACCACTAAAGCCAAAAATGAAGCAATTGAAGATTTTTACCGATTTCTACAGTCTTAAATTGACCAGACATGCATTCAAGATATATTGATGATTATTGATGATTGGAATGTGAAAGTTAGAAACAAAGAAGAACCATTGGTACTTGGAAAATATGGCCTTGGATATAGAAATGATGCTGGAGATCACATGAAAGAATTTTCAAAGATCAGTGATCTATTCATTGTAAATACCATTTTTCAACAACATAAACAGCACATGGACCTCACTAGATGGAATACACAGAAATCAGATCGATTACATCTGTGTAAAGAGGTGATGGAGAAGTTCAGTATCTCCAGCCAAAACAAGGCCAGGAGCTGACTGTAGAACAGACCATCAAATGCTCATAGACAAGTTCTAGCTGAAGCTGAAGAAAATTAAAACAAGTTTATAAGAGCCAAAATATGACCTTGATTGTATCTCACCTAAATTTAGGGACTATCTGTAGCACAGATTTGATGCACTGAACACCAATGACTGAAAACCAGAAGAATTGTGGAATGACATCAAGAACAGCATCCATGAAGAAAGCAAAGGATCATTAAAAAGGCAGGAAAAGAAGAAAAGACCAAAATGGATATCAGAGGAGACTCTGAAAATTGCTCTTGAACAGAGAGCAGCTTAGGCAAATGGAAGAAATGACAAGATAAAAAAGTTGAACAGAAGATTTCAAAGTGCAGGTTGAAAAGACAAATTCAGTTATTATAATGAAATGTGCTAAGACCTGGAGTTAGGAAACCAAAAGGGAAGAACACACTAAGCATTTCTCAAACTGAAAGAACTGAAAAAAAAAAAAAAATTCAAGTCTCAAGATGCAATATTGAAAGACTCAATGGGCAAAATACTGAATGAAGCAGGAAGCATCAAAAGAAGATCAAAGGAATACACAGAGTCACTGTACAAAAAAGAATTAGTCAATGTTCAATTGTTTCAGGAGGTAGCATATGATCAAGAACCCATGGTATTTAAGGAAGAAGTCAAAGCTGAGCTGAAAGAATTGGCAAAATAAAAACTCCAGGAATTGATAAAAATACCAATTGGGATGTTTCAACAAATAGATGCCATGCTGGAGGCACACACTCATCTATGCCAAATAATTTGGAAGGCAACTACTTGACCAACCGATTGGAATGGATTCATTTTTGTACCTATTTTAAAGAAAGGTGATACAACAGAATGGGGGAAACTATCAAACATCACACATAATTAAAATTTTGCTGAAAATAATTAAAAAATATTTGCTGCAGTATATTGATAGGGAACTTCCAGAAATGCAAGCTGGATTAAGAAGAGGATGTGGAACAAGGGATATAATTGCTGATACCAGATAGATCTTGGCTGAAAGCAAAGAATACCAGAAGGATGTTTACTTGTATTTTATTGACTATGCAAAAGGATTTCACTGTATGGATCATACCAAATTATCAATAACATTGCAAAGAATGAGAATTCCAGAGCACTTACTTGTCCTCATAAGGAACCTGTATATAGACCAGAAGGCTGTCATTCGATCAGAAGAAGGACAAGCTGCATGGTTTAAAATAAGCTATGGTGTATGGCAGGGTTTTATCATTTCACCATATTTATTCAATCTGTATGCTGAGCAAATAATCTGCAAAGCTGGACTATATGAAGAAGAATATGACATCAGGATGGGAGGAAGACTCATTAACATGTAATATGCAAGGACACAACTTTGCTTGCATAAAGTGAAAATGACTTGAAGCACTTACTGATGAAAATTAAAGACTACAGTGTGCAGTAGTATACCCCAACATAAAGAAAATGAAAATCCTCACAATCAGCAGCAACACAATAAATGGAGAAAAGATTTAATTTTTCCTAGATCCATAATCAACACCCATAGAAGCAGTTGTCAAGAAATCAGATGTCATATTTCAGTGGGTAAATTGGCCGCAAAAGGCATCTTTCAAGTGTTGAAGAGCAAAGATGTCACTTAGAAGATGCACCTAACCCATGCCATAATATTTTCAGTTGCCTCATATGCATGTGACTGGACAGTGAATAAGGAAAATCAAAGAATAATTGATGCTTTTGAATTGTGTTGGGGGAGAATAATGAAAATACCATGGAATGCCAGAAGAACGAACAAATCTACCCTGGAAGAAGTGCAGCCGGAATACTCTTTGGAAGTGAGAATGGCCAGACTACGTCTCACCTACTCTGGTCATGTTGTCAGAAGGGACCATTCCCTGGAGAAGGATATCATGCTTGGTAAAATAGAGAGTCAGCAAAAAAAGATGAAGATCCTCAATGAGATGGACTGCTGCAATGATAGGCTCAAGTATAGAAAGAATTGTGAGGATGGTGTATGACCAGACAGTGTTTCATTCTGTTGTGCATATGTCACTATGAGTAGGAGCTGACTCAAGGGCACCTAACAACAAAACAGCTATGTTGGTTTGTTTACTTTTTGTTAATTTTGAGGAATAATTTAATATATTAGTGTCTATCCTAACTATACCAAAGTCTTGTAACATTTTTAGCACAATGGTTGGTACATTATGCTCAAAAGTGTATCATCATCATTATTATTATATTTGAAATGTGCTTGACACTACATTTGAAACTAGTATCATTTTCTACAGTTTCTCTTCTTCAGGGGACTCTGTAAAAGAGTATATATAGACACAAGTAGAAGGAATTCCTTTGTAATGATGAATTTTGAAACAACCAGACCTAGCAGCTACTCTTCCTTGTCCAGTGGTGCTCAAGTCATTTCGTGCAGAGAACACTCTATCAAAACCAACCCTAAAACCAAAAATCCACTGCTTTAAGTTGATTCCAACTCATAGCAACCCTATAGGACAGATTTACACGCTGTAAATCTTTGCAGAAGCAGACTTCCACATCTTTCTCCTACAGAGTGGCTGATGGGTTTGAACCACCTTTTGGTTACCAGCTAAGTGCTTAACCACTGCACCACCAGGGCTGCTAATGAAAACGTAAGAGACTTATTTTTGTCATTATCAGTTTCTTAGGAAGAACGATTCAGAAGGAAAGAAATTGTGATACATTCTTCATAGTGTAAAAATAAGTCCTTTTTTGTCTATTCTTAGGTTTGCAGAAGAAATGACTAGCAAGTGGTTGAATCTCTTTGAAGGCAGTGGGATTCCATATGGTGCAATCAACAACATGAAGAGCGTATTTGCAGAACCCCAGGTTTGTTTCTTGAGGTTTTTGGTGCGTTGTGGTTAACAATATAAGAATTTGCCTCTCTTTTCTGTCCAGACTGATTTGTATAAATGTACATCGGCCATTGATCTTAAGCTTAAGTCAAACAACACAATTTGCAACTGTTACGTAAAAGCCGTTTATGGGGCTGAAACAGAGAATCACAATTTAAAACTATCTGTCTATAATCCATCATCTTTCTTCATCAGGCACTATATGATGTTTCAGAGGGCAGGGATTTGTTTTTCTTAGAAACTAAAAGATAAACAATTGAAAGATTGGAGCCAGGTGTTCAAGGCTCAGTCTTTGCAGAAATATGAGAAACTTCAGTTATAGCCAGCATCTAATCACAAGGCTGTATTAAAATGTAGAAAACAAGTTTCAGTTAATTTTTCAAATGAACAGGCCTTTATATACTTTGATTAATGTGCATCATTTGTGAAAAATGAATTATATCTGAATAGAAATTTGTGCTATATATTGTTTACTAGATAAATTCCTGTTTGAGGCTCAGGAAGAAGGGTTACCTGAAAAAAACATTCCTTTTACAAATGTGTTCAAATGATCATTCTTGGATGATATCAAACTAATATTTTTATTTTATTGCTTCAATCAAGTCTACTATAAACAATTTACTATTTCTCAGTATCACATATTCATGTTATTGAAACCCAAAAGGTAGAGGAACTTAATTTTTCTCTGATGCTTTCACTCTGGTTATTTGTGTATCTTCTCAATATCCAACATTTAAAAATTATAGACTTTTTTTTTTATTCTTTTCATTTATATAGTGGGAGATTTTTCTTTGAAATGAATTATTGAAAATAGGATATACCTTGTTGAGGGAAGAGAATTTTGTTGAAAACTGATCTCTCTATTTAACTTTGGTGCTTTTATCTTTCATGAATATCTGTTTAAAAGAGAACTGAAATGTATTTAATTCAATCATTACAATATTTACAGGAGCAAAAAGAGAATCAGTTCAGGAATTTTGCTTTGTGTTACTTTCTTCCAAGATGGTGGGTATTGTAAGGCATTGTCTATAATAAGACAATAGCAAATAAATATTTGAGGTTGGGGGGCCACTTGATATGGATTGAGTCATTGCATCCAAGAGGAGTCTCACAGCATCAATGGATTGATGCCTGGTGCTTCCTCACAGTGAAGTAGCCTTGTATGTGTACTCTGAATGTAGATCACCGGGGCCAATTTTCTCACTTCATAAATTCGAATGAGGAAAAGCTTTCATTTTAAGCTGTTCTGGGAGAATAGCTGGATTTTTACTGTTCTCTCTCTTCAGAGATCTATGCGTAAACATGGTACTGATGAGTGCAGGATTTCAAGTTTAACTCAATTTGAAGGCACATATCTCTGTAGATTTTCTATCAGTCTTTCTGTTTTTATCCCTGTGTTTCATCAGGAATAAAGGCACCAATACGAAGAACATTATTTTTAAAGCCATATTCTAACATTATGCTCATATTCCAATGTTGTGATGAGCAAGGATCCAGGGTCACATACAGGACCTTAAAACTCTTCACTTTATTGGTTAGCTCAGAGTGAATATAGGATAGTTAAGATTGTGTGTGTGTGTCTTCCTTTGCCTTGATCATTTTGTGCTGACCTCTCCCCTTAGTGCACATGGCCTTTCCTTTCACCCAAGTAATACACATCTATCATCTAGTTAGTGATTTACCCTCCCTGTGTGTGAAACTTTTCTTGACCTTTTAGTAGTGATTTCCTACAATATTGTCCTTTTGTGATTGACTAATTTCATTCAGCATAATGCCCTCTAGATTCACCCATGTTATAAGGTGTTTCACAGATTCATTGTTATTTTTTAACATTGTGGAGTATTCCATTGTGTGTATGTACCACAGTTTATCTGTTGATGAGTACTTAGGTTGTTTCCATCCTTTTGTCAATAATACTGTGATAAACGTGAGTAATGCTGTTATTGTCACAGCTCTTATTTCTTTATCAGACATAATTGGGCAAAGGACTAATTTCTAAAATCTACAGAAAATTTCAACATCTTAACAATAAAAAGAAAAGTAATCCAATTTAAAAGTGGGAAGAGGACTGGAACAGATACTTCACCAAAGAAGACATTCACATGGCCAAAAAACATGTGAAGAAATACTTTCAATCCTTTGTTGCAAAGCCCTTGTTGATGTTAGGTGCTGTTGAGTAGGCTCTGACTCACAGTGACCCTATGTACAACAGAATGAAACACTGCCTGGTCGTGCGCCATCTTCATAATTCTTTTTTTATTTGACCCTATCATTGCAGCCACAGTGTCAATCCATCTTATGGAGGGTCTTCCCCTTTTTCGCTCACCCTCCACTTTACCAAGCATGATATCTTTTTCCAGGGACTCATCCCTTCTGACAACATGACCAAAGTAGGTGAGATGAAGTCTGGCTATTTTCACTTCCAAGGACCATTCCAGCTGCACTTCTTCCAGAACAGATTTGTTAGTTCTTTGGCAGTCCATGGTATTGTCAATATTCTTTGCCAACACCACAGCTCAAAAGTATCAACTGTTCTTCAATTTTCCTTACTTATTATCCAGCTTTCACATGCATATGAAGTGATTGGAAATGGCTTGAGTAAGGTGTACCTTAGTCTTCAAACTGACATCTTTGCTCTTCAACACTTTAAAGAGGTCTCTTGCAGCCGGTTTGCCCCATGCAATACGATGTTTGATTTCTTGACTACTGCTTCCATTGGTGTTGATTGTGAAACCAGGTAATGTGAAATCTTTGACAACTTCAATCCTTTCTCCATTTTTCATGATGCCATTTATTGGTCCAATTGTGAAAATTTTCATTTTCTTTATGTTGGAGTGCAATCCATACTGCAGATTGGAGTCTTTAATCTTCATCAGTAAACTTGAAAGTAAGTGCTTGCTTTAGCAAGTAAGGTTGTGTCCCCTACATATGGCAGATTGTTAATGTATCTTTCTCCAATCCTGATACTGTGTTCTTCTTCATATAGTCTAGCTTCTTAGATTATTTGCTGAGCATACAGATTGAATAAATATGGCATCCTGATTTTAAACCATGCAATATGTCCTTGTTCTGATCAAATGACAGCCTCCTGGTCTGTATACAGGTTCCTCACAAGCACAATGAAGTGTTCTTGAATTCACATTCTTTGCAATGTTATTTATAATTTGTTATGATGCACACAGTCAAATGCCTTTGCATAGTCAATAAAACACAAGTAAACATATTTCTGGTATTCTTTGTTTCCAGCCAAGATCCATCTGACATCAGCAATAATATTCCTCATTCCATGTCCTTTTCTGAATCCAGCTTGCATTTCTGGAAGTTCCCTGTCATTGTACTTCTGCAACTGTTTTTGAATTATCTTCAGAAAAAGTTTACTTGCATGTGATATTAATAAGGAACTCTGGTGGCACAGTGCCTAAGGTATTTGACTATTAACTGGAAGGTTGGTGGTTCAAACCCACCAGCTGCTTCATAGAAGGATGATGGAGCAGTCAACTTCCATAAAGATTTACAACTTTGGAAACCCAATGTGGGGGGGGGGTCACCATTAGTTGGAATTGACTTAATAGCAATGAGGTTTTTTTTTTTGTTTTTTTTTTGGTAATATTAATAATATTGTTCTATAATTTTCACATTCTGTTGGCTCACCTTTCTTTAAAATGGGCACAAATATGGATCTCTTCCAATCAATTTGCCAGGTAGCTGTCTTCTAAATTACTTGGCATAGATGAGTAAATGCCTCCAGCCCTGTGTCTGTTTGTTGAAACATCTCAGTGGGTATTCCATCTATCCTGGAGCCTTGTTTCTTGCCAACTCTTTCAGTGCAGCTTTGACTTCCTCGTTCAATACCATGGGTTCTTGATCATATGCCACCTCCTGAAACATTTGAACACTGACCAATTCTTTTTTGTACAGTGACTCTGTGTGTTCCTTCCATCTTCTTTTGAGGATTCCTACATCATTCAGTATTTTACCCACAAAATCCTTTAATATTGTAACTCAAAACTTGAATTTTTTCTTCAGTTCTTTCGGATTGAAAGATACAAATAAAAATGATGAGATACCATCTCACTCCAGCATTAATAGCAAAGTGAAAAAGCAAGAAACAAAACAAAACAAAAACAAACAATAAAAATTGCATAAGACAACAAATGCTGGCAATGACGTGGAGAGACTGCAATCCTCATACACTGTTGGTAGGACTGTAAAATGGAGCAAGCATTGTGTAAAACAGTATAGCTCTTCCTTAAAAAATTGAAAACAGAAATACCATATGATATAGCAATATATCCTAGAGAGATAATTAGGATTTTCATGCTCCTTTTTTTCCTTTTACTTCACGTTAATTAGTTTAATCTTTCCATTTCATTTTCATCTCATTTGGACCTGACCCAAAATTTCTATTATTGGTCTACGGCACATTTTTAGTACTTAGCCCACTTTCCAAATGTAGAAGATTGATATTACTTAATCCAGGGCACCAAGGAGCTCTTGTGGTGTAGTGGTTAAGGGATTTTTCTGCTAACCAAAAAACTCAGTGGTTTGAACCCACCAGCCACTCTGTGAGAAACAGATGGAGCAGTCTGCTTCCACAAAGATTTACAGCCTTGGAAACCTAGCGGGGGTTGCTGTGAGTCAGAATTGACTTCATGGCACTGCGTTTTTTTTTTTTTTTTTTTAAGCCAGGGGTACCAGTTTTTCCTACTACCCTAAAAGTCTCTGCAACTGCTCTGGTACCCAGGAAAAAGTGGATTCTAATTGTTATAGTTCTAAAACCAAAAATAATCATACCATGGTAATTTTATATATAATTTCATTCTTCCTTGCAATTTATTACCAACCTGTCTGGATTTCTAAGAAGATAGGAGAGCACAATACTATTATTATAAAATCTGGTAAAGATGACCATGGTAATGGTAAGCAGGGCTGCTACTCACAAGAGGCAAGAGCTTTCCCCTATGATTGGAATTTGGCCCTTTCAAAAATAATTTCCCAAAATTTTGAAATTTGAAAGGAATGTAGAATGTGGAAACATCAGATTTTTAAAAAATCGTGTGTAAAATAGGCTATTAAAAATGCTCTAAAAAGAACATCCAACAAATGACTAATTAGAAAGTTCATGCATTTATTCAACAAGGTTTTGTTATATTTTCTAAGTTCTAGGTATGAGGGATTTAGTATACACTTAGTATTTATTTGCCTTTCTGAAAAGGAATCTCAAAATCAACTTACATAGCAAGTATACAATAAATATTTGTTGATGAGTGAATCAGTGAATGAATGAATTGATTGACTTTAGAAAGTACAGGTTTCCCACATGATAAATCAGTTCTTTATCTGATTCTGATGTTTCCACATTCTACATTCCTTTCAAATTTCAAAATATTTCAAATTTTGAAACTTGAAAACTCAGAATTTGAAAATCAGAACATGGAATGTGTGACATGAATTTAGGAAAGTTGGAAGTTGTCAAAAATGAAATGGAATGCACAAAGTTGGAGAACCTAGGCGTTAGTGAGCTAAAATGGACTGGTTTTGGCTGTTTTGAATTAGATGACCATATGATCTACTGTACTGGAAATGACAAATTGAAGAGGAATGATGTGGTATTCATTATCACAAAGAATGTTTCAATATCTATCCTGAAGTACAATGCTATCAGTGATAGGATAATATCCATACAACTTCTGCAGTCTGAAATTGACCAAACATGTAATCAAAATGTGTTGATAATTATTGGTGATTGGAATGCAAAAGTTGGAAGCAAAGAAGAATCACTAGTAGTTGGAAAATATGGCCTTGGTGATAGAAATGATGCTGGAGATCACATGATAGAATTTTACAAGACCAATGACTTATTCATTGCAAATACCTTTTTTCAAAATCATAAATGGTGGCTATACACATGGACTTCACCAGATGGAATACACAGGAATCAGATCAACTACACTGTGGAAAGAGGTGATGGAGAAGCTCAATATCTTCAGCCAAAACAAGGCTGGGAGCTGACTGTGGAACAAAGCATCATCTCCTCATATGGGAGTTAAAGTCAAAGCTGAAGATAATTAAAACAAGTCCACGAGACCCAAAATATGACCTTGATTATAAACTCACTGCCCACAAGTCGGATCCAACTCATAGTGACCCCACCTTGGGTTTCCGAGGCAGTGTCACTATGGAAGTAGATTGCCCAAACTTTCTTCTGAGGGGTGGCTGGTGGATTTGGACCACCAGCCTTCTGGTTAGCAGTCAATTGCCTTAGGCACAATGCCACCAGAGCTCCCATCCTGCCCTAATTTAGAGACCATTTGAAGAATAGATTTGAAGCCTTGAACACCAATGACTGAAAACCAAAGGAATTGTGGGATGACATCCAGAACATCATCCATGAAGAAAGAAAAAGTCATTAAAAAGACAGGAATGGAAGAAAAGACCAAAATGGATGTCAGAAGAGACTCTGAAATTTGCCCTGGAACTGAGAGTAACTAAAGAAAATGGAAGAAATGACAAGATAAAAGAGCTGAACAGAGGATTTCAAAGAGCAGCTCAAGAAGACAAAGTCAATTATTATAATGAAATGTCCAAAGACCTGGAGTTAGAAAACCAAAAGGGAAGAACACACTAGGCATTTGTCAAGCTGAAAGAATTGAAGAAAAAATTCAAGCCTTGAGTTACAATATTGAAGGATTCTATAGGCAAATATTGAATGATGCAGGAAGCATCAAAAGAAGATGGAAGGAATAACAGAGTCACTGTACCAAAAAGAATTGGTCAATGTTCATCCATTTCAGGAGGTGGCATATGATCAAGAACCAATGGTACTGAAGGAAGAAGTCAAAGCTACACTGAAGGAATTGGCGAAGAATAAGGCTCTAGGAATTGACAGATGTCACACTGGAGACACTCACTTGTCTATGCAAGACATTTGGAAGACAGCTACCTGGCCAAGTGACTGGAAGAGATCCATATTTGCACTCACTACAAGGAAAAGTGATCCCATAGAATGTGGAAATTATCGAATAATATCATTAATATCGCATGCAAGTAAAATCTTGCTGAAGATAATTCAAAAACAGTTGCAGCAGTATATTGACAGAGAACTTCCAGAAATATGAGTTGGATTCAGAAGAAGATATGGAACAAGAGATATCGTAGCTGATGTCAGATGGATCCTGGCTGAAAGCAAAGAACACCAGAAAATTGTTTGTGTTTTATTGACTATGCAAAAGCATTCAATTGTGTGGATCATAACAAATTATGGATAATATTGAGAAGAATGGAAATTCCTGAACACTTAATTATGCTCATGAGGAATCTGTAGATAGACCAGGAGGCCATTGCTCTAACAGAAGAAGTGGATACTGCATGTTTTAAAATCAGGAAGGGAGTGCATCAGGATTGTATCCTTTTGCCATACTTATTCAATTTGTATGCTGAGCAAATAATTTGAGAAGCTGGACTATATGAAGAAGATTGGAGGATACTCATTAACAACTCATTAACATCAGGATTGGAGGGACACTCATTAACAACTTGTGATATGCGGATGACACAATTTTCCTTCCAGAAAGTGAAGCACTTACTGATGAAGTTTAAAGGCTACAGTTTTTAGTATGGACACTAAAAGGGCAAGGAGGTAGCATCTTCTGACCTCCCCTAACTATACAAGAGGAAGACAGAATCACCATCAGCAGCCTAAAACCTGCTACTATGAGGCCAGATATTTTGCACCCTCTAGCCCTCTTAACAAACTTGACACCAACCATCCTTCTCATGGCACCATTGACCTCTCTGCTGGGTTCAATAATTTGCTGCAGTGACCACACAGAACTCACATATTATGGGGTTTATTGGGGAAGCAGTAGGCTACAATTCAAGTTCAGGAATGTGCTTAGTCTCTCTCAGCTGGCTGTCTCTCTCAGTCTCTCTCTCATCAGCATGTCTCTCTCAGCCAGCAATCAGAGAGATTCTTCTGCCTCTAGGAGGGTTCATTTTGAGCCTGGCAGAGTGGCAAAACCAATCAATCCCAACATCAGAATTCTACACACCTGAGAGAGAACTTTCCCAGAAGATTATTTCATACTGCTCCAGGTGGATGACTTTAACAAGCAGCTACTCAGTTGCTCATGGCAAACTGAGAGTTACAAACACTATGACTAGAAAAGCCATACCATGTAATTCACTACCTTATAATGGATTACATCTCAACATAAAGAAAATGAAAATCCTCACAAAATGGACCAATAAGTAGCATCACGATAAATGGAGAGAAGATTGAAGTTATCAAAGATTTCATATTACTTGGTTCCACGATGAACACCAATGGAAGTAACCAAAAAAAAAAACAAAACCAAACTCACTGCTGTGGAGTCGGATCCGACTCATAGCAACCTCTCCTTGGGCTTCCGAGATGGTATTACTACAGAAGTAGATCGCTCAGTCTTCCTTCTGAGGAGTGGCTGGTGAGTTTGAACCTCCAGACTTCTGGTTAGCAGTCAAATGCCTTAGGCACATGCCACCAGAGCTCCCACCAATGGAAGTAGCCATCAAGAAATCAGACAATGTATTGGACTGGGCAACTCTGCTGGAAAAGACCTCTCTAAAGTGCTGAAGAGCAAAGATGTCTCTTTGAAGACTAAGGTGTGCCTCACCCAAGCCATGGTATTTTCAATCCCCTTATATGCATGTGAAAGCTGAACAATTAATGAGGAAGACTGAAGAAGAGGTGATGCTTTTGAGTTGTGGTGTTGGTGAAGAATATTGAAGGTAACATGGACTACCAGAAGAAGTAAAAAATCCTTCCTGGAAGAAGTGTATGTGGAATGCTCCTTGGAAGTGAGAATGACCAGACTTCATCTCACCTACTTTGGTCTTTTTGTCAGAAGGGACTATTCCCTGGAGAAAGATACCATGCTTGGTAAAGTGGAGGGCCAATGAAGAAGGGGAAAACCCTCAACGAGATGGATTGACACAGTGGCTTCAACGACAGGCTCAGATATAGCAAAGGTTGTGAGGCTGGCACAGGAGCAGGCAGTGTTTCATTCTGTTGTACACAGAGTCGCTGTGAGTTGGAGCCCACTCCATGGTACCTCACAACAACGAGAAAGTCGTTCTTCTGCACCCATGAGTGTGGGTGACAATCTCCAGATTAGGGCTGATGGGAAAGCCCTGCATCTTAGTGGTTAAGGCCTTGAAATCAAAATTCCTGAGTAGTTACTGTATCTTCTAGACTTTAGTTTCTTTAAATTTAAAGTGTAGAAACAGGACGTTATCTTCTAGGTTGGTATGTGTTAAAAGAGATAGAATATGATGGGAACAGCAGAGGGATTGCCAGATGACAAATGGTCAGTGCACCATAGTGGCTGTGGTTATGATAGTACCATTTATGGTTTTATTTTCATTAACAAAGACGTTCTTTTACTTAGCTTTGGCAGATAGAAGCAAAGTCTTGTTCGGAACACTAAGTCAAAGTAGCTTCTGGATGAGGCTTATTAACTTAAAATCTAGCTCTGACTAACATCCTTGAATGGAATGTATCTGCAAATTCTTTCAAGAAGTCCTCAACCCTTCATCATTTCTGATTACTGAAAATCGTTTTATTTTTTTCTTTTCTGTAAAAGTTTTTCATAATCAAGATTTCTGTTGAAGGTGTTCTCTCTTGTTTTCCCCTGATGAGCTACAGAGTTTCTTGGCCTCAGGTACATGGAATCGGCTACTTTTGTGCAGACATGGGAATGCACCGCTGGCGCCCTGGCCCAGCTTTCCATGTGCGCCGTGCCAGCACAGCTGCTAGCTCAACTCAGAATTGCTTTGGGTGAAATACAAGGCCTGGAACATGGCGCAGGAAGTGGGAATTTGATGAAGTGAAAAAGGGTATGTCTAACCAAAAAAAAAAAAAAAAAAGGAGTATTAGGAGTATCAAAGAACAGGAGAGAACTTTCTGTGGGCCTACTAATCAAATGAACTGCTTATATTTTCATCTGTGGTTTGAACTTTGTAGACAAATAAAATTTGTTTCATGGTAGAAACTATTTCTAACCTCACTGATTTCCATGAGTCACATACATCAAGAAAATTTGATTTTTTAACTCAACTGAAACAACAGATGATACTTCTCTTTTCTTGGATAGATGGAATGTTGTCTACCTTTTAGCCTCTGATTATATCCCTTTGCACGGTTAAAATGATCCTACAGCCATCCATGCTAAGTCAATCAAGAATACTATGGGGGCGTTTGGGTCCTCATTCACTGATAGTTCTGAGAAGCTTTGATCCAAAACCATTAAAGTGATAATTTTGTTGTTTTTCTCCCTCTATGACATATCGTCCATGGAAAACTCTATGCATCATAAAGGTATAGTATAGATTATCTCCATACAGATTTTAATAGCCACTCAGTTTTCCAAGTGCTTTCTTAAAATATGTTCTTTTAATCAGGTCAAGATTGTGCAGTACATTAAAGGAATTCTTAAAAAGTTTCAAAAACTTACTAGATGACCTCAGTATGGTCCTATTTAACATACCCTTGGGAACATGTGCATGAAATACATTGTGGTTTGAGCCTTTCCAACCCAAACAAACATAAAAGAAAATGCAGCTTTTAATAGAAACGATTCAAATTCCTTAAAAAAAATAGGTATGGATCTCACCACAGAAAGGGTTTTAAAATATCATTATCTACTAGGAGAATCAAAAGAGAAGTATCATCCTGTTTTTAGCATTTCTTTAAGATTGTATATTTGGAGATTCTAGGCCATCACCATCTTTGAATGAGCTTTTCAATTAAAAAAAATAAATATATGAATAACCGGGACCTCTGAGTAATGTATTTCTTTGTCCTTGATGCCATAACCTGAGGATAGAGAATATAGAGCAAAAGATGTCACAAAACTGGTGTTGTTATTTACCAGAGTCCTCACATTTGTACCACACACGTTGAATACATCAGGTGTAAGACGTCACCCTGAAGAATCACTTCTGAGAACTATTGGGAGGGAAATATCAAAACTGAAATATCGCAGCTGGCCCTAATTTTAACTGGTGCCAAACACCTGCAGGCCCTAAAGGATACCAAAACAAAACCCCACCCTGTGGCAGCAAGCCATCCCTTAACAGCCCTTCCTTAACTTTGCATCACCATCAAAATTAATTTAACATTTTCTACAGAAACCTTATTCTTCCTGTCCCAGAAGGCCATTACAAGTCCTTTAGCAAATCTTTTGTATGGGATAAATATGTCATAGAAACAAACAGAGTGAAGTATTGAAATATTTGACGGCTGGAAATTATCTGTTGTTTTCATCTCATTATTTGTGGAAGCCTGTGAAGTTGGAGTTTTTATTAATGTCTAGGCTACTTCATATTCTCTAAGTGATTTTTTATTAGCAAATTTTGACAAAATATCTGAGAATCTGGAAAAAAACTTTAATATTTATATACTAATCATTAGAAGCACCCCAAAATACAGAGCCCTTTGTGACACACACACATCCACACACACACACAATTGATGCATTTTAAAGATCACCTTTGAATGACTTTAGTTAGAATTTGTTGAAATGAAGTTTCATAGCCCTGAGAGGGTAATACAAGTCAAGAAAAATTATATCCTTGTTTCTAATACTTCTGGGAAATACATAAATACAATAGTTCCTGCAACTGGGAAATAGTTGATAAAGACATGAGGTAAAACAGTATGTGTGGAAATAATTCCTAGCAGACTAAAGAGACAAAAAAAAAAAAAAAAAATGTTATGTGTACCTCTGCATATGCATGGCACATTTTTGATGCTGCACCAATTCAGATATATTATGTGTGTGTTTGTTTTATGATATCTATGTATAATATTTCCTATTATTTTGAATGAAGATTTAATGTATGTTAGACTTAGGGTGATTCAATAAAAATTCAGAGTTTAAAGCTTGAACTTATTTCCAAAATCTATAGAAAACTTCAACACCTCAACACCAAAAAGACAAACAACCCAATTCAAAAATGGGCAAAAGACTTGAACAGACATGTCACTAAAGACCATATGCTGGCAGCCAACAAACACATGAGGAAATGCTTATGATCATTAGTCATTAGAGAGATGCAAATCAAAATGATGATATATCATCTCACCCCAGCAATGATAGCCAAGTTCAACAGGACAGAAAATAACAAATGCTGGTGAGGTTGTGGAGAGATTGGAACTCTTGTGCACTGCTGGTGGGATTGTAAAATGGTATAACCATTGTGGCATATGGTATGGCGTGTCCTTAAAAAACTGAAAATAGAAATACCATTTGACCCAGCAATTCCATTACTAGGAATATATCCTTAAGGAGGTAAGAGACAGGGCATGAACATACATATGCACACCTATGTTCATTGCAGCACAATTTACTATAGCAAAGAGATGGAAACAACCTAAATGCCCATCAACGAATGCATGGATAACCAAATTATGGTACATTAACACAATGGAATACTATCCTATATTAAAGAACAATGAGGGATACATGGATCATCTCACAATGTGGATGAGCCTGGAGAACATTAAGATGAGTGAAATAAGTCAATTGCAGAAGGACGAGTACTGTATGATCCCATTGCTATAATAAAGACAAGAAGGGTTTGCTTGGAAAAGGGAACTCACTTTGTAGGTTACTGGGATGGGGTGGGAAGGGGGGGATTAATTTTGGGCTAGTTGGGGCCCACACACTGACATGGGTAAGGGGAAGGATGTATGAAAAGAGTCTGTGACTACCATGATAACATTAGGAAATGGGAGGACACCAAAGTGTGCACACAGGAGATAGACAACAGATGCTAATAACAACCAGTGTATCCACAATACTGCATTACCATTGACACCAAACAGCATGCTACAAATAAACACATGAACATCTGAGAGGACCAGATGGGGGTCAGTGAACAGGAATATACTTTAGACAAAGGATCGATTCAGCGGAGGCTAATCTTGCACAGATAGCAGTGAACAGAAGACAGACATAGAGTTATCCCTCACAGACAGTCAGACACTGTGGGAGAAAGATCCAATGGATCTACCATCTCAGGACCATAGTACTGGGGGACACCAGACTCAATTGGCACAATGAAATACATAAAAGCCTTATTCCTCATCTTACATTGGTGAGTTGCAACTGGGGTCTTAAAAAAAAAAAAAAAAAAAAAAAAGAAGCGCTAAAATCTAAAAATAAATAAATTGAAAAAAAAAAAATAAAGCTTTCAAGTGGCCATCTAAGATGCAGCTAGTGGTCTCCTATTGTCGGAAGCGAAGAAAAGTGCAACAAACCAAGGGCATTTGGAAGCAATCAGCCCTAGGACACAATGGCCCTAGAGATCAGAAGAAATAGATGGTACCTGGCTACCAATGCCAACCACTCAGGAAAAGATCAAATCTGGAGATCCTGGATAGAGTGGAAGGAAAAACATGGAACGAAATCCAAAAACTCAATAATGACCAGAATTATTGGTCGGGTAGAGTCTGGTGAGACCCTCAATACTATGGTCCTGGGATACATTCTGGGCCTGGAAGAAAGCTCACCCCCAGGGGCTGGCTCTCAGCCTAATAGTTAACAAGATGTACATGGAAACCACTGTACCCAGGGTGACACACCCACATACTCTATGGAAATGCATCCCTTGGAGCAGTCAACCATAGGGCATCAGAGGGGCAACATTCACATGGAGGAAATGCAGGACAAACAGGAGTACATAACTACGAGGGGCACGAGAGGAGAGTTACTGGGCAGGGGGGGGAGGAGACTGGGCTAGTGTTGGAGATGGTAAATGGGAGCAAAACTAAATGCACACGTAATTTTCAATGTAAAACAAACTCTTAAAATTTAATAAAATAAACTAAAATATTAAATTTAAGACAATAATATCCAAATTAATTTTGTTGAATTGAAAATCTTAATGTGAAAACATAGCATGTTGTTGCTTAAGAGGAAACCCATTGAAATGAAGAATAAAAATTAAGAACTCACTATAACATTACTGGCATTTTATATTCATTTTATCCTATATATTTAAGAAATTGGGATGTATTTTGAATGGACCACAGTTTCTTTGATCTATTAAATTTATATCTATATTAGATATCCAGTTTGTATGTTTTGGACATTACCTGATTCCCATTCATTTAAATAAAACTGTATAATTTATATTAAAGGGGAAAAGAAAGCCTCCTCTATTTTGACATTTTTACGAAAAAGTGAAAGTTATGGTTCAGGGCAGATGAGTCCCTGATCATTCATTCATTCATCATGCATTCATTTAGTCAGTACATACTCTCTCTCACTCATTCATTTAGCAAATCATAGTTGATTACTTGCTATATAGATATGGTCTTGTGCTGGGAATATGACAAGGGGAGAGGATAATAGAAGATGGTGAATAAAGAGAATACAGATGAAAGCTATCACTCAAGGAGGCTACACAGTCTAGTTGAATGCAGAAAGTGTTCAGTGTCACAGAAATTGTTGTTGTTATGTGCCACTGTGTCAGACCTGACTTACAGGGACCCCTCCCTCCTTGGGTTTCCAAGACAGTATCACTACGGAAGTAGATTGCCCAACCTTCCTTCTGAGGAGTAGCTGGTGGGTTTGAACTGCTAGCCTTCTGGTTAGCAGTCAAGTGCCTTGTCATTATGCTACCAGAGCTCCTTGTCACAGAAGAGTCATACATAAATGCCATGGGTATTTGTAGGAGAAAGAAATTATAGGCATCAAGCATAATGAGATTTTCCTATGTAAAGAATAAGCAAAATTTTAATATCTGACAAAGTTGCAAAATATCTTAATTATAAATGTTTCCTAAGAAGTTTTTACTCTTTTAATAGTCTTTATAGATTAGTTTATCTTATTGTTAGTAAGTTCCTTCTCAATGATTAAGAGGATGATAATTATATCATATTATATTATTTTTCCCTTAATTTCTTGAGTGGTTTCTCCACTCCTTATGACATACCTCTTAAATAGAAGAAATAAAAAGTGAAATAAAAATAAAAAATGAAATAAAAAAGTTTATAGACTCAAACGAGAATGAAAACAAAACATGCCAAAACCTATAGGACACAGCACAAGTAGTGTTCAGAGGTCAATTTATAGCAATAAACACATACATCAAAAAAGAAGAAAGAACCAAAATAAACAACTTAACCCAACAACTCCAATAATTAGAAAAGAGAAGTAAAAACAGCTTATAGTCTCCAAATAAAGGAAATAATGATGAGAGCAGAAGTAAATGAAACAAAAAATTAATAGAAAGAATAAATAAAAGTTAGTCCTTTGAAAAGATTAACAAAATTGATAAACCACTGGCAAATTTTACAAAGGAAAATAAAGAGAAAATGCAAATAACATGAATAAGAAATGAAGTGAACAATGTCACAAGAATCAACTGAAATTAAAAGGGTAATAACAGAATACTATGAGAAACTGTCAACAACACAAACAGAGGCTGTACACGTGGACTTCACCAGATGGAACACACAGGAATCAGAATCTGTGGCAAAAGGTGGAGGAAAAGCTCAATATCTTCAGCCAAAACCAGGCCAGGAGCTGATTGTGGAACAGACCATCAACTGCTCATATGCAAATTC
>NW_006921664.1:10331408-10334886 GCF_000298275.1 Orycteropus afer afer | reverse complement strand
GGTGGCTGCGATGATGGGCTCAAGTATAGCAGGGATTGTGGGGCTGGCGCGGGATCGGGCAGTGTTTCGTTCTGCTGTGCATGGGGTAGCTATGAGTCGGAAACGACTGGACGGCACTTAACAACAACAACAACAACATGAGAAACTGTATTCCAACAAAGTTGAAAACCTAGAAGAAAAGGACAAATTTCAGAAACACATAGCCTACTTAAACTAACACAGACTGTTAATTATTGTTAATGACTCTTCCTCCAATCCTTATGCCATGTTCTTTTTCATATAGTCCAGCTTCTTGAATTATTTGCTCATCATGTAGATTGAGTAAGTGTGGTGAATTGATACAATTTTGACACACACCTTTCCTTTTGGTATGTTATGTAAGGTAGAAAATTGGAACAGACTCATAACAAAAGAAGAAATCAAACAGGTCTGGGGGTTGGGGGGGAAGTCCTGGCTCAGACTGCTTTACTGGAGAATTCTACCAAACATTCAGAGAAGAGTTGACACCGATTCTACTCAAACTATTCCTCTAACATAGAAAAGGACGACATACTTCTAAACTCATTGTGTCAATCAAGCACAACACTAATACAAAGCCAAGGAAGGATACCACTAAAAAAGAAAATTACAGAGCAGTATCCATAGCCAATAGAACCCAACACAGTATCAAAAAATAGTACATCACAGCCAAGTAGGATTTATACCAGGTGTACAAGGATGGTGCAAAATTAGAATAACAATCAATGTAATCCGCCATATAAATAAAACAAATCAATGCAGAAAAACATTAAACAAAATCTGACATCAATTTCTAATAAAAATTCTCCAAAAAATAGGAATAGAAGGGAAATTCCTCAACATAATTAAAGGGATATACACAAAACTAGCACTTGACTGCTCACCAGAAGGCTGGCAGTTCAAACCCACCAGCCACTCCTCAGAAGGAAGGTTGGGCAATCCTACTTCCGTGGTGTTACTGCCTCAGAAACCCAAGGAGGGGTCGCTATGAGTCGGGGCCGAATCGACAGCAAACAACAACAACAACAACACAAAACTAGTAGCCAACATTCTTCTCCATGGTAAGAGACTGAAAATATTCCCCTTGTGAATGGGAACCTGACAATGATGCCTTCCATTGCCACTCCTATGGAATATAGAATTAAAAGTCCTAGCCAGGGCAATAAGGCATGAAAAGGAAATGAAAAGCATCCAACTTGGTAAGGAGAATTAGAACTATCTCTATTTGCAGATGACATGATTCTATGCATAGAAGATTGGAGAGACTTGCCAAAAAATCTGCTGGAACTAATGGAATGTGGCAAGGCAGAAGATTGACATAAAAAAAAAAAATCAGTAAGATTCCTCTACAACAACAAAGAGAACTCTGTAAAGGAAATAAGAAAAACAATACACTCACAGTAACAACCAAAACGATTAAGTACTTAGGAAAAAAACTAAGCAGAGATACAAAAGACTTACAGAAAGAACACTACAAAACCAAAACTGCAATAAACCAACAGAGAACTACATGAGTGGAAGAACATACCATGTTTTGGACAGGCAGATTTACCATTGTTAAAATACTGCTCACAGTGATCTATAGATATAACACAGTACTGATCCAGATTCCATCAACATTCTTTTAAGAGATGGAATTACTAATCACCAACTTTATATGAAAGGAAAGAAACCACAGATAAGCAAAGCACTACTGAAGAAGAACACTAACGTAGGAAGCCTCACTTCCCAATCTCAAAGCCTGCTATGCAACCACAGTGGTACAATGAGAGATACATAGACCAATGGAAGAGAATTGAGAACCCAGAAAGTAAATCCATCCATCTATGGACAAAGGGTTAAAATCCATTGAATGGTTCCCCATTCAATAAGACAGTTTCTTTACCAAATGATGCTGGCAAAACTCTATATCCTTTTGCAGAAAAATGGAAACAAGATCCATATCTCATACCATATTCAAAACTAACTCAAATGGACCAAATACCTAAATGTAAAACTTAAAACTATAAACATCACCCAAGATAAAATAGGGGCAAAGTTGGCAGCCCTATTTTATGGCATATATACATATCAAACACAACCAAAAATGCACAAACAGTAGAAGATAAACTAAATGAGTGAGACCTCCTAAAAATTAAATGTTCAAGCACATCAAAAACTTCCAAAAGAATAAAAAGAGAACCTACAGATTAGGAAAAAAAAAAAATTGACAATGACATATGAGACTTGGGACTAATCTCTAAAATTTATAGAAAACCTGAATGCTTCCACAAGCAAAAGACAAACAACCCAATTTAAAAATGACCAGAAGACATGAACAGAAACTTCACTGAGGACAATCAGGTAGCCAAAAAACACATGAAGAAATGCACATGATCATTACCTTTTAAAAGTGCAAACCCACTGCCATTGAATCGGTTATGACTAGTGCCTAAGGCATTTGACTACTAACCAGAATGCTAACAGTTCAAACCCACCAGCCAATCCTTGGAAGGAAGACTGGGCAGTCTACTTCTGTAGACATACTGCCTCAGAAACCCAAGGAGGGGTCACTATGAGTTGGGACCAGCTTGACGGCAGTGAGTTTTTTTTTTTTTTTCCCTTGAAATAGTGATTCTTTTAGGACAGAGTAGAACTGCCCCCATAAAGTTTCCAAGGCTGTAAATCTTTATGTTCTTGTTACCTAGTGCCTCTCTGACAAGAAATATAACACAAACAGGATGGTCTTAACAAACAGGGGTTTATTCTTGCAATTTGGAGGCTTTAAGTCCAAGTTCAAAGTGCAAGCTCTAGGGGCTGGGTGAAAACCCCTCAACCTTGGGGTCCAGCTCTGCTTCTTGCTCCTGGCCCACGGGAGCTAGAGGTGTTTCTTCACTCAGAAAGCTGCTGGCTGCTGAGTCTGAGAAGCTCCAAGGTTGACAAGTAAAAAGGCACAGTCCCGATGTTACCAAACCACATGGCAGGCCATTAACTTAAAGTCCATTGTAAGTCCCAAGGTCAGCAGAGCAGAGCAAGCTGCTGAACAATGACATGGCTACATACAGGGTCCAAGTGTGCCATAGGCCGGAGACCATTCCCAAGGCTTCTCCTTAAATACAGGAAGCAGACCATATCCCAAAGGCAGCTACTCAGTTGTTTCTGGTAGATCCCATTCCATGCAGTTGATTGCCAGTCTCATCATGGGGAATAACTACCACCAGCTGCCCAGCCACTCAACCAGGCCCTGCCAAGCTGACACACAAACATAACTACCACACTTTACAACTAGCTTTATCTTTCTCCTACTGAGTGGCTGGTGGGTTTGAACTGGCAACCTTTTGATTAGCAGCCAAATGCTTTAACAAATGTGCTACGAGAGTTCCTTCATTGTTGTTGTTGTTAAGTGCCGTCGAGTCGTTTCCGGCTCATAGCGACCCCATGCACAGCAGAACGAAACACTGCCCGATCCCGCGCCAGCCCC
>NW_006921664.1:10318054-10328973 GCF_000298275.1 Orycteropus afer afer | reverse complement strand
TTGGAGACCTCTCGTATCCCCCCCACCTGGGTCCCTGTGGCTGACTGTTCCTCTGTCTGGCTTCCTGTCTTTTAATGCCCTTTCTCCTGCTCTTCATTAGAGAGATGCAAATCAAAACAACAGCAAGGTATATCTCACTCCAGCATAATAGCAAAGTTCAATAAAACAGAAAACAGATGTTGGAACTCTCATACACTGCTGGTGGAACTGTAGAATAGTACAACCACTGTAGAAAATGGTATTATTGTTGTTGTTAGGAGCCATTGAATTGGTTCCGACTCATAGCAACACTGTGTACAACAGAACAAAATACTTCCTGGTCCTCTGCCAGCTTCACAATCTTTGCTATTCCTAAGCCCATTGTGGCAGCCACTATGTCAGTCTGTCTTGCTGAAGGCCTTGCTCTTTTTTGTTGACCCTCTATTTTAACAAGCATGATATCCTTCTCCATGGAGTAGTCCCTTCTGACAACATGACCAAAATAGGTGAGATAAAGTCTGCCCATTCTTGTTTCCGAGGAGCATTCTGGCTGCACTTTTTCTAGGACATATTTGTTAGTTTTTCTGGCAGTCCATGGTACCTTCAGTATTCTTTGCCAACACAACTCAAAAGCATCAACTCTTCTTCAGTCTTTCTTATTCATTGTCCAGTGCTCACATGCATATGAGGTGATTTAAAATACCATGCCTTGAGTTAAGCACACCTTAGTCTTCAAGGAGACGTCTTTGCTCTTCAGCATTTTAACGAGGTCTTTTGCAACAGATTTCCCAGTGAAATACGTCATATGGTTTCTTTCTTTCTTCTTCTTCTTCTTCTTTTTTTTTTTTTTTTTTTTTTTTTTTTTTTTTTTTTTTTGATACTTTATTTAATACAAGAATACCCTTCTAGGCTTTGGAAAACACTTAAGTCTACAATGATAAAGATAATTTCCCTCAAGTCTTTTTTTTTGTGTGTGTGCTTTAAGAACAAATTTACAGAGCTGAATTTGTTTTACATTGAACGTTTCATGTAAATTTGGTTTCACTCTACAATTACCACCCCCAACCCTAGCCCACTCTCCTTGCCCTTCCCAGTAACCACCCCCTCTCCCTGTGCCCTTCTCAGTTATGCACTCCTGTCTGTCCAGCTTTTCTTCTGGTGCCCCATGGCTGATTGCTCCAAGGGATGCATCTCCATAGAGTAGGCAGGTGCATCACCCTGGATTGAGTGTTCTGCATGTAAATCTTATTTACTGTTGGGTGGAGAGCCAGTGCTTGGGAGTGAGTTTTATCCCAGGCCCAAAGTGTATCCCAGGGCCGTAGTCTTGGGAGTCCCACCAGACTCCATCTGACCAGTAATTCTGGTCATTATTGTGTTTTTGGATTTTGTTCCACATTTTTCCTCCCACTCTATCCAGGATCTCGTATGATTTCTTAACTGCTGTTTCCATGGGTGTTGATTTCAGAACCAAGTAATATGAAATCTTTGACAACTTCAGTCTTTTCTCCATTTATCGTGATGGAGCTTATTGGTCCAGTTGTGAGGATTTTTATTTTCTTTATGTTGAGATGTGATCCATACTGCAAACTGCAATCTTTAATCTTCATCAGTAGGTTCTTCAAGTCATCTTCATTTTCAGCAAGCAAAGTTGTATCATCTGCATGTTGTACATTGTTAAGGAGTCTTCCTCCAATCCTGATGCCACACTCTTCTTCATATAGTCCACTCTCTCAGCTTATTTACTCAGCATACAGACTGATTAAGTATGGTGAAAAGATACAACCTTGACACACTCCCTTCCTGATTTTAAACCATGACGTATCCCCCTTGTTCGGTTTGAATGATAGTCTCCTAGTCAATGGACAGGTTCCACATGAACATAGTTAAGTGTTCTGGAATTCCCATTCTTCTCAATGTTATCCATAACTTGTTATGATCCACACAATCAAATGCTTTTGCATAGTCAATAAAGCAGAAGTAAACATCTTTCTGGTATTCTTTGCTTTCAGCCAGAACCATGTGACATCAGCAGTGATATCCCTCATTCTACCTCCTCTTCTGAATCCACCTTGTATCTCTGGAAGTCTTCTGTTAACATACTGCTGCAACCTTTTTTGAATTATCTTCAGCAAGATTCTACTTTCATGTGTTATGAATGATATTGTTTGATAATTTCCACATTCTGTGGGATCACCTTTCTTTGGAACGGGTAAAAACATGTATCTCTACCAGTCAGTTAACAGGTAGCTGTCTTCCAAATTACTTGGAATAGATGACTAAGTGTCTCCAGTATGACATCTGTTAGTTAAAACATCTCAATGGGTATTCTATCAATTCGTGAAGCCTTGTTTTTTGTCAGTTCCTTCAGTGCAGCTTTGATTTCTTCCTTCAATACCATCAGATCTTGATCATATGCCACCTCCCAAAATGGATGAGCATTGACCAATTCTTTTTGTTACAGTGATCCTTTGTCTTTTGATGTCCCCTGCATCATTCAGTATTTTGCCCATAGAATCTTTCAATATTGCAACTCAAGGCTTAAATTTTTTTCTTTAGTCCTTTCAGCTTGAGAAATGCTCTCTGTGTTCTTCCTTTTCATTTTTATAACTCTAGGTCTTTGCACATTTTATTATAATAATTGACCTTGTTTTCTGGAGCTGCTTCTTGAAATCTTCTGTTTAGCTTTTGTATCTTGTCATTTCTTCCATATGCTTTAGCTACTCTCCATTCAAGGGCAAGTTTCAGAGTCTCTTCTGACATCCATTTTGGTCTTTTCTTCCTTTCTCATCTTTTTAATGACCTCTTGCTTTCTTCATGGATGATTTTCTTGGTGTAATCCCACAATTCCTCTGGCTTTGGGCATTGGTGTTCAATTTGTCAAAGCTATTCTTCAGATGGTCTCTAAATTCAGGTGGGATATAATCAAGGTGATATTTTGCCTCTTGTGGACTTGTTTTAACTGTCTTCAGCTTCAACTTGAACTTGCATATGAGCAGTTGATGGTCTGTTCCATAGTCATCACCTGGCTTTGTTTTGTCTGAAGATATTGAGCTTCTCCCTTGCTTCTTCCCACAGATGAGGTTGATCTGATTTCTGTTGATATCATCTAGCAAAGTCCACAGGTATAGCAGTTGTTTACATTGTTGAAAAAAGGTATTTGCAATGAATAAGTCATTAGTTTTGCAAAATTCTATTATTGATCCCCAGTATCATTTCTATGACCAATGCCATATTTTTCAACTACCAGTGATTCTTCTTTGTTTTCAACTTTTGCATTCCAGTCACCAGTAATAATAAACACATATTGATTGCATGTTTTGTCAATCTCAGACTGCAGAAATTGATAAAAATCTTCAATTTCCTCATCTTTGGCTTTGGTGGCTGGTGCATAAATTTGAATAATAGTAGTATTAACTGGTCTTTCTTGTAGGCGTATGTATTTTATCCTATCACTGACAGCATTGTACTTCAGGATAGATCTTGAAACTTTCTTTGTGGTGATGAATGCCATGCTATTGCTTTTCAATTTGTAATTCCTAGCATAGTAAATCATATGGTTTTCTGATTCAAAATGGCCAAAACCAGTCCATTTCAGCTCCCTAACACCTAGGATGTCTATGTTTATATGTTCCTTTTCATTTTTGACAACTCCCAATTTTCCTAGTTTCATACTTCATACATTCCTTGTTCTGATTATTAATGGATGTTTACAGCTGTTTCTTCCCATTTTGTTTTGTTTTGTACTTGGCTACATGATTAGTTTTACCTGTGCTCTTTGTTAATTTCTTACGTGGATTTAAAGTGTTTTCAGCCTGAAGAATTTTCTTTTGTTATTCATTGTAATGAAAGTCTTTTCTTGACAAATCTCTCAGGTTTTATTTATTTGAAATGTCTTCATATTTCATCTTTATTTTTGAAAGATAGTTTTGCTGGACATAAGATTCTTGCTTGACAATTTTTTACTTTGTGCGCTCTGAATACATTGTTCCCCTGCTTTTCGACTTTCATTGTGTCTGAGAACCAAACCAAACCAAATTCACTGCCATATATTTGGATCCAACTCATAGCAACCCCTCTTTGGGTTTCTGAAGCGGTGTCACTACAGAAATAGGTTTCCCAATCTTCCTTCTGAGGAGTGGCTGGTGGGAACTGCCAGCCTTCTGGTTAGCAGTCAAATGCCTTAGGCATTACGCCACCAGAGTTCCCTTCATCTTGCTGGTTTCCCTTATGTGTGATGAGTCATTTTTCTTTTCCTCCTTTCAGGATTTTGTCTTTGTGTTCCAAAATTTTGAGTATGATGTGTTTAGTGGTGAATCGTTTTTCATTTATCCTGTTTTGAGTTTATTAAACTTCTTGGATGTATAAGTTTTTAAAATAAATTTGGGAAGTTTTCAACCATTATTTCTTTGATTTTTTTCGTCTTTTTTCTTTTACCTCCATCTGTTACTATCATTATATAAATATTGATACACTTAATGATGTCTCACATTTCTTCAAGGTATATTCATTTTTCTTTCTTGTTTCTTTTCTCTGTTCTGCAGGTTACATAATCTGTACTGATCTATTTTAAAATTTTTTCCTTTGTTTTCTGCCAGTTCAAATTTACTGTTGAGTACATCTAGTGAATTTTTCATTTCTATTATTGTACTTTTGAACTCCAGAATTTCCATTGGTTTCTTTTAATTATTTCTCTTTATTGATATTTTCTATTTGATTAGACATTGTTGTTATACCTTTTCTTAATTATTTAAGTGTGACTTCTTTTTATTTTTTTAAAGATGCTTATAATAGCTTCTTTGAAGTTTTCTTCTGATAAGTCCACTATCTGGACTTCTTTAAAAGTGGGTTCGATTACAAACTTTTTAACCTTTGTATCTGCCACACTTTCTGTTTCTGTGCATGTTTCTTTTCTTTTTCTTTCTTTCTTTCTTTTTTTTTCCTTTTGTTGATTACTGGACATTTGAGGTCCTGCTGCTCTGGAGTTGTTTTGTCAAAAATAGTGAGTTGGCTAAACTAAAGTTCTAATTAGCATTCTGTGGGGTATAGTTCCAATGTCAGTTCAGTGTTCAAACCTTTTACAGAGTTATTCCAATCTGTGCTGTGTGTTCCACCCATTTGTTAGTTCAGTTCTCAAAATTTTGTTATGTTAAATTAGATCACATATGTGTATGTGCAACTCAGTGGTGAACCCAGGAGTCCATAAACAACTTTATACATTCACATTCACAAGTTCCTCCATCTTCCCCATCTCCTTGGGAGTTTCTACTTTCCTGCAGCACTAATTTTTTTTAGTACCTTAGCCAAATGCAGGTTTTTAATTACCATACCTTCTTGAGTATATTCACAACTGGGGCAGGTGGTAAGATGACAGAGAAAGAAAAAGAGCACCAGGATTTGACTCAACACTCATGAAACTGCATTTCCATCAGTTAGATGGCAGTAACTTTGAGGAGTGTTCCCTTTACTTAGGATTTTGGCTTTTACTGGCCTTTATTGTTGTTGCTGTCAGTGCTACCACCACCACTATTACCATAGGAGTGCCTGGGAAGTGGGTGGTAGTGGATTGGATAAAAGAAAAGAAATGGGAGATTTATTAAAATCTGAATTTTAGGCCTTCCCTTTGCCATTCCTTGAGTGAAAACGAAAAGGCTTCTCCTGGAGCTTACTCTCTTTGTGCTCACTTCTTGGTTTCCTTTGTGTTGTTACTTTAAAAGTGTCAAGATCCCAAAAGACAAAGACAGAAGAACTGCCCCAGGTTGGAGGAAGCTAAAAAGTTATATGCAATCTGAGATCCTGAATTGCATCCTGGTCCACAGAAACACACATTAGTTGGAAACTTATTGAAATTCAAACAAAGTTTTTATATTTGTTAATAATATTATATCAATTTTAACTTCTTCATTTTGATAATTGTATTATGATTTAATAAGATGTTAACATTAGAAGCTGTGTGGGAGGTATATGGGAGTTGCCCGTACTAGTTTTGCAACTTTTCTGTGAGTCTAAAATTATTTTAAAATAAAAAGTAGAATTAAAAAAAGCAAAACAAATCTTATTTAATGCTTTGTGTTATATAAATGCAAAGACAAAAGAATCTTGTTTTTTTTTTTTTAATTACAGAAGATGACGTGGCAATAGGGGAGCAGTATATAGAGTATGGAGGATAAATATTCCAAATTTCCTTGTCCTTTCCTTAGGTTTCCTTTATTTAGAAACAATGGTTATCAAAATATCAGAGACTGTTATTTGCCAATTTTTTGTTTTCTTTCATTTTCAAATTGATTGATTCTATTCTCTTTAATATCCCAGAGACTAAACGGGAAATGCTGAGCAATATGAAGCTTGCGCTATTACTAATATTTCTTCATCACAGTTGATATTTTACTTTGGATGCCCAAGGACCATTAAAACTGTTACAGACTCAGTCAAATGTTCAGATCTTCTCCACACAATTATATTTGATCTCTTGTCAAGAATTTAAATGAAACATAATTTAAATTCATTTTTCTTTACAAAACAGATTTTGCTAATTTACAAAATGTAATTAAAATGTTACCAGAATGCAGTTACTCCTGGAAGTACTTCTTTACAGATTCTCATCTTTGCAAAATAGATATGTCTCATTTAACTTTTATGAAAAATGGTATATCACCAAAATTGGTTTCAGCTGCTCTCTAATTTCCAGAGGTACACTAAAGTGTCAATAGTTCTAAGCTCTTGTATATCATTAGGCAGTTGTTCTCAACCAGGTTATACATTAGAGTCAGCTGACAAACTATTCCAGAAAGTATATACCAGAGCTCTAGCAACAAGGATTCTGACCCAAAAGGTTCATGATGGAAATAGGAATATCTGGATGTTTAGACAATGAAAGCCTTATTACTTATGTTTTAGAAAAAAGTTATAAATAAGCAAAGTGGAAATGAGGGAATGAACCTCATTCTAGATTGGAATCAGAGGTATCAGTATCAACTCATATGTTCTTTTAAAAATATATACAGATACATGGATACCTAAACAAATAAAGGTATGTAAGTCAGAATCAACTTGACAGCAATGGGTTTGGTTTTGGTACATGCATGAGTTAGTATTTATACGCATATGTCTATCTCTTTCTGCTGAGATATCCTAGAAGCAGTGGCAATCATGTACAATTCTAAATTAGATCCTGGTATAGGAAATTCCACCAGCCACTCCTTGTAAGGAAGATTGAGCAATCTACTTCCGTAGTGATACCGCCTCAGAAACCGACTCAATGTCAGTGAGTGTTTTTTTTACTTATTTATTTTTAATAGGAAATTAGTGGATAACTTGAATAAAGTCTGCAGTTTAATTAATATCATTGTGTCAATGTTAGTTTCTTAGTTTTTACAATTGTACCATGGTTATGTAAGGTGTTAGCATTAGGGAAATCTTGGTAAAGAGTACACAAAACTCTACTATTTTTTCAACTCTTCTGTTCATCTGAAATTATTTAAAAATAAATAATTTTATTAACCAAACAAAAATATGATCAAACAATACAGTATAAGACAGGTAACAAGATGCTAAATGTATAGTAGATACAGACAATTCTTTGAGCGGAAAACAGGAAGAGTTTGAGAATATTTTGATAGCATGACTCTGAACTTAAAACTCTGAAGTAAATCACCAGAAGAGAAGAAATTATAATAACAATAATTGCAATGGGGAAAAATCTTAAAGGGGAGACAGGCTATTTATAGCTTTAATTAGCTTATAATGTTGTTGTTATGTGCCGTCGAGTCGGACCCAACTCTTAGCGACCCCTCCTTGGGTTTCCGAGGCGGTATCACTACGGAAGTAGATTGCCCCATCTTCCTTCCGAGGAGTGGCTGGTGGGTTTGAACCGCCAGCCTTCTGGTTAGCAGTCAAATGCCTTAGCCACTATGCTACCAGAGCTCCCTAGCTTATAATAGCAACACATAAACAAGCAAAACTTTTTACTTAGTGATCAATACAAGCAGATTTTCTTTTCAGTAGGGGAAACTTACATTGCCAAGATAGGTTGAATATGAGTTTGATTAAACTTTAATTCAGAGTTAAGATAGCTTATAAAGGTGCTCAATAAATTCTAGCTTTGTTGAAAAACTCATTGTAACTACTCATTCATTCCAGTTACTGAGTAAGTAACATAGCTATCAAGAGCATATGAAGCTTTGGAATTTCCACTGTCTTTAAAGAGAGGAATTGAATAGCTTCTAATTATAGTGTTTGGAAGACTATGGGAATAAACATTTGAAAAATTATCTTACTTATTATAGACAGAAGAATAATCAAAAAGAGATGACAGATAATTTTTATATTGACCCAGAAGGAAAAATTCAAATATGGGTTGGCAATTAATATTCAGAGCGGGGAGAGTATTGACACATTTTCTACACATACGGAAAAAAAATGTTAAAAGATAATGCTGTCCTAACAATACTCAAAACCAACAAACTCACTGCTGTCGAGACGATTCAACCCAGTGATCCCTCCTTGGGTTTCCAAGGCGGTATCTCTACGAAAGTAGATTGCCCAATCTTCCTTCTGAGGAGTGGCTGTTGGGTTTGAACCGCCAGGCTTCTGGTTAGCAAATGCCTCAGGCACTACACCACCAATTGTCAACACATAGTATTGCATATAATTAGAGAGGCTAAAGATAAGACAAATTAAAGGAATTCTACTGGCTGCTAACCTTTCCAGGAACTTTAATAATTTAGAAGAGATTTGAGTCAATCATTTGGGTTTTAGTCCTATAATCTGGAGTAAAACTATTCCTGAAAACCTCAGCTTCATGATTTATGAAATAGTGATAATAATGTCCATCTCCCAAGATTATCATGATAGCAAATGAAATAATGTATATGAAAGCACTTTGTAAAAATACCAGTCATTATATTATTAAGGGAAATTTTATCTTCAAAGAATCCCACAAAAGGTTACAAAACACTTAAACAACTAGTACTTTTTCAAGGTATATGCATCAGCAGGAAAAAGAAAAGAGCAAATTCTTGACTTTGACAAACCAAATTCAAAGTGAGAGATTCGCCACTCTGTCTGTACTTGTGGCTTGTGGACAAAAGTTTCCAAGGTAAAATACCTTGAATCAAGAGTTTCACTTTCTGACTTTTATGTTGGTAGCACAATCAAATGCTGTTCAGAGTCTCTGGAGGAAGTCTTTACTGCCACAATTTAGATGGCAGGAGAAAAGATGGAAATGTTAAAGAGACTTGTTTTCTTGTACTTATCTTTCAGTACCTCTAGATGGACTCAGCCTTCCAACCATCTGGTTAGCAGCTAAGCTAACCATTTGCATCACCTACATTCCCTGACTTATGGCCCCTTGTACCTCAGTTTGACAGGTACAATTTCTAAATTTTGATTCTGGGACAAGATTTCAACTCAAAGCTAATAAACTATTTTATTGCAAGGGTAGCTAAAGGATTTAAAATACCTGGAATTATCATTGCAGCTAGAAATCCAATTTAAAAGCCTACATTATGAAAAATGCTGGTAAAAGTAAGACTGGGAATGATCAGGTTAGAACTTTCTTCACCTGTTCTAGAATTAAATGGTTTACATATGAATTTATTGCTGCATAGTCTTAAACATTAGAAAGTATTGCCATTACTAACTAGACCATTTACTTTCAAGGATTCCTTTCCTAATTTCCCTCCTTCCTCTCTCCCTCGCTCTTTTGCTCTTTCCTCCCTCTTTTCCTGTTTTCCTCCTTTCTAGTCAAGCACATTACATTTCCAATCAGAGAGAGATGGCTGGCTCTGTCACTAGTCATGAGATCTTGAACAAGTGACTTAGCATTTCTAAAGTTTTTTTTTTTTCATTTGTGAAACTGTTGTTATGGTAGTGGCAATCATAGGATAGTCGTAGTGATTATGAAATAATATATAAATATTGCTTAATACATTGTCAGGCACATAATAAGGTCTCAGTAAATGTAAACTATTGTTACAATTACTACCATTGCCACCAGTGATTTCTGTTTGTTGAGTACCTCTTATGTATCACTCACTGTCCTGGATGATTTCACTTATATTATATGTTTTCATAATCCAAGCACTTCTGTAAATGGATACTATTAGAGACTCTACTTTTATTGGGGAACTAGGAGAATATAACCAGTTGAGTTGATTCTGACTTCTCGTGGCCCAATGTGTGTCAGAGTAGAACTATACTCCATAGGGCTTTCAATGGATTTTTCAGAAGTAGATCAGCAGGCCTTTCATGTGAGGAATCTCTGGATAGATTTGAACCTCTACCTTTTGGTTAGGAGCTGAGCATGTTAACTGTTTGTACTATCCACATTCCTTGATTCATGGCCCTTTTCTATGTTCAAAGCCATGATTGGCCATTCTTATGCTGCATCACTCTGACACTAACTCTTCTGCCTCCTTTTTTCATTTATAAGGATCCTTGGGATTACATGGGATACACTCAGATAATCTAGGGTAATATTCCATCATAAGATCCTACTTTCAGTGTCCCATTTACTGTGTAAGAGGATATATTCACAGGTTTCAGGGACTAAGAAATGAACATTTGATTCTACCTTCCACAATGATCTATAGTAATGAATGTAATGAAGTTACAGTTTGTCTCCAAAAGTAGGAACAACACATTTCTATGTAAATATTTATTCTGCAGTGGTTTAAGGGTATTTTGCAATTGTAAGCAATGATGTAGTAACATTTAGTATCTCTGTGTATACATGTAATATTTATCTCTCTAGTGCCTAAGGCATTTGACTGCTTACCAGAAGGTTGGCAGTTCAAGCCCACCAACCACTCCTTGGAAGGAAGGTTGGGCAATCTACTTCCGTAGATATGTTGTTGTTGTTGTTGTTATGTGCCGTCGAGTCAGACCTGACTCATAGCGACCCCTCCTTGGGTTTCCGAGGCAGTATCACTATGGAAGTAGAT
>NW_006921664.1:10314878-10317954 GCF_000298275.1 Orycteropus afer afer | reverse complement strand
CCAGCCTTCTGGTTAGCAGTCAAGTGCCTTACTGCTTCAGAAACCCAAGGAGAGGTCGCTATGAGTAGGGACCAACTCTACGGCAGTGAGTTTGGTTTGGTTTATCTGTCTATCTGTCTATCCATCTATCTATCTGTCTATCTATCAATCTATCATCTATCTTTCATCTGTCTATCTATCTATCATCTAACAACTATTTATCTCTTGCTTATCTTCCCCCTTTGATTTATATCTTTCCTTTAAAACTGGATTGTGCTCATTATAGGAGAAGTACAGAAGATTCACACAATTATTTTTAAAGAATGCATAGTATTCTGTAGGATGAGGAAGTACCAAATTTGTTTACATTGTACACATATGTAACTTGAACATCTTCGTCTTTATCTTGGTTCACTTGTGCAGATATTTCTAGATTAAATTTCTTGAAATATTATTGTTCCTTGAGAGGGTAAGCCTAATTTAAATTTTAGCAAAAACTACTTGCGGTGTAGGAAATTACCTGCTATGGCTTTTCTGGCCATGACTCTTTATAAACTCTGTGGTGGAATTTGCTGTGAGCCACTGAGGAACTCCTGATTGTTAAAGTTATCCACCTGGGGTATTTCTGTTGAGAGTTGCACAAAGCAATGTTCTGGGAAGTTCGCTCTCTCTCAGGTGCTTAGAATTCTGATGTTATGATCTGTTAGTTTGGCCACTCTGCCAGGCTCAAAAGGAGCCTTCCTGGAGGCAGTAGGAATCTCTCTGACTGCTGGCTGAGGAAGACGTGCTACTGAGAAAAACAGGCCCCTGAGAGACACGCACTTCTGGGACAGAGACACCAAGAGACATGCACTGCTAAGAGAGAGACTGAGAAAGACTGTTGGCTGAGAGACATCAGCCTGAGAGAGACTGAGCATGTTCCTGAACTTCAGTTGTAGCCTGTTGCTTCCCTAATAAACCCCATATTTTCTGAGTTCTGTATGACCACTGCAGTGAATTATTGAACCCAGAGAGGTGGTGGATGCTGCGGGAGGAAAGGTTGGTGTCAGGGCTGGTGAAAGGACTGGAGAGAGGCAGCATGTCTGGCCTCACAGAAATAGGCCTTGGGCTGCTGTGATAGTGATTCCGTCTTCCTCTTGTGGGGTTAGAGGAGTTCAGAAGATGCGGCCTCCTTGCCCCTTTGGCACTACCACAGTGCTTCCATAAAGACTGCTCATTTATACTCCTTCCAAAAATGAATCAAGAGTGTTTGTTTTCCACACTCTGACCAACACTGGATGTTATCAGTTGCTAATCTGATTGGCAAAATAATGGTGCTTGCATCTCATAAATGAACACTAACACCTTCATTTCCTAGAGTCAAAAATTTTTCTATAGCTATTTGTCTTAACTGTTCAAATCCTTTGCTTATTTTTCCATTGGATTGTAAAAAGTTTTACATATAGATTATGGATTTTCAAGTCTTTATCTATTTTATAAATATCACACCTCTTCCTCCCAGAGTGTTGTTACCTTTGCCTTTATGTATGCTCTTTCTTGCCAAATATAAATTATTAGTTTTTTATGTAGTCAAATATGTCAGTCTTTTCCTCTGTAACTCCTGAAATTTGTGTTTTACATAGGAAGGCCTAAGTTGTTAAAATGCTCTCCTTATTTTCTTTTGACACCTTTGTAGTTTTTTCAGCTTTTTCCTATTTTAAGAATATTTTTCTATGCACTATTGAAGAAGAACAACAAAGTAGGAGGTCTCACACTCCCAGATCTCAAAACCTACTATACAGCCACAGTAGTGAAAACAGCTTTGTATTTGTACAATGACAGACCCATAGACCAGTGGAACAGAACTGAGAACCCAGAAATAGATCCATCGACCTATCGTCAGCTGATTTTTGACAAAGGGCTGAAATTCATTAAATGGGGAAGAGATGGTCTATTTAACAAATCATGCCAGCAGAACTGGGTATCCATTTGCAGAAAAATGAAAGAAGATCTGTACCTCACACCACATACAAAAACTAACTCCAGATGGATCAAAGACTTAAATGTGAAACCTAAAACTAAAGTTCTTCAAGGAAAAAACAGGGGCAAATTTAGGAGCCCTAAATTATGGCATACATAGACTGTCCAGCATAACCCAAAATGCACAAACAGCTGAAGATAAACTAGATCAATGGGACCTTCTAAAAATTAAATTTTTATGTGCTTCAAAAGGCTTCTTCAAAAGAGTAAAAAGAGAACCTATGGATTGGGAAAAAATATTCAGTAATGACATATCTGACAAAAGACTTATCTCTGAAATTTATAGAAAACTCTAACACGTCAGCAACAAAGAAGATTAACAATCCAATTAAAAAATGGACAGAAGACATGCATAGACACTTCACCAAAGAGGATATTTAGATAGCCAACAAATACATGAAGGAATGCTCATGAGCATTAGGCATCAGAGAGATACAAATCAAAACAACAGTGAGATACCATCTCACACCAGCACTAATGGCAAAGTTCAACAAGACAGAAAACAACCAATACTGGTGAGGATGTGGAGAGATTGGGACTCTCATACACCACTGGTGGAACTGTCAAATGATACAACCACTGTGGAAAGCAGTATGGCAATTTCTTAAAAAGCTGAAATTAGAAATATCATTTGACCCAAAAATCCCATTACTAGGTATATATCCTAAAGAAGTGAGAGCCAGGACAAGAACAGATAAATGCACATCCATGTTCATCATAGCTCTATTTACAATACCAAAAAATGGAAACAACCTAGGTGCCTATCAACAGAAGAATGGATAACCAAACTATGGTACATACACACAATGGAATACTATACAACACTAAAGGACAATGTAGAATCTGCAAACACCACATAACATGGATGAACTTGGAGGGCATTATGCTGGGTGAAATAAGTTAATCGCAGAAGGACAAATATGGTTATTAGTTAATTATTGTAAAAAGTCAAGGAAAGATTTATATGTGGAAGGAAACATTCTTTGTTGGTTACCAAGGATGGGAGGAGAGGAGAGGGAACACTGAAAAAAAAAAAAAAAAAAAGCATCGAAACATGTCACTTAAAAAAAAAAAAAAA
>NW_006921664.1:10274419-10314778 GCF_000298275.1 Orycteropus afer afer | reverse complement strand
AAAAAAAAAAAAAAGAATATTTGTCTAGGACAAATGCATAGCAAAGGACACAGGGAAGACATAACTATAGGGAGGAAGTGGGAAGAGAGCTGTTACATTGTAGGGACTACATTCATGAAACAAAATGTGTATGAACTGCTATATGGAAAATGAATTTGCTCTGTAAACTTTCACCCAAATCACAATAATTTTTTTTTTTAAAAAGAATATTTATCTATTATGTGAGATAGGTATATAACTTACTTATTTTTTTGGTCAGTTGGAAAGCCAAATATCCCAATAACATTTATTGTATATTCTTCTTTTCCCTATTGGTTTATAATATTACTCCTACCCTGATAAATTCCACATATGCATGGATATTTTCTGGACTATTCTATTCACTGCTCAGTCTATATGTTCCTAATTCCTACATTGGTTTCTTGATGGCTTTTAATTATTGTAGCTCTATAATATGTTTTAGCAGATGTTAAGCCAAATTTTTTCCTTTTTAAACAAAATACTCTTGCTCTGTTATTAATATATGCTTCTAGATGCATGTTAGAATCAGATTGTCTCATTTCATTAAAAAATATGATATGTGGCAAATTGCTTCCATGAACAGCTGCCTCCTTTACCATGTCACCAGAAGAACTAGATAGTGTCAGTCTACCTTACTTAATATTTTGATCAAAGATTCTATAGAAGAATCCTGATCAAAAGGAGTGAAATGTATGGTGCCCAGCTACCAATGCCAACCACTCAGGAAAGGATCAAATCTGGAGATCCTGGATAGAGTGGGAGGGAAAACGTGGAAAAAAATCCAAAAACTCAATAATGACCAGAATTACTGGTCAGATGAAATCTGGTGAGACTCCCAAAATTATGGCCCTGAAAATAAAAAAAAAAAAAATTAAAAAAAGAAGGGATATGTAGAACAGAAGTAAAAATTTCTATATACTCTAGACTTTTTGGAGCCATGGACACTGGATGAATCCCCTAAAACCAGTGTCCTGAGATAGTCTTTAAATCTTTAACCAGAAATATTCAATGAAGTCTTTTTAAAGCCAAAAAATAATTTAGCTTAACTAGGTAAAGAAAAAAAATCTGCCTTAAACATTACACTCTTTTAAGAACTATGTATATGGGATCAAATTGACAGCAGCACCTGGAAAGATTAGATAGGAAGCTTAGGGTACGGTAATTTATGGTAAGGGGGAGAACAACTCAGAAAAGGAGGGTGAGAATGGTTCTACAACTTGAATATAATCAATGTCACTGAATTATATATGTAGAAAATATTGAATTGATGTGCTTTTTGCTACGCATATTCTCAACAATGACAAAATGAATAAACTTCTAAACCAAACCAAACTCTCTGCTGTTGAGTGAGATCTGACTCTTATCGACCCCTCCTTGGGTTTCTGAGGCAGTATTACTATGGAAGTAGATTGCCCAATTTTCATTCCAAGGAGTGGCTGGTGGGTTTGAACCGACAGCCTTCTGGTTAGCAGTCAAATGCCTTTGGCACTATGCCACCAGAGCCTTAAAATATGTAAATTATGGGAATTTTATTTCATTCATAGATTAATCTGGGAGTAAATTTACACCTTTATAATGATGAATCTTCCCATCCAAAGAGAATGATGTTTCTGTATGATTTTTGCCTCTTTTATGTCCTTGTTAAATTTTACAGTTTTTTAAAATGCATTTTTTCACAGTTATTTCAGTTGTGTTTTGAGTGTTATTTATATTTTGAATTAGATCTTTATAAGTTTCATCTTCTAATTTATGATTGTTATATAAAATAGCTCTGGATTTTATGTGTTGAAATTATTTCCAGCAATCTTAGTAAACTCATATTTGTTTTAATAGTTTTCCAAATGTTTCATTGGTTATCATAATATTGGCAGAAAATGCCAATTTTGTTTCTTACTTTGTATTCTTTATTACTTTTATTCTCTTCTCTTAGTGTATTTTTTAGGACCTTTTTTTTTTTTTGTCCTGTTTACTATAATCTGGGAGACTGCTTATGATCTTCCAATTCACTAATTGAATTTTTATCCATAGCTATCTTACTATTCAGCCCATCTATTGATTTATTTCTAAATTCTAGCACCATGCTTTTAATTTCCAAAAATACTTATTATTTTTCATCTTCTTCTTGGTACTTCTTTTCTTCCTTTATTTTCTATTTTTTTCCCTCTGAATAGTATTTTTTAAAGGACTGCAGTATTTTCTTCAACCACTGCTGATAATTATAATTTAAAAAAAAATTCTTCCTGTTTCATCCAGAAATTCTGATTTCTTAGGTGTTAGTTATATTTGCAGCATTCCTATTGCCCGAATTATATTCCTTAAATGTTGATGATTAATTGCAGTTTATTAATAGTTATATTTTAAGAACTATGTTGATTAGAATCAGCAGTTGGAGTGTTGTTTCTTAGGAACAAATAGGAATTGCAATTCTTTTGATTCTGGTTAAGTCACAAGGGCCTTGGCTCTGATGATAGTGTGGTAGAGAGCTTCTTGAGCATGAGAACTTTTCCTTTAAAATTTGGCATCTGGAATAGTATTAGTTTCTTTGTATCTGGAATAGTACTAGTTGAATATTTAACTCAATGCTGCAATATAGGCTAAGTAAGTCTATGTTGAGTTTTTGAAAACTTACTATTTTTTTCTAACATTTATAAAATCCAGTATAGCAGAATTGGAAGCCTTGATCTATAATTGGAAGCAATATTTATAGTAAACAGGCTTCGATTTATTCTCTACTTTAATGCTTTGGAGTTTATTTTTTATTAATCACCTTTTATCTGAAGGCTTGAAGAGGGATGAAGAAGAGTTGCTGAAATATTCATGAGAAAAAGTGAATATAGAATTGTGATTGGAGTTTAGGATTCATATATGGAACAGTTGGAAATAAAACTTGAGCCAAGCTGTGAAGATGTTTATATGTCTGTCTAAGGGGTTTGGATTTTGACCTGTTAGTTATGGTATGTAGTTGATGGCTTTTCAACAAGGAAACATCATGATAAAGGTGACTTTATTATACAGCGGTGTTGATGATAATTATAAGGGAGAAGAAGGAGATTAAGTGAGCACTGCAGTAGTCTAGGATGAGATGATAAGGCCTGTCATATAATTTTGGAAGATGGAAAGGAAAGAAAGCGACATATATAATAATGTCAACAAAATAATTTTAGGGCTTGGTAATTTCTTGGATGAGAGAATAAGAAAAGGAATGTTCAAGAAGACATTCAAGGAGAAAAATTTTTAAAAGCCTCTGTTCAGTTACTAATAATATTGTAACTAATGTTGTAATTCAACATAGACTTTACAAAATAATTTTGTTGTCAATATTCATATAATCCAAGAAATATTATATGTAAGCAATTTACAACTATATTTATTATAAATTGATGATAAACATTACTAAGGATTCTTATGGTCTGGTATGGGAGGAGGTCCATGGAGGGGAGGGAGATGTGGCATTATGAGTTACTGCACTGGGTGATAACAACTCTAGTGATGCCATCACTCAGCCCATAGGATAAATCACTTTCTTATAGAAGGTGGAAGTTAAACTGAAAGTAAAGGACTTGAACCTACGCTTGTTCACAGGCAGGAGGCATTCCTTCCTGGATCTTGAAAGACTTGACAGGGACTAGGTGAAGTCTGAGGATGGAAGAGAATTTCCTTGTGCAGTTCAAGGTCAAATCCAACCTACAGTCAAGATCTTTTCTCCATTCCACAATGATATACCATATCACACCCACTGGAATCAATATAATAATAATAATAATAAAGTAGACACAAACAAATGTCAGGGAGGATGTGGAGGAATTGGAACTCTTATACACTGTTGATGGGTGCAGCCACTTTGGAAAGCAGTTCAGCTGTTCCTTAAAATGTCATATGGAGAGTTACCATATGACTTAGCAATTCTACTTTAAGGTGTACACCCAAGAGAACTGAAAAAGTATGTCTACACAAAAAGTTGTACATGAATGTTCATAGCAGATTATTCATAATAGCCAAAAAGTGGAAACAATCCAAATGTCCATCAAATGATGAATGGATACACAGAATGTGATATATCCATACATTGAGATACTGTTTGGCAATAAAAAGATAAAAGTGCTGGTATAAGCTACCACATGGATGAACCTTGATAACATTATGCTAAGTTAAAGAAGTCAGTCACAAACAAGCAGATATTGTATGATTCCATTTATAAGAAATGTCCAGAATGGGCATATTCACAAAGGTAGAAACCAGATTAGCAACTGCTTGGGGCTGGGGCAAGGAGGGGAGAGAGGGGTTGTCAGGAAAGGGGAGTTGTTGCTAATGGATATGAGTGTTGAAAAAGTTCTGAAACAATTCGGTGAATATAATAAAAAACACTGAATTGTACATTTGAAAGGTGAATATTATGGTACGTGAAGTACTGTTTTTTTTTTTTTAAAAAAAAAGAACATTCAAATTCCAAATTTGGATTACTGGTAAGGAGGTGATAGTGTTACAGAAATAGAAAAGGGAATCAATAAGAAGCTATTATTTCTTTCCCAGTTTTGTTGTCATTTAAACAGTTAGACTCGAAACATACTTTATATGTTGAATTTGGTTATATGCATGTCCAGTTATGCCAATAGAATCCACAGGTTACACAAGATTGTGGGAGGTAGGAGCAAATGTGGAAAAGCCAGTGTTTGAGTTTAGTACCAGTCAGATTTGGGAACAATCTGGTTGCAGTATCAGCCATCTTACTTGCCATCAAAGATACTCAGTGCATCTGGCTAGCTGGACTCAGTCTAGTGCTTGTTCTAGACTATAATGGAGGATAACAGAATGGAACCAATTCAAGAAGTAAATTAATTAAAAACTAGACATTGATCTTTTAATTTTTCAAGATAAATTTGAAACTTTATGTAGACATTCACTAGTAAATGTTGCTTTAAAGATGCTCTAGAATCTTCTTTTGAGGTCTCTTGGAGTTTATTCATCTCTTGCTATTCCGAGATGTACAATCAAGAAATAGCACTCTTTTTATTTGTAAATTAGTTTCATCATGCCCTGTCTAGCTAGTAAGTTGCATAGGTGTAATAGACAATGGCTGTAAGAATTAAATGAGCAATGTAAGTAATATTCCATGAAGAGTGTTTTTCTTATAGTTAGCCCTCAGTAATTGTTGGCTGTTATTATTATTGGAGGCAGTGATGGTTCAGTGGTGAAATTCTGTCCTTCCAAGCAGGAGACCCAGGTTCAATTCCTGCCCAATGCACCTTGTGCATGGCCACCATCTGTCTTTGGGGTCTTGAATGTTGCTATGATGCTGAACACATTTCAGTGGATCTTTCAGACTAAGACAGACTAGAAAGAAAGGCCTGGTAATCTACTTCTGAAAATCAGCCAATGAAAACCCTATGGATCACCACAGTCTGACCTGCAACTGATCATGGGTGTGGTGCATGACTCGGCAAAGTTTCCTTCTGTTGTGCATGGAGTCACCATGATTTTGGGGCAACTTGAAGAGAGCTAACAACAGCAACATTGTTACTATTAGGATTCACCAACTAAAGGAGGATGGTTCTTGTTTTTACTGACTTCTGTACTTTTTGTCATGCTTGATGTTTAAGGGAGTGAGTCTCCAATTTTAGCATGAATCAGAGTTTATTCAAAGAGATTGCCCATCCTTCTCCTTCTCTCTCTGAGTTTCTGATTCAGTTGGTCTTGGGTGGGGCCTAAGAATTTCTATCTCTACCAAGTGCCCAGATGATGTTGATGCTGGTGTTTGAGGGCCAAACTTTTAGAACCAGTGGTTTAAGGGGGAAAATGAGATGTGTGTTCAAATAGCATTAGTTCCTTTACAGTTAGGGATTCTATTCTCTTCTGGCTGTGCATTCTGCACTGTGGTCTCCTGTGCTTTTTGTTTTCTGAAGCAGCAGAAACCAGTCAGCAGGTGACACATTTCATTACTCTACTTTCTTTGAATACTCCCAGGGAGTACTAAGTATACCACTGTTAGTGCTGGCACTTTTCTGTTATTTTAGAGATTTGTTGGTTTTTCCAAGGTGGTTTTTCCCTTGATGGCAGAAGATGTGAATAGGAACATTATGCTGATGTTTGGATCTATCTTAGTACTTGATATGCTGTAGAATTTATGTTTTTCTCTGAACATTAATTTTTTAATCCATGTTTTTCTTTCTCACATCCTTTTTAATTCTAATTTAATTAGAGTTACAATTGGCTTCATTTATAAACATACTTGTTGTAAGCACAGCAATGTGGCTTTTAGCATCTCTGTAATGAAAGTTTAAACTATTTGGAACTCCAGCTTACATTCCTTTAAGTCCTTATGATCTAAATATTCTTTTCCATGATGCCAAGAAGGTTCTGTATGATCATCTAAACTTTGAAATTCTTTTTCAAATCAAAGGCCCTGCCAAGCTCAGAAGTGACTGTGTGAGGAAAATGTGTGGAAACACCACTCATTACAGGTTGGTTTATAAAAAGAGTTGCAGATTGATAGGTCTTTGAAAAATGTTTGGTGACACAGAACTCTTTCAATCAGTTCCAAATCTGGCAACTCTCTTGTTGCGTTAGATTTTCTTCCCCTCACTTTTCTTCTTTCTCTAACAGAGACAGACACATCCCTTTTCCTGTGTCCCATTTTAGATGACTGATGGAAAAGTAAACACCAAATATGAGCATGTGGGGATGGTTTATTTCTTTCTACATTGACTAGAAGGCAGTGTTGAAAGGGAGACACTGCTGTCATTTCACAATGTAGGAAATTTAGAAAAGGTGTTAGAGCTGTTTTAAATAATTTCTATTTTTGGATTATGCCATTCATGAGGGTATGTAGTTTTTCCTTTATAGAAGGAATTTGTTTAAAGTATATCTGAGATCTCTTGGTGACAAATAAACAATGTGTTCAAAAGAAAGCCTTGTAATTTTTTTCATTAGATGATTCATACTTAAAAATGTCAAATGATCAGAAACGAAAGACCCAATGATCGGGTCATTAGAAACATATGGTTCTGGGAGTTATTATGCATGCCAACTCTAAATATGGAATCTCAGTCCCTTCTTTTGTCCTTATAAAGATGGCAGAGTCTTTTGTGTCTCTTTTCTTTTAACGTCTAAAACTCAGTGCCCTCACATTTCTTTAACCAGGGAAGCAGCACAGCATAGTATTAAATGTAAGGACTCTGGAATGAGTTTGCCTGGGTTCAAATCTGAGCCTACTACTTACTCACTGAGGGATGTTGGTAAAGCTCCTTAGGCTTTATGTGCTCAGTTTCCTAATTTATAAAATGAAGACAGTAAATATGCTTGTCTCAAAATATTGCCATGAAAATAATACATGTAATTATGTTTCTGATATATAGGAGCTCAATATGTGTTCTCATTCTCACTGCTATTGAGTCAGATCTGACTCATAGTGACCTCTCCTTGGGTTTCCGAGGCAGTATCTCTACGGAAGTAGATTGCCCAACCTTCCTTCCAAGGAGTGGCTGGTGCATATGAACTGCCAGCCTTCTGGTTAGCAGTCAAATGCCTTAGACACTATGCTACCAGAGCTCCTCAATATATGTTTCAATATATGTTAGTTATTATTATTTGCTTTGAGTGGACTTCCTAGCTTGATTTATTATTTTCCCTATGGAAGGAAGATTATGACAGCTTCAGTGTAAACTGATATTTAGGATATCATTTAGGGCTGGATAAAACTTAAAATAGCTTAAATAAAATTAAGTCAAATTTATAGACTCTTTATAAAAATTGAAGTATGCTATATTTTGGCTATGGTTTTACAGGCAGATGTATTTCTACATTTTAGAAACCATATTCTGTTACAGTAATTTAATCTTACAGTAAGAAAGGAAGATTTTCTTTTAGACCAATGTATTTTGGATTATTTTCTTTTGTGTAAGTTCTTCTTATTTTTCTCTTCTGTTTTCTCTGGAACAATGAAAAAGTAACCAGGAAGGATGATTTGTTAATTATATTGAGACTCTTGTGAATGTTTCATGTGAAATGTAACTTCATGAAATGCAGTTTTCTAAACTGTGTTGGGACTTGAGATGCACCCTAAACTGTGTTGGGGATAATATTTTGGGGATATTAAAATAATTTATATAGTTTCCGGGTAATTTCCAATTTCTGTTCGTTCCTTGATTCCTCCAGCTCATTAAATCAATAGTATCCATGGTTTCTTGAGGAGGACAGACCCAGCTGAGAACAAAGGAGTCATCATTTGGCTTTGAACTTTCAAACAGAGTTGAAGAAAGCACCTTTTATTTGCAAAAGCCATTCTTTGTTGTGAAAGAAAAAAAAGGTGGGGTGTGTGTCATGCTTTTCTTATTGAGCAGAACTTGAAGTGGAGAACATGGAGCAGAACTGAGCAGAGAAAAATCACAGTCTAGAACATATAGAAAGTCCTTTTATATGTTCCCAACATGAGAAGAAGAAAATCTCTCCAGTGCTGGAGATAATTGCTGAAAGGGTATAAGGTCTAGAAAACTGATAGAATATCTTCACTTCCTACTCCCTCTACTCCTACCTTGAGGTGAGATCTTGAAAATGGAAGGAGAGGATTAAAATATTAGTAGATTTGTCTGAATTCATGAACACTGAAAATTATTTATATCACAATTACTTGGGAACAGCTTGGGGTCATTGTATACCATTTGTCATGGACAAAATGTCCAACATGACATTGTAGTGGTAGAGGACCATTGGGTAACGGAGGAGGCTAAGGTTACTTGTGTGGAGTCCTGCATACTGGACTGTGCAACAGTGAACACATCTGAGTGTTCCTTATCCCCCAGACCTTCTCTTCTATTCTGATTTTGAGAGGGCCAATGGACAAAAAGGGACTGGTACTGGAGCAAGCAGAATATGGAAACATCACACCAGGAGCAATGGCAGTTTCCATGATCATGAGTAGTGAGGTGCGATCCTGACACCATAAATTAGACAATGTAGTGTCACTGCCCAGTGGGTTAGGTAGATTGCAGGACACCTCAGCAGAAGCCAGCAAACACCCAGAGCACGGAAGAACCACATGCTCCTCTTCATTCAAATGGCACCATCTTGGGAAACAAGAAGATGAAGAAAGTTTTTCCTTTTCATTGTTAAGTTAAAGGATTTTTTGGTTGTTTTGCCATCAGTAAGGATGGAGCCAGAGAAAAACAGTATCAGTTAAAGAAAATAAAGTGATTTGTACAATATACATTTTCCATGTGAACAACATTAATTAACGCAATCATTTGTTGAAAAATGCATGAAAGGTTGAGTTCTCTAGGTCTGGAAAGGTGGCAGTATAAACAGAGCTCATTCAGCTCAACATGGACCACATGTCTTGGAGTCCCAGTGTCTGAAGATAGCTAACCTAATCGAGCACCTGACTCCAATTTCTGTCTTCTAAATTCTATCCTTCATGTTGCTGCCCACATAATCATCGGCCTGCAGTCTGCCTCTCTTGTCAAGTTGTTCCCCCACTCAAGAACCACAATGATGCATTTGTTTATACCTGGAAGCACTGTGATTCATTCTTAAGGTTTATTTGTTTCTTACTTTATTGCTATTTTTTTTGTTCCTTTTGAACAGTTCTAATTATAACTTACAGCAAATTAAGAATAGTTTGTCCTATAATTTTTAGCAACAGAAAGTGACTATATGGAATCCGTTTTCATTCTATGCTTTACTGCTATTCTAAACATAATATATATTTCAGCTATAGAGATATAATTGTTTTAAAAAAGAATTAAATTGACCAACAGCAGGAAGTATATATACCCTTCAACTAGTACTGCTAAGCAATTGAATTCAACGATCATGCTGAAACTTGAGAAAGGCATGCTTACAATTTAGCCTTGTGGTGTATTGAACACTTGTATGTCAGTGTTCCCATTTCATGGGATTTGTAGGCTGAAAGACCTTGATGCTAACTTAATACAAACAAGATAAAATACTCTTAACAGAGTGTGCTGACCATATGTGGGTTTCATTTGATGATGTTTTTCGTATTCTTTACAAAACATAGCTCAGAAGCACTCACACTTATTGTTTAGAAGTTTAAATGATATAAACAAAGTGATATCATGGGGAGGATTGGATCCATCATCTCTAAGAGTTCAAATTTCAGGTTCAGTTAACGTAATCTGAATGCCTTCTATATCACAAAAAACCAAGTTCAATTCTTTTGTATATGCCAGTCATTCATTTAATCATTCATCCATTTTTTCCCATATGATAAGGTGGAAGAGATAGAAGGCAGAGTTTAGAGACTTCAAGGGATTTAGAAGATGATCAGGGAGTTGGATGACTAAACAAGTAAATATTAGGATATAGATTTGAACAGGCTAATCTTGGAGCTCAGAGGATCCTTGGTTCAGCTTGGAAGTGGTCAGGGAAGGCATCCTGAGTCTTGATGAACTAATCCATATTAACCAAGTAAATTAAGACATTCAGAGCAAAAGAGGAGGAAGGTGACATCTTTGGAGAACATCAGGGAATTTGGTGTAACCAGAACATAAGATAAATGTTGAGAAAGTGGCTACATATGAAGGTAGAAAAATATATCAAAGCCAGATCATGATCTAATTTAAACCTCACACACACACACACACACACACACAATCTGTCAGGTAGGAATTGTTTTTCCTATCTTACAGATGAGGAAACAGACCAAGAGAACTTAAACAAGTTACTCATGGCCACATGGTAAGTAGCAGAGTTAGGTCTTCTGACGTCAAAGCCAATGCTGCCGCAAGCAGAGGAGTTATTATATCTTTTTAGTCTCTTGTATCGCCCTTTCTGTTTTAACAATATGATCAGCAAGAAGAAGTATTGAATTGAAATTGCTTAATGGTCAAGAACAATGCCATTTTAGATAATAGACTACTGATTAACAAGAACAGCAATAGCTCTTACTCTTGTTCTCATAACAGGCAAGAAGTTCCTATTCATCGCAGAGCCATATGCATAGTTTGTATTTAGCATGAGACAGTTTTTAAAATATATTTCTACCATATATGACAAAGTCTTTTGTTCAGTCCTCTTGAATATTCATTTGTCCAGAAGTCTGGGAGATGAAATTAAGTAGTTGATTGATTAAGTAGTTGATGTGACAGATCAGAAGGGAGGCCTCATGTGGATTTTTATATGAGGTTGGCCAAAACTGTTGCATGACCTCTTCTTCAAGAATAAGGATCCAACACTACTCATTGATTTGATATCTTAGAGTGATTTTACAATATCAGGATGATTAATATGATTTCTTTTGGAACCCTTAAATTAAAACAAAACCAAATTTAGTTATTCTTTATGCACTTTGGGGACCACCAGTGGGAAAATAATCATTCTTTGAAGAGAACATTTATTAACCTCAGACACCTTCTTCCATGGGGAGGCCCAATGTTAGGCTTTAGCTGGAAACCTATAGTTTTTCTCACATTCTTAAAGGAACTCATGAAGCATGAGAGATTAAGAAACACTTATAGTGTGATTCCCCAAAATGAACACGTGTGTGTGTGTTTGATGTGTGTGCATTTGTGTGTGGGTGTGTATAGCCTCAGATTACTTTTAATTGATAGTGTTGGATTCCCCTAACTTGATCTTAAGTAAACAAGCATATTTTAGAAGGCATTTGAGGTTAACATTTGACAAAAGGAGTTTTATTTTTAGTATTAAGAAACCAAACTCACTGCTGTCGAGTCAGATCCAACTCATAGCGACCCCATCTTGGGTTCCCGAGGCAGTATCACTACAGAAGTAGGATTGCCCAACCTTCCTTCCTTGGCTCATGGATTTGCACCTCCAGCCTTCTGGTTAGCAGTCAAATGCCTTAGGCACTATGCTACTAGAGCTCCTAATATTAAGAAAGGATTTTCATAAAGTGAGACACTGATTCCATTATATCTTCCAAATGACAGTATCACATTATGTTCCATAAGAATCAAGATTTAGGACATCTAAATTAATATTTTATATTTCAGTTACAAATACAATATTTGATTTATGATGAAATTAAATTAATAGCATCAATCAGTCTCTTAGCTCATATAAATAAATACAACTGGGGTCTCTAAGTTCCATTGAGTTGGTTAATGATCTCTGTTTTTTTTAAACCATTTGTGCCAGGCTATAAAATCCCTCCATAAACCCTTGACTTCACCCCAAAAATATTTTTGAATAAAACAGAATGAAGTTCAGTTACTATAATGACTTCACAAGCTAAAGTAATATAATGTGCAATGCAGGGTGCATTATATGCACTTTGTGAAGTGAGGTTATTCAGCCATAAATAAGATTTAATTTGGAGTTGATTAATAAAATTAAAATCTGAGAATCATAATTTTCACCATTTATCAAGTTTTCCCCATACTGCAATAAGACCATAGTCTTGTGGGACATGTAGGTCAATTGTCATAATGTTCTGTATCCTACTATGGTGAGTAGTGACTGGGATCTTAAAAGCTTGCAATGGATGATCTAAGATGTAATTATTGGTCACCCTTGTGTGGAGCAAAGAAGAAAACTGAAGACTCAAGGAAACAGTTAATCCAAAGGACTAATGGATCATATGAACCACAGCCTCCATGACCCTGAGACCAGAAGAACTAGATGGTGCCTGCTACCAACTGATCTGATCAGAAAGAATCACAATGTAAATTCCTGGATAGAGAGGGAGAAAAAAAATGTAGAACAAAATTCAAAATCATAAAAAGACCAGACTTACTCATTTGATCGACACTGGTGGAACCTCTGGGACTGTGGCCCTTAGACACAGCCATGGGGATCACATTTCAGCCTAACAATAGACTGTGGATATAAAGCTCAATACAGTTTTCTAGGCTGTATTAACAAATTGTTCTTGATGTTGTTGTTAGGTGCTGTTGAGTTGATTCTGACTCATAGTAATGCCATGTGACAAAACAGAACAGCTCAATATGGTTTCTTAGGCTGTAATCTTTACAGAAGCAAATTGTCTAGTCTTTTTCCCACAGAGCCACTGCGTGGGCCCAAGCCACCTATAAAATAATCCACTGCTATTGAGTCAATTCTGACTCATAATGACCCTATAAGACAGAGTAGAATTGCCCCATAGGATTTCCAAGGCTGTAAACCTTTATAGAATGAGACTGCCACATCGATCTCTGGTGGAGCTGGTGGGTTCAAACCATCAACCTTTCAGTTAACAGCCAAGCACTTTAAGCACTGAGCCACCAGAACTCCCATTGTGTTACCCAAGCTTCTTTATTAACAAATTACTTCAATGTTTTTCTGAAAACATACGTTATGCAACACTGGTGTTTAGGGAGCTATTTATATAGTAGGAAACAGAAATATACATCAGAATCTTAGATATCGTGACTTTACTGACTAAATCATCAGTGGATGTTTGAGAAAGAATTTTGCAGTTTCATAGCTCTGAATAGATAAAGCATGGCAAAACCTCCATTATGAGCCCCCTCCCAACATAATTTCTGTAAAGAGATCCTGAAGATTTTTAATTTAATACAATCCAAAAGACTTTTAAACATTTTTTTCTAATAATGTTTAATACAAGCAGGAAATGATCAGATAGTGAAACTAATATTTCTAATGAGGTATTTTACAAAGAAGAAATGTCAAAGTACAGTAGCATGAGGTTGTTATTAGTTGCTGCTGAGTTAATTCTAACTCATACCAACCCTATGTGTGGAGAATAGAATTTCTCCATAGAGTTTTCAAGGCTGGAAACTTAGGAAGCTAATTTTAGACGATTTAAGCACATTGTATGCAAAGGAAATGGAAGTTTGGGAAGTGTATATATTTTTTATTCAGCTTATCATTATGAACCATTTTGGTAGTGCAGTGGTTAAAGCATCCCGGCTGCTCACCGAATGGTTGTCAGTTCAAACCCACTAGCTGCTCCGTGGGAAAGAGATGAGGCAGTCTGCTTCTGTAAAGATTTACAGCCTTGGAAACCCTTTGGCGCAGTTCTACTCTGTCCTATAGGGTCACTTTGGGTCAGAGTCAACTCCATGACACTGAGTTAATTTGTGATTTTTCAGCCAATTAAATGCACATAGCCTCGAGGTAAGGGCTATTAATAGTATGTAATCCATAGACTTGTAAGGATTAAAAGAGACAATGTAGGGTTTGGTTTTTGGTTTTACTTGGCTTACTTTAACCCCTTTATAACCTCATTGCATTCATGTATAGATGGTCAATTGAACATTATCATTGACGTTTCTCTTTTAAGTCAGGTAAGAAACTGTGTCTAGGGTGCAGCATTAATTACAGTCCTTTTTTTTTTTTACTACAATTAATGAAAATGATAACTTATTAATTTTTCATCATTTAACATAAATAACTTTTTGACCTAAGAAGCTATCACCACAATCAAATTAATGAACATGTTCATGCACTCAGCATTAATAATTTTTAAGGCTTGGAATTTGAAACTCTAAGAGCACTTTGAAGGATACCAGGATTGTAGCTTATTACCAAATACATGACACATGGAACAATATGAAAGTTTTGATTTAAAGTTTCAGCACAGCCTGGGGCAGAAAATGAAAGCTTATGACTTGACCTTTGCCGTCAAAATATCCTTTCTCCTCCTTCCTTAAAATATATTTTACCAGATAAGGCTGTAGTCATAGTCATCAAAATTTTTGTTAGAGCAGGGCATTCTGCCCCCGAAGTTTCTGGTCAGAGATAAAAACAATGTAAAACAAAATAAGCACCAATGTTATATAAGCATTACATGTCAACAAGGTGTGGTTAGCTTTATAGGTAGCTCAGAATATTAAAGTGAAGGGTCTGGGGCAGTTTTTCAAGAGGTGCATCTAAACAAAAACTAAAACAAAGATTAATACAAGAAATGATAAGAAATTTCACCAGAGAACATCTTGAGTAAAGACTGAACATGTAAAAGCCCTAGTCCTGTGGGTTGGGAATGCAGATGAGGAAAGATAAGTGAGACTCCTTGGCATTGCCTAGAGCTAGAAGGAAGACAGACACAGCTAAGAGGTGATTGACCTTGGCTGTTGGTGGTTGCCATTGGACCTGTTTCAACTCATGGCTTCTTCATGTGTGTGGAATAGAACTTCTCCATAGCATTTTCAAGACTGACCTTTTAGAAGCAGATTCACCAGGCCTATCATCTGAGGTGCCTCTGGATAGGCCACCAAACTTTGGCCTAGTAGTCCAGTGCTCAAGTGGCCACTCAGGGACTCCTGGCTGAACTTTAAAAAGCTATAAAGTGAAGCCCTACGCTCACTCCTCCTTTGCTGGTCATTGAGATTGTTTTGTTTTCCTTTCTTACTCAAGAAGATAAAAGTAGGAAAACCTGGGCAAAGGAAAATAACTGTAGAAATGCTAAACTGTGTCTAGGGGTGAGGTGACAACACAAGTTCATGCTGTGTAGCTCATCACCCTCAAGGGTGACCTCAAATTTGGCCCTGAGATCTCCAGAAGACAGAGAAGAGAAGGAAACCACATCAGTTACAAGTATCACCATTTTCATAAGATTGAAATAAACTTTTTCTACAGAAGGAAAACTTTTCACTGGCACTAAATAGAGATTTCTCCTGTTAGTTCTTACTTACTTAGTAGTTTCTCTTCCTTTGACTCAAAAATTATGCATAATCTTCAAGTTTCTTAGAATACTAAATAACAATGAAGATCTCTCAATGATAAGGTAAAGAATAAAACATTTTTGCCAACATTATTTCATCGTGAGAAAAATGCCTTTAAAATTTTGGATTATAGTAAGAATAAGTTACTGTTTTTAATTTTAAGTGGCAGTAATAACTATGGTACTATTTTCAAGGTATCATTGAAAATCAACGAGGTATAACTTTCTAAGCTATTTTGCAAGTTGCAAAGTTCTTTTACATTTATTATCATATACAAATCTTTATAATATATTTATAGGGTAGATAATATCCCTGTTCACAGTGGTATGCCCAGTGGTTTGATATTCAAGGGACTTTTTTGAACTTACACAGCAAAAAAGGGGCATAGCTGGGACTCAAACTAGAACCAAATCTTTCTTTCTTAAAGTATATTTTTTCCACAACAGCAATTCTAATTCTATTCTCAAGGAAAACTTCCTATGTAGTTATTTATCATGTTGTTGTTGTTGGTATGTGCCGTTGAGTCAAACCTGACTCATAGCAACCCTTCCTTGGGTTTCTGAGGTGGTATCACCATGGAAGTAGATTGCCCAACCTTCCTTCCGAGGAGTGGCTGGTGGGTTTGAACCATAAGTTTAGTTATTTCATTTAAATATATATATTGTATATATTATATGTTCACAGCATGCTTTTTCTATTGCTTTAATCTAATTGATAGCGTAGAATACGTAGGGGGAATGATAACCAAAATAAACAAACCCATTGCCATTGAGTCAATTCCAACTCATAGGACATATAGGACAGAGTAGAATTACCCCATAGGGTTTTCAAGGCTATAAATCTTTATGGAAGCAGACTGCCTCATTTTTCTCCTGTGGAGTTACTGGTGGGTTTGAACCACTGACCTTTTGGCTAGCAGCCAAATGCCCTAACCACTGCACCACCGTAGCTCCTTGAGGGAGGGAGGAGAACAATAGGCATAATAATATACCCAGAAGCCCAAGTAGTGCAGCAGTTAAGCACTTGGCTGCTAACTGAAATGTCAACAATTTGAACCCGTCCAGGGTTTTCTATGCGGGAGAAAGACCTGGCATTTACTCCAGTAAAGATCGTGGCAACCTTATAGGACAGAGCAGAACTTAGAACAGGGGTTCTAAGGCTGTAATCTTTATGGGAGCAGATTGCCAGGTCTTTTCTCCTGAGGAGTGGCAGGTAGGTTCAAGCCTCTACCTTTCAATTAACAGCCCAGCGCTTATCCATTGTGCCACCAGGGTTCTTTACCTCCAGACTATACATAAACATTTTTGTCAGAACTTTTACATCCTTCATTCTGCCTGTTGTCAGACCTACAGGTGTTGAACTTGTCAGTCCCCACAATTGTATAAGCTAATTCCTTGAAGTAAATCTTTCTATCTTTATCTATCTCTATATATCTTACTGGTTCTGTTTCTCTAGAGAACTGTGACTAAACTTTGGGGTCATACAATACTTGTCCTTTTGTATCTGGCTTATTTCATCCAATTTTCAAGGTTCATCCATGTCATAGCATGTCCATAGCTTCATTTCTCTTCATGGCTAAATCATATTCTACTCTGTGGATATACCACTTTTTGGTTATCTATTCATCTTTCATAGACACTTGGGTTGCTTCTGAGTCTTGGTTATTGTAACCAATGCTGCAAGGAACACTGATCTGTTAGAATCCTTGTTTTCAATTCATTGGATATATCCCTAGGAGTTCAATTGCTAGATCATATGGTAATTCTGCCTACAATTAAAGCATTCGACTGCTAACCAAAAGGTTGGCAGTTCTAACCCACCAGCAGCTCTGTAAGAGAAAGATGAAGCAGTCTGTTTCCATAAAGATTTATAGCCTTAGAAACCCTATGAGCTAGTTCTACTTTGTCCTATAGGGTCTCTCTGAGTTGGAATTGACTTGATGGCTGTGGGTTTGATTCGGTTTTGGTTTATGGTAATTCTATGTTTAACTTTTCCTTTAATTTACATTTGTGTGAATATTTTATTTTATGTGCTTCCTCAGATGCTATAAGGCACTCTGGTGGCATAGTGCCTAAGGCATTTGATTGCTAACTAGAAGGTTGGCGTCAAACCCACCAGCCACTCTGTGAAAGGGTGATGGTATCACCTCAGAAACACAATGGGAGTTGCTATGAGTCAGAATTGACTCAATGGCAGTGAGGTTCCCCCCAGCCACCAGATGCTATGATAGGTGCTACAGTAAGTGCAAAGATGAGCAAAAGAATAGTTCCTACTGAGTTAGGAAATAAACAGAAAAGATAAATATTTAAAATTTTAAAAAACACTGCAGACTAAATAAATGCTGAAGAAAAATAAGACAATGAAGATTAAATGCATCAATGAGCAAATGAAAACAATAAAGAGATATTACTATATACTTTAAAAAGGCAAGAAGTAGAAAGTCTGGCTAATGCTAAATGTAGCTGAAATGTGGGGTTATAGGAACCGTCATGTACTGCTGGTGAGAGTGCATACTGTCCAGACACTCCAGAGGACAGTTTCACTTAGTCAATAAGTTTATGTCTTCCTATGACCCTTCCATTCTTCTCTTTGGTTTGTATCCCAATGAAACAGGTTGATTTAAAAAAAGTCATGTATGAAGATATTCATTGGTGGTTGCTATGAGTTTATCATCAAAAATACAGGTAAAATGAGGGCAATTTGCATCATGGAATATTATGCAGCAGTTAGAAGACTTGTAGCAATGTGTAAGGATCTTAGAAACAGTATGTAGGAAGGAAAAAGGCAGTTGAAATCCATCACAGAATCACTTACATAAACTAAAGTGCATACTCAAAAGTGGTACGTATTTTGCAAACACTAATAAAAAGGTATATATTAAATATATTAGGATAGTTTTCTATGGGAAGATGAGAATGGGAGGTGGGATTGGGAATAAAAGAGAAAAATAAATGTAACATAAGGACTGTCCATGAATGAATGATTATATTATGCCATAAAATGAGGAGTATGTTAATTCAACACTCTAAGCCAAGAGAACAAACTGAAAACAGAGATTCACAAGGCTAAAGGGTCCCAACTTTAAGGCTTAAGGAAATACATCATGGAGGAGGTGGCATTTGAGCTGTGTCTTGAAGGATGGGTAAAATTTTGAACAGAGATTGAAGGGCATGGAAGGGGTATAGTGGGATATATGAAGAAAGCCTTCCAGGGAAAAGGACCGGGACTAGCAAATGCTTGATAGGACAGAGATCAGGGGCAAGGGTTCACTTAGAGGAGAGAAGTTCACTTTGGTTGGAGCACAGTGAGTATGTGCAGCAATGTTATAATAGTTAAGAGTTATTTAGCATGGTCAGCACTGTGCTACATCTTTTATGCACAGTATCTAATTTAATCCTCACAGTAGCCATATGACATAAATAATCTACACATCACCATCATCATCTTTATCTACTTTACAAATGAAGAAACTATGTCTCATCCTGGAAAGTGCTAGAGTCATGATGGAAAGCCAGGGATATCTGACTCCAAAGCTTGTGCTCTTCACCACCACTGTATTAGACTCCCTTTTTCCAAAGACACTGACACTTTTGAAAATAGGCCCATGCTATCAGTTCCTCTGTCAGTATAAATGCAAGGAGGGGCCTGGTAGTGAAGTAGTTAAGTCAAAACTCAGCCCTAGACTATGCATGGCTTTAATTACCCCCTACAACTGATTAGTTTGATAGCAAAAAGGATATTTGAGAAGGAAGCTGCCCATATTATAAAGTCCTGAACCCACTGCCTTTCTGCTCATGTGTGTCTCATTGAAATGATGGAAGGGCTCTGCCAACATCTAGCTAAATAAGGAGAAGACATTTATAAGCACTCTTTTAACCCTGTTAGAACTATGCATTCTGAAATCCCTTCAAGTAACAAATGGGTAAGAACAAAAGGGCCAAAATAGCTTTTCAACTACAAAGACTAAGGCTAACACAGAACATAGTCTTTTGATGCTTTAAGAACCCAGTTTATCATGCTAACTGATAAAGTTCGCCTCTGTGCATCTGTGCAGTTGAAGATGGGAGAAACAACCACTCTATAAGGTAGAGTGCAGAGTCGCAGCATATTGAACTGGAATCTAAGACATATACTGGCCAATGTAGAAATAGGATTGGATTTGTTGCAAATAAACAACCAGGTGAACATTTAGGGCAAGCACTATGATTGTTCCACATTTTGGGCAGTAACATTTACAACAAGAGAAATGGTTAAGTATAAAAGCCCATCAATGGAAAACAAAAGCCAAAAAAGACCTTTTAGTGATAGACCCATATGAACTGAAGTTTCAACACGTCTGTTTTTTATTTATGCCTTCCCCTTTCTTGCATCTCGACCCATTTCTCAAATTCTTCCCTTGCTATTTACACATCAAAACATATGGGATTGAGCTTCCAGCACCTGCTATAGGAAGCAGAGGTTTTGCTGCTGAAAATATGTTTTTGAATGGCATGATTTAAATTAATATTCCTTATTTAGTTCCCAAAGTACCTGTTTTAAAATCTGGTACTTCTAAACATATATGAAGTTTAAAAAATAGTAACAACAAAATAATTTTAACAAAAGAAATATCCCAATGTGAAGATCTTGATAAAAGAATGAAAAAGGGAAGGATACAACATGCAGACTGAAAACAGACTCTTCATAGTTTAAACCTGGAAGACTCTACAGTACATCTGGTTAACATCTTGCAGTTTCAAGAATTCTGCCTTGAAAAACCTTCCGTACCAATGACACACAGAATAAAAGGTTATGTTATGACTTTCAGATGGAAACCTGCAAAAGTTTATCTGCTGGACAGGACCATTAACTCTTGCTGCTTCTGACTCTGTTAAAAAGATTTTTCATGTGTAAATTCTAATGAACTTTTCAAGTTTTTATCAGAAACTACTAGAAAGAATTTTCACTTGGAGAGCATGAACAATGCTGTTGAATTAATAGAATCTTTTCAGTTGTGAAGTCTAAATGAAATTAAAATCCTTCCACTGCAAATTTTATAAAGTGCATTTTAATAGTGGGCATTTATGCCTATACATTGGATTTGGAACAAGAGCACCATATTTGAAATATGAAAGTGTTACTAAACTTCCATCAATGCTAACATTCATTTTAAGTTTTGTTGAGAGAACAGGAGCCTATTTGCTTCCAGGTATATTGGTGCAGGAAAAATCCCTTATATTGATGTGGCAGAAAATCATACCTGGTAAGGAGGTGATGTGGTTTGGAATAAAACAGTGTAAATTAAAGATTCCTTCTGAAATCAGTTTGTTACCAAAATTGCATCTTCTTTGCTTACAGTTTACTTGGCTCTGGTGGGGAACAAAAGCAGTTAGCATCTTCTTACACATCGAGGTCTTCCATGTTTGGCTATCCCGTGGATGTGCATTTTATTGAACTTGAGGGAAGGAGCTACTTCCTCCTTCCTCCACCACCCAAGAGGCTTGCTGCCAGCCTCTTGCCTTTGTGCCCCTAGCATCCAGCAGACACTTCATAGAACTGCTATTTGAAGCTCACTGCACAGCAAGTGGGTGTGTGAGAAAAGGGGAGATAGTATTTCCTTCAGAGACATACACACCCTCTGACCCAGACGAAGGAAGAATCTGCTCTGCAGCCGGCTTGCTGCAAGGGATTTTCCATGTGCGTTCCATTATGCTGAAGCTGATCGTGGTGACAAGTTACACATTAAATAGCTATCTGTCTTTTCTAAAATTTCACATTCTCTTCTCTTTGTAGGGAAAGTGATGTAATACTCCATTGCTTGTGTAAACAAAATCATTTAATTAGAGGGTTTCAGTTTTCCCTGGCATTCCACACACAAGCTCTAGTCTCCTCATTCAGATGCCATCAGAGGTTTTAGTTTTTCATAGTGATTACCTGTGCTTGTGGGGACAGTGTGGTGCCAGAAGTTTTCACTGGGGAAATAAGTTTAGGATACTGTTATTAATTTGTTTTAGAAAATAGCTGCAGAGTATTCAGACAAGTAAGACATAGCAAAACACATGGTCTTCGTTATTCAATAACCCTCCCTCTGCAAAGGAAACATGGTCTATTTCCCATTTGAGAAGGAGCTTACGACAAACTAGTAAATATGGAAAGAGGGATACATATGTACTGTAATTTTATTGAATAATTCTCTTCATATACTTATACAGACCACACCCCCAGCTTCCCCCGCTACACACACACACACCACTCATAAGTCTGCATAGATGTAGATGTGTTCCTTGCTGGTATTAGCATAATCATTACCATACTATAAACAAGCCTGTGGAAAAATAGCCTGGGAGATTGAGATGGCTTGTTTTACAAAGGAAGAGAGGTGGGGATGGAGGACCAGAATTTGGAACAAATTCTTCTTTTTCCTCCCTCTTTAGAAATAATGAGTTAGATCTCCTTAACCTCAATTGATCACATGGAATCAGGCAGGAGAGTTTTAAGGATTCATGACATATTAAGTATTTCTGAAGGAAGGTCAGTGGAAGTTTTCCACAGAGCCCTTCTGCTACATGAAGACCTCATTTAACAATGAAAATATTGAGCCTTTCTTTTTTGTTTCTTATTGGAGCACAAGTGGAATATTTTCCTTCTGGTTTAATATAGTGTCTGTTGGTCAAGATCTCTGGCTTTTTCTTTCCTTCCCTATTGCACTTTTTTTTTTTTTTTTCCTTTTCCTGGAGTTGACTAGATGAGAAATCCTGACTTAATGGCTAATTCCAAGTTTACTGCCAAGACCAGAAATAAAATATGATGTAAAATATGAACTTACCTGAAAGCTTCAGGACATTAAACGCTGTTAGATCCAGGTTTAGTTGTAAAAAGGAATCCAAGACAAAGGAAGGAAAAGGATTTTATGAAAGAAAGAGCTGGTCCGTGTGTCCAGATTCTAAGAGATCAGACAACAGGCTGAAAAGAGATTTAGTGTGCTGTCCTTTTTTCTTTCTATTTGATTTTTACAAGCATGCAGAGAATAGCTATGCATGCTGGCCACAGAAGAATCATAGGTATGTTCTTTTAAACTTCTGACTTGAGGAAAACCCAAAGAGCTGGATGATTAGAATGAAGGTGGCATTGGTGAATGTGGGTGAGGCCAAACACTCTCATTGGGCTAATGGACTCTCCCTTAGCCCCATGATTTTTTCGTCAGATTGTCTTGATTTGATCAGATAGACTCAGTCATGTGTATCTATAAAACCAGAATCATGTATAATGTGTATCATATAACTTTCAGCTTTTAAGAAGTTAATATGCAAGTATAGTTCTCAAGTGTCTTTCAATTTTGACATGGAATTTCTATTTGGGTTAAATTTAACAAAGCTCTTTCCCCTTAGGCTAGCTTGGACTCAGATTTTGTTGTTGTCCCGTCAGTTTTGACTCATGGTTAGCCCACGTATTACAGAGTAGAAATGATCCATAGGGTTCTCTTGGCTGAAATCTTAACAGAAGCAGATCACCAGGTTTTTCGTCCCTGGATGGGTTTGAACCACTAACTTTTAGGTTAGCAGTCGAGTGCAAATTGTTCGAGCTGTCTAGGGACCTTGGACTAAGATATGTTGTTGTGTTCCATCAAGTTGATTCTGGCTCATGGCAACCTTAAAGGACAGAGTGAACTACTGCCCCATAGGGTTTTCTAGGCTATAATCTTTAGCGACAAGATCATGAGATATTTTTCTCCTGTGGAGCTGCTGGTGGGTTAGGACTGCTGATCTTTCAGTTAGTAGCTGAGCACTCTAATCATTGTGCCACCAGGGTTCCTGGACTCAGATGCAGTAAGTGTTATATGTAACAGACCAATGTAAGGGGAATTCACACATGTCAAACTGGAATGGCTGCCTGGAGTACTGGAACCTCACTTTAGCCCCCATATAAAAACCCATTGTTGAGTTCATTCCAACTCATAGCACTCTGTAAAACAGAGTAGAACTGCCCCATAGGGATGCCAGGCTGTGATCTTTATGGAATCAGACTGCCTCATCTTTCTCCCATAGAAGAGCCAGTAGGTTCAAACTACCGACCTTTTGATTAACAGCTGAATACTTAACCACTGCCCGCCCCCACCAGAGCTCCTTCATACAGAAATAATAGCCTCAAATTGTCTCAAGGGCTGAAGTAATGTTAAATTATAAGTTACATGATATGAAATGTGTTAGTCCCATAAATTGACTTTTTCCATTATTAAGAAAGAGAATTAGGTTAAAACAGGCTTATTTCAAAGTAATGTGCCTATTTTTCCTTTACATGTTTTCAAAGTTATTAAAGTAATTGATATCATAAAGGGTTTGCCAAAAGTCAGGGTATTCCCAGGCCTTACAATTAAACCGTGATGTCCAAAAGAACTTGTTTAATGTATTATTTATTGAGCACTCATGGAATATTCTGTGTGGTGTAAGACAACAGAGATAAGCCAATGTAGTCATGATTTGAATAATAGTATCTATTGTTTTCTATTGATAATAGAATCCTAGATTTATAAAACAGCAAAGGCCTCTGAGGTTTTCTGGTCTAAACAACTCATTTTATAGGTGAGGAATCAGAGGCTTCAAGAAGGGAACTGACTTATTCCAGGGCCCCACTGAAATTACAACTCAGTCCTCTTGATTCCCTGCCCACAGTAACCTGCCCTTTCCCCCTGGATCCACCTTAGTTCATCCTTCATCCTTTTCGCCCACTTTCTGAAGCCTCTTTAAGGCTGGATTCTTAGCCAATGGCCTTGTTCAACTCTGGCTCCTCCTGCACTTTACTGTAAGATTAACTTTCTTTAAACATAATTTTTATCAAGAAACTCTGTTTTGAGCAGTTATAATGGCTATGTCTCATATATAGATAGATAGATAGATAGATAGATAGATAGATATAGATATATGTATGTATGTATATATAGATATATAGATATATATATTTCCCTGTTAGCAGAGCATTATGTTAGTTTCAAAACTCTTTCATGTACTTAATCTTATTAGATCTTCTCTGGACCTCCTGAGAGGAGGAGGGAGTGCTGCTTTGAGTGATAGATTGCTGTGAGGTACTAAGAAAGTTTTTAGTGTCTATTTTTCTTATTATAAAAGAAATACATGTTTATTGTAAAAAACAAACCAAACACCAGAAAATAGAGATAAGCAAAATAAGTAAATAAACATTTTCTGTAATCCAATAATCAGAGGTAGCTTCTCTTTATAGTTTTTCAGACTTTGATGTATGTGTAATTTGTTTTATATACTAGTGCATAAAATCTACCACAAGTCTGTCAGTTTGTCATACTGTGGTGGCCTGTGTCTTGCTATGATGCTGGAAGCTATACCACTGGTGTTTTATATACCAACTGGGCCACATATGGTAGACAGGTTTCAGCAGTCTTTTGAGGCTAAGATAGAGTAGGAATAAAGGCCTAATGACCAATTTCTGAAAATCAGCCAATGAAAACCTTCTGTATCCCCACAGACCATTGTCTGACTCACTTGTTTTGGACATGTTGTCAGGAGGTATCACTCACTGGAAGAGGGCATCACATTTAGGAAAGCAGAGGGCCAGTGAGGGTGAGGGAGACCTCAACGAGATAGACTGGCATAATAGCTGCAAACATGGAGTCAAACATGCCAGCTATCATGAGGATGATGCAGGACCAGCAACGTTTCATTTTGTTCAGGCTTCCATTAGTTGGAGTCAGCATGATGGCTGCTATTGAGCTCTATCTCTATACTATATATATATATATATATATATATATATATATATATATATAAATATTATTGTCATTTTTCATTTGCATACATATATACCTATGAAAGGAATCTTTTTAACATATCATTTTAACATTTGACAGATGTTCCATAATTTATTTAACTAACGCAGTATAGGATATCAAATTATTTTCATTTTATACTGAAATACAACATTGTACATGCAACTCTGTATGTCTGATTATACTTTTAGAGAACCTCTTACAAGTAGAATTTTATGCAAGATTCATGCATATTTCTTAAAGATATGAACAAATATTCTTTATCACATTAACTCTTAACAGTTTTGCCTCAGTTTCACCTTCTATCCTAATGAATTTTCTGTAGCTTTTGAACAAATCTTCTAATTTCCTGACCTTGGTTTTATACTATCCTGTGTTGTTTGCTTTTTTGCATGTGTTAATTTTAGTCCTTCAAAAAAGCTATAAGCTTCTTGAAGGGAAAAATCACATGTTTTAATGTGTAATGTATATAAATATGAAGTGATTGGTATGAGTGTTAGTAAAACTTAACTGTGGGTTGTTAGACTATTTGCAAATCAATCATCTAAAATCTAAAGAAATTGTCTTGAATAGTTTCTGTTAGTTTAAAAATCTGATATCTGATAGAACAAATTGCGTGTAAATGCTAAGTTTCTAAGTCTTTCCACCATTTGACATGTATAACTGATCACTGATTTTGTGTAGGTTATTGCAGTGGTTATGTTTGAGAGTGCAATGAAATAGAGGAGATACTATTTCTACATATAAACATATAACTAACAGCACAGGACATATATGTTGGATACTACATTATTCTGGGCCCCATTGTGCTTGCCATTGTATGAGTTTGTATTAAGGAATTGTTTTAATGACATGGATGCTGCCCCTTGTGGATATGATATTTGCTGTCCCTTTACTGTTTGGATTTTCACTTGATATTTGGTCTGATCATCTAGACTTTCTATAAGCTTAATTAATGAATTATGGATAGAAAATATATTGTCTTTTAAAAATAGAACTGTTTTGTAATTACTAAGAATGAACAATAGCAGGTCTTGCAGTGATCACTAAATTACATTGAATATGAAGTTAGAATAAGCACTAAAGAAATGCAAGCATCTAACTGAAACTTGGTTTAAGATGAAAACAAAAGATGATAAGTCAAGGTACCTCTACATAAGGAATCTATAATATAGTTGGTGATTTAGATGCATACAGCTCTCTACTATGGTATTTTCAACTGATGATATAAGCAGGCATTAACAAGTTGTTGGAATATATAGGCAAGAACAATTATTATGACTGAGAGGATCAAGGGGCGATGCATTAAGAGAAAGACATTTGAGCAGGGTCTTTGAGTATAAGTAGAATTTTGGTGGATGAGATGTGGAAAGTGAATTCTAAATATGGGAATAGCATGAAGAGACAGTATAGACATCTTACTATGAACTTGCTCTTGGAATGTGGAAGAGTCTAGTGTAGCAAGAGAAAAGATAATCAGGGAGGTAAGTGCTAGACAGCAAACCTGGAAAAGTAGACTGGGGTTAGATTCTGAGGAATATTAAACGCTACAAAGCAATTCAGAATTCATTCTATAGGCATTGTAGAACAAGTAAGAGAAGGTTTTGAACAGGAATGACTAGTTCTTGACTGGATCGGCCTTTGCTCCTGCCTGCCTCATAGAAGAAGGAGATGGATAGAGCAGAGAGAGAAAATGTAACCTCAAGAAAAATTAGATATTCAAGAGAAGAGGAAATCTGAATTGTTAAATAGGAGGAGTACTTAGTACCACTAGCAACAGAGAAAACCTAAGATAATAAAAATACTACCTCCCTGGCAGAGATACCTATAGTAGAAAAGAAGCTAAAGCCATTGTCATACCAGGAAGGTACCAGAAGATCCAAAGGCGCAGGAAAATCTAAGAGGGTTTCAGTTCAATTAAAGTGTTCCTTAATCAGATAGAAGAGCCATTATTATAAATAACATACTGATCTATTGTAAATCCTCTCAACTATTCTCTCAGCCTTTGTGTCAGTGTAACTTTCCTAAGAGAATAACCCATGTAACATGGATGAACTTGGAGGACATTATGCTGAGTGAAATAAGTCAGTCACAGAAGGACAAATTTTGTACTAGATCATTATTGTAAAAAGTCAAGGAAACAATTATATATGGAAGGAAACTTTCTTTGTTGGTTACTGGGGTAGGATGGGAGGGGAGGGAATACAGCTAGACAGGTAGAGACAAGTATTGCTTTGGGTGAAGGGAAGGGCTATGTACCAAATGTGAGTGATCAACACAGTGGCACTGAGGAAGAGGTAGACTTAGAGAGAGGTACATGGGAGGTACAGACAATAAATATTAACTCTTTTGCACATACAGTACTGAGTTGTCAATGATAGCAAACATTGATCTATGGGTGGATAGATGAGAGGACAGGCTGAACAACTAGGTTTGTCTATGCAGGGGGAAGTGTGCCCATGATCATGTATAAGGTTGGCAGACAATGTTGTTACAAGTATATTTATATGTTCGGTAAGAATGTCCAGGTATATAGTAGAGCAGACAGGGGTCAAGGTTGTAGTGACTTCTTGGCCACAGCCAGCTGCCCAGAGGGAGCAAGTAGTTGGACCTGTGGGCTTGGGACCATGGTCTCAGGGGTCATAAAGCTCAATTGGCATAATGTACTACACAAAAACTTTGTTTGACATCCTGCTTTGGTGAGTGGTGGGTGGGATCTTAAAAGCTTTCAAGTGGCCATCTAGATGCAACGATGGATCTCTCCTTGTCCAGAGCAAAGAAGAATGAAGAAAACCAAAGATACATGGAAACAATCAGTCCAAGGGACTGATGGACCATGTGACCCTCAGCATATTTGACCATGAGACCAGAAGAACTATATGATTTCCAGCTACCACTGTCAACCACTCAGAGGGAGATCTATGTAGGATATCATAGATAGAGTGGGAGAACAATGTGGAACAAAACTCAAAATCATAGGGGAAAAAAAAAAAAAAAAAGACCAGGTTTGCTGGTCTGATAGAGCCTGGTGAAACCCCTGACACTATGGTCCCTAGCTACCTTACAGGTGTGGAATTGAGTCCACTCCTGTGGCTTCCAGCTAAATAAAATACAGGCATATGAGCTGAACGTTTACATTAGGAAGATACACTCCTTGGAGAGATCAATCATGAGAGAATAGAAAGGCAGTATATGCACAGGGAGACAGCTCAGAGGGCAAGAGTGCATGGGAGGGAAGGACACATGGAAGAGGTAGCTATTGGTGGGGGGAGAGTGGGAAGAGAGCTGTTACATTGTGAGATATTGCAGTCAATGACATGAGACAAAATGTGTATGAACTGCTGTTTGGAAAGTGAATTTGCTCTGTAAACTTTCACCCAAATCACAATAAAATTAAAAAAAAAATTAAGCTCTCTCTAACAAGGCTTGTAAACAGAGGAGTAGTTTAGTTAAATCATGAAGAAGTATGCAATCTAAAACAGAGAAAGAGAAATAAATATATAATGCTCTAGGTCATAGTAAATATTGACAATTCAGACTGAGGTATATTTCTTCATTCACTCAGCACATACTAATGGGACCCCATATGTGCCCTGGGAATGAAAGCCTGTAGAAGAAGACATATTTCTTAAACACAAGAAGGAACAGTCTAGTGGGAGAGACAAACATAAATACAGATGATTATAGTGCAGTAGGATGATTACAGTGTGGTAAGATAAATGCCATGACATAGACATGCAAAAATAGTCTTGAGGAGACAGATAAGAGACTGAATAATTCTGACCTAGTGATGTTCAGTTAGCCAGCCTGAGAAAAAACAGAATGAAATAAATGAGCCTTCACAGGTCAGCATCACACATGCTCTAAAACTGTGAGAGGCTGCTTTCAGCTCAATTACGTAGTATATCAGAATCATTAAACTTGAGCTACACACTCTTGGAGAGCTTTATCAGACTTTAAGGACCCAGATTATCTGGAGAACAAAAGCATCTATGAGGTGCTTGAGAACTGTTTTGCAGAGGTCACAGGTCACCATTTCCCATGTCACACTGACACTTTCCCTTAACAACGTGATAGCAAAGCAGGAACATCTGTTTCTATGTGACTATACTGTGAATACATTGAAAGGGACAAGCGGTGGTTGAGCGCAGCCTGTGACTTGTAAGGAATTTCATATGGAGAGAATTCTACTCTGTGGTTCTGAAATTAGGGAAAAGAGGAAGTTGCTTTTATTACTGTGGCATAAGAGGCCCCTCTGCCCTCCATTCCTTTTTCTTTTTCTAATTTGTAACCATTTCCTGACTGACGTTCCTGTTGCATGCTTTTTTCATAAGTTACCCGTTGCTGAAATCAGTTAATGGCTGGGGCTGCTCTAGGTGAGCCTGAAGCAGGGTTCCCGCACCTGGGCTCATGCTGCTAATAGATCACAAGGGCCCGGTGATGGCCTGCAAGGCCAGATGGAACTGTTCAGCTCCACGTTCATCTGTCGCGATTACCTTGCGTGGTGGGGTTTGCCTGGTTTGCTCCATTCATTTTCTTTGTCAGCATGACTAAGATCAAAGTGCAAGGAGGAAACATAAATGATAACCTAGAACTTTGCCCAAACACAGAGGCTACTATCTGGGCAACGTCTTCCATCACACTTTCCCCAAAGGCACGGAAGGAAATGGGCAAATTATGTTTAAGTATAGCCTTTCTGAAACAGCTACTTCCAACCATCCCCATTGCTTTGTTTCCTGAAACCATCGTAGTTGTATTAATCAATTGGTTCAGGGATTTGAGATTTCCTGACCTAATCACAGCATTTGGGAAATCCTGATTTCTGTTTATATGAAGCTGTGCCTGTGATTGCAGGCTTTGTACCTGGCTGAGCTCACATCTGTCATTTCATATTTAGGGTTTGGGATGGTCTAGCTGTTCTCTTGGAGAGTGAGATTGAATTCTCTCTTCTTGTCATCGTGAGTAGAAGATAATTTACTTCCAGAATGCATTTTATATAAAACAATATTGACAAAAAAATGTTCACAATGGCAACAATAGTTTATGAGTGTAATCCAACAGGTAATGAACTTTGGGCTTGTGTTGCAGATTAAAAAAAGTAACTTGCAGTGTTTCTTAATGTACTTTGACATGCTATACTTTCCCTTTTCATAATAAATATTGAGACCTTAAAGATGAATTGGGGGCATGGTGACAAGTTAGGGAATGTATCATACAAAGAGGAATAATTCAGAAAAAAAAATTAGTTAACACAAAAGGTCTTTATTAAGTTAACAAAATTTATATACTTGTTCTCTACATGGATATTGTCTCTGAGATGTTGTGTCATAGGGGGTAGACTTGGAAAGTTGAAATTGAATGATACAGTTCTGTTTAATGCTACTGTAAATGCCCAAGGTTTCCTTTATCAATATGATTACTTTTATAATAGATGGGAGTTCATCCATGGATTTCCAGAAATCACAGCTGGTCTGTTTGGTTGCTCTTACCCCTTTCTGAGAAGAGGTACACACACACACACACACGGACTGTTAGTGTAAAGTGTAGACAAGTGTTCCTGGGTTGTACAAATGGTTAACAAAATCACCAGCTAATTGAAAAGTTGCAGGTTCAAGCCAACCCAGTTGCCTTGGAAGAGAGAACAGGCTATATACTTCAAAAAAAAAAAAAAAAAGAAAAGAAAAAGAAAGAAAACAGCCATTGAAAACTCTACAGAGTACAGTTCTGGTCTGACACACATGAGGTTACCATAAGTCAGAGTTGACAAGACAGCAACTAGAAAAAGAAAATGTAGACACTCACATACAACTACAACTTTTACTATGCTGCCACATTGTAAACAGGTCTTTTGTATCAGATTTGCCCAGTGCAAGACAACATTTAATTTCTTGACTATTGCTTTCTTGGACATTGATTGCGGATCCAAGTAAAATGAATCCTTGACAAATTCAATATTTTCTCCATTTATCATGATATTGATTGTGAGAGTTTTTGTTTTCTTTATGTTAAAGTGTAATCCATACTGAAGGCTGTACTCTTTGATCTTCATTCGTAAGTTCTTCAAGTCTTCTTCACTTTCAGTAAGCAACGTTGTGCCATCTCCATATCATAGGTTATTAATGAGTCTTCCTCTTATCCTGATGTCATGTTCTTCTTCATATAGTCCAGCTCCTTGGGTTATTTGCTCAACATATAGATTGAATAAGTGTGATGAAAGCATACAATTCTGACACACACCTTTCCTGATTTTAAACCATGCCTTACCTCCTTGTTCTGTTCAAATGACTACCTCTTGGTCTAGATACATTTGGCACAATTAAGTGTTTAGAATTTCCATTCTTGTCAATGTTATCCATAATTTGTTGTGATCTACACAGTTAAATGCCTTGCATAGTCAATAAAATACAGGCAAACATCTTTTTAATATTCCTTGCTTTCAGCCCAAATCCATCAGACATCAGCAGTGATATCCCTCTTTCCACATCCTCTTCCAAATCTGACTTGAATTTCCAGCTGTTCCCTGTCAGTGTACTACTGAAGATAATTTTTGAATTATCTTCAGCATAATTTTACTTGTATGTGATATTAATGATATGGAATTGGGCAAATCTGCTGCATAAGACCTCTTTAAAGTGTTAAAAAGCAAAGGAGTCCCTTTGAGGACTATGGTGTGCCTGACTCAAACCATGGTATTTTCAGTTGCCTTATATTCGTGCGAAAACTGCACAATACATAAACTGGACAATGAATAAGAATTTATACCTTTGAATTGTGGTGTTGGTTAAGAATATTAAATATACCATGAACTTCCATAATAATGAATAGATCTGTCTTGGAAGAAGCACAACCTGAATGCTCCTTAGAAGTTAGAGGAGACTTGTCTCATTTACTTTGGAGATGTTATCAAGAGGGCCTAGTCTCTGGAGAAAGACCTCATATTTGGTAAAGCAGAGGGCTAGAAAAAAAGAGGAAGTCCCTCAATGGAATGGATTGACATGGTGGCTGCAACAATGGGTCAAATATAGCAACGATTGTGAGGATGGTGCAGGACCAGGAACTGTTTCATTGTGGAGTTCTAATGAACTGACTTGACAGCATTGAACAACAACAATAACAATAGGCACAATATTTCAGATATACCATATTTCAAATATTTGTTTATTTCTTCAGAAAATACAGGTATGTTTTGAAAATATTGGTCATGCCACCAATCAGAGTAATTTCCATATAAGTAAGTAGAACAGTATACCCCTTGGTACTCAGACAACTCAGGTTAGATCCTCCTGGTGGGCTTTAGTGGAATCTGACACCTACCTTCTGTGGGTTGCATCTTCCTCACTTATAACCTAGTGACAATAATGCCAACCACCAAGGATTGTTAAGTGGATTAAATTAAAAGAGGATGAAGTACGAAGTGAAATTGCTTATACTTTGAATTTGTCTGTGGAGTCAGGCAGATCTGGATTTGAATCCTGGGTTTGTTTGTGAAAAGTAATGTAACCTTAGGCAATTCATTTAATTCTCTGTGTGTCAGCAGTAAGTGTTATAGGGCATGTAGGACATAGCACCTAGCACATAGTAAACACTCAATAAATATTTTCTATCATTATTAAATTACAAAACATGCTGCAAATACTAACTTTCTTATGATGAGCTGATGATAATACAGTCCTATCTCTGAGCATGGATGGTTTCTCTGAACCTATTCTACCAACAGGTCAAGAGAGTTCAGTGGCACATAGATTGGCATTTTGTTGATTTATGACCTGCCAACTTTATGAGAGAATAAGTATATTGGTAGGTTGAAGTTAAAAGTGTGATTGCATGCATTTATCTTAAAGACACCTGGAATCATTTAGCTTGTCCATGTTGCAGACCTCTTGTGTGGTAAATATGAGAGTTAAACAGAATTTTTATGGCTGCAGCTTTTCTGTACTGTTTTACTGTGTGAGTAATTTTAATCACCATTGTTTTGAGGGTGAGAATGAATTTGATGTTTCAGCCAAAAAGTAGACTTTTGCAGAACAGGTGTATTGCATTAATTAATATCTGAAGTCTGCAGAAAAAAATGTTCTCCTGTCTTGCTTTAGCCAACTGTTTGTCAACTTCATCTCCAAAATTTCTCACATATTTTTCCCTTCTTTCCCCAGTTCTACTTCTGTGCCTCCTGCTGGTTATTTCTTCTTTCAATATCTTTCCATTTTAACCTAGTTTTTACACCTTGTCAGAATCATTTACCTGTTCATTTCACCACCAAGCCCAATGGTTTGTCATCCTAACCTAGGATCTCTGTCCCCAAAGATATTTCCACTGCTTTTTTATGCATATCTTGTCCCATTTATTCCTTCATATAGCATGACTTTTAGACATAATATATTCCTAACACACAGACACATTTCTAAATCATTTTTTTGCAGGAAATATCTGGTCTTTTTACTGTGATTATAAAAACAAAAATAATATAAAGTTATAAAATAATTTGATATTAGATAATTTAACATATGATTTCAAACTCTAGGGATGCTGTCTGTCCTCATCCTCTGTTGGCATAAATGGCTAGATAGTCATCATCTAAAACAATGCAGGTATTTGTGAACCCTCAGAGCTGGCCTGGTCCCCATGGGAGGAGGAAGAGCAAGAACTTCCAAACCTTGGAGATGGGAGGAGAGGATGGGCAGCTCATGGTGGTCCAGACTTTACCTTCTGATCAGTGAAGTAACTCCTGTGTGCCATTTTTTTTTTTTTTTCTCATAAGCTTTGGATCACCTGAGATCAAGTTTGTTCACATAGTACTACTCTCCAGGTTGATTGTCCCTTTATCTAGTCCAAACTCTCCTTTCATTGCTTGTTGACATTCACTCAAGACAGGAAGTGACAGGAAGTGAAAGAATGTGGTACTGGGCAGGCAGCAGGACTGTAGGAGACCTAGTGTGTGTGTGGAGCCTAGGTGGGTTTCTGCTGGGTTGCAGTTGTGGCTGTGGTAGAACAGCGTCTCCAACTTGAGTGTATATCGGAGTCACCTGCAGGGGTTGTTAAAACACCAATTGCTAGACCTTACCCCTGCGTTTCTGATTCAATAAGTCTGAGCTGGATCTGAGATTTTGCCTTTGTAATACTTATAGGGAACTCATTGTGCGTGTGGGCGTGTGCGTATGTGTGTATCTATATCTATCTATCTATCTATCTATCTATCTATCTATCTATCTATCTATCTATCTAGGAGCTCTGGTAATGTAATGCCTAAGGCACTTGACTGCTAACCAGAAGGCTGGTGGTTCAAACCCACCAGTCACTCCTTGGAAGGAAGATGAGGCAGTCTACTTCCGTAGTGATACTGCCTTGGAAACCCAAGAAAGGGTCGCTATGAGTTGGGTCTGACTCGACAGCACATAACAACAAATATATATATTGCTGAGACGTATCTGATTATGAAAGTTCCCTGTGTTTTCATCTCTTTCTGAGTGGCTTCTCACATAGATGAATTGATCTTGATGGCTTTCTGAAAATCTTGCCATTAGTTTTACTCAGACCAAATAAAACCTCTTCAATGATCTTTTTTTCTGATTCCTTCAGCCAGTGCACAGAAAAGTTGCTGTATGGTCTCTTTTCTCTGTTTTCATAGTAATTTATTTTCCTTTTTCCTAGTATTTATCACTATCTACCCTATACAAGGGAGCGCTGGTGAGCTCTGGTAGTGTAGTGTCTAAGGCATTTGAAGCTAACCTGAAGGCTGGTGGTTCAAACCCATCAGCCACTCCTCAGAAGGAAGGTTGAACAATCTACTTCTATAGAGAAAAAGCCTTGAAAACCCAAGGAGGGGTCACTATGAGTCAGGACCAACTCGATGGTAGTTCAGAGGTAAGATGCCTTCCGTGTGGGAGACCTGGGTTTGATTCCTGACCAGTGCATCTCATGCACAGCCATCAGCTGTCTGCCACTGGAAGTTTGCATGTTGTTATAATCCTGAATAGGTTTTAGCAGAGCTTCCATACTGAAATAGACTAGGAAAAAAGGCCTAGCGACCTACTTCCAAACATCTGCCAATGCAAGCCCCAGGAATTACGATGGTCTGATTCCATTGTTCATGGGGTCACCAATAGTCAGGGGGCTGACTTGATGGTAGCTAAGAACAACGGCTCTGTATAAAGTATGCATGTCTTAGCATTGATGTCAACATAGCTCTTTGGAGACGGGTATATTCATCTCATTTGTCTTAGTTGTTGAAGGGCTCAGTACTGTGCCTTGCACACAGTTGATGCTGTGGGTGCTCTGCCCAGATCCCCTTGCATCCATTTACAACTTCTGCTAGGTAGCCCTCAGCTCTGTATACTTTGTTTCTACCCACTTGAACTTGCAACCTTCTTCACATGACTGACCTTGAACTATTGGAGCTGCTTCACTCAGACTCAAGCGGATATGGAATTGCCTAGAGGTTTATATCCATGGCAGGATGACCTGAAACCAATAGCAGGTGCAGCAATACAAAGGCCCAGCCCCTTTGCTTGGGGTGGGACATATATGATGGTGCAATATGCCCTCCATAGCTCTCCAGAGGATCAAGCTGAAGCCAAAACCTCACCTGCAGTCAAGCTCTTGCTCGCCTTCTTCCTTTCTTCTGTCCTACTCTCCTAACTTCCTTAACTGGCTTCTCCTTGGAGTACTTCCTTAATTAATCACCTGCACGTGAACTCTTAACAATTGTTGCTGAAGAACTGACAGGTGTTGTGTAAATATTTGTTGAGCAAGTGCCTGCTCACATTGCAGCATAGCATAGTAGTTAGGAGTTGGACTCTAATTTCAAGTCTCAGTTCTAATTGCTTCTTACATGATTTAACCTCTTTGTGCTTCAGTTTCTTTACCCATAAAAGGCATTAAAATACTGCTTCACAGGGTTGTTATGTGGACTAAATAACTTGATATTTGTAAAGAACTTAAAAAAGTTCTTGACATAGAAGAAATGCTAGTTAAGTGTTTGTAAAACAGATTTTTTTTTAAAAAAATGCATTAACTGTAGTGCAACCTGCTATTCCTAATTTGCCTCTTGGAGTCCCTAGGTAGTACAAATGGTTAAGCACTCAGCTACTAACCAAAGATTGACAGTTCTAACCCACCTAGTGACACCTCAGAAGAAAGGCCTGGTGATCTACTTCCAAAAGATCATAGCCATTAAAACCCTAGGGCACAGTTCTACTCTGAAGCACATGTGGCCTCCATGACTCTGAATCAACGTGACAGCAACTGATTTGGTTTTGGTTTAGTCTGCCTCTTGAACTTGGATATCTATCTCACTAATCTTCTTTCTCCTTTTCTCAGGAGGGAAGTATATTTGAGTTGTCTGCAGATATTTAAACAAAATGGCAGTATAATTGTGGGTTTTTTTTTTTTTTTTTAAGCATCCAATTAAAAGCAGAGCAACAAAAAACACTGTGGATAAACATGAATAAATAAAGGTATAATTAGATTATTTGAAAATTCTTTAGGTTCAGTCAGAATTTACAGTAATCCCATAAGTACAGGGAGTCTGGTTTAATTATTGATGCCAAAAAGCAGTCTGAGCCTAGCATTTTCTTCAGCTTCACCATTTATGATTTTATGAAAGTTCTCCATATGGGTCCACTTGGTTTGGACTCATAGGCAAATTGGTCTCTAGCCAGATGCTCCATCTTCTTACGCATCACACCTCTCAATAGAGCTGAAATGTTCCCCCGAAGAGAAACTTTTAAAGACTCCACAAAACTCTAATTTAGATTTGGCAATCACTGTGCTGTGGTGGTTGAGTGTTTTAGATTTAGCAATAAATAATGTTTTAAAACTTCCAATGTTTTGTGTCTTAGTTGCTGTGCTCTCTGTTTGTGTCTATAGGCAAAAGCCCTAGAAGTCAGAGTAAATTAAATCTACCAGAGTTCCCCACTGGTTAGGACTGTCCTTCCCCCACTTTGGCCTCTGATTCTCCTCATTTTTATCATAAATAATGAAATAAAAAGGAATAAGGAAAGAGGGGACAAGGTGCATTTGTCTATGAGATATTGTCCCTCAAGGAATCAGTCGACAAGTTTGACTAATCTCAATAATATTTATTCAGACAGACTTTTGCGTCTTTGCTTTCCATACTTTTACATCATTACCTTAAAGACTTTTTAGTGTTCATCTGGGAAGCTCTGTGTTGTGAGTCTGGGAGACAGAGGACTGACCCATTCAAAATATGTTATTTACATCAAATTTTATCAAAAGGAATAGAATTGCAACAGAAGGCTAAACTCCATTTAACAAAAACTTCTCAGCTTCAGCCAGTTTCTTAATTATTTCAAACAAAACTACTTTCTATCCCTTTTGGAACAAGATAAAGCATAAAGAGACAAATCAATATTATGTCTAACCATTTAATACAAGTTTCAGTCTGTGGCTATAAAATGGTATATTTTAACCTTCACTACTTTGGATTCAGGGAGCTCTGGTAGCATAGTGCCTAAGGCACTTGACTGCTCACCAGAAGGCTGGCGGTTCAAACCCACCAGCCACTCCTCAGAAGGAAGGTTGGGCAATCCTACTTCCGTAGTGATGCTGCCCTGGAAACCCAAGGAGGGGTCGCTATGAGTCGGGGCCGACTCGACGGCAAACAACAACAACAACTTTGGATTCAAATTCAGCTTTTCTGCTGCTGCTTCTGCTGCTGTTGTTGATAGGCACTGTCCAGTTGTTTTTGACTCAGTGACCCCACGTGACAGAGTAGATCTTCCCCACAGGGTTGTCTAGTATGTAATCTTTATGGAAGCACATCACCAGATGTTTCTCCCACAGAGCCACTGGGTAGGTTTGAACTGCTGACCTTTTGCTTAGTAGTCAAGTACTTAACCATTGCTCCACCAGGGCTCCTTACTTCTACTGTTGGTCTAGATGGTAGTTATGAATTATTCTGTTTAAAGCATCTTAATGTTACTGGTGAATGTTTTCTTACAGAATATAAATATTACATTCCCCATTCTCTAGGCTTGGAGTAGCTATCATTCAAGAGAGGAGTGGTTCAGAGCATGCAGTTAGATAGACCGTGGGAGCACTTAGTTAATGCCCAGTGGTTGAAAATCTGAGCATTTGAAGTCTCCCTCCCTCTCTCTCTCTTTCTGTGTGGGTGTATCTTTCTTTTTCACACACCAACACACATGTTGTTAACTGCTGTAGAGTTGGCCTCTGACTCATGGCAACCCCATGTACCACAGAACTAAATACTGCCTGGTCTTGTGCTATACTTATGATTGGTTGTGGATTAGACAGACTATTCTGATCCATGGAATTTTCTTTGGCTGATTTTTGAAATTAGGCCATGAGGCTTTTCTTCCTAGTCTGCCTTAATTTGGAAGCTCTCTTAGAACCTGTTTAGCATAATAGAAACATGCAAGCCTCTGTGAACAGACAAGTGGTACCTGCTCATGAGGTGTACTGGTTCAAAGTCAGACCTGGGTCTCCAGCATGCAAGGGGAGAATTCTACCACTGAACCACCAATATGTGTGTACACACACACACAAACACATGCAAACATGTATACATTATGCACACATATATATGCAGCTCTGGTGGCATAGTGCCTAAGGCATTTGACTGCTAACCCAAAGGTTGTTGGTTCAAACCCACCAGCCACTCCACTGAAGGAATATCAGGCAATCTAATTCCGTAAAGATTGACTGCCTCGGAAACTCAAAAGAAGTCACTATGAGTTGGAATTGACTCGATGGCAGTGAATTATATATATATATATATATATATATATATATATATTACATATATAGAATTTCACACCTCTTTGGTTGAAGGGTTTTGCAGGCAATGACATGGCCAATGGTCAGAGAAACAGAAGAAGGAATGGTCACCAGGCAAAGGGCTGCACTGAGGTGTGACTTGTTGTAAAACTAGTTTTTAAGGGTTACCTGTTCTTTCCATATAATACAGAGAAGCATTCTTACACAGAGTTAATATCAGAGCAAACTCTATTATGGCAAGCATGGAACTCCTGGAAAGTCTCTTAGGGGTGATATATCTTAAGTTAAGTGGAAATCCTGTACCCTAAGGATCTTAGATTCCTGAGTAGAGATTACAGTGATAGAGACAAATTGGCTATTTCCGCCCAGTCCTCCAAACTTCACTGTTTGGCTTTGTATTGAAAATCGAAAGTTTACCTTTATTTACCTTCACTGCAAAACTTGCAATGGTAAAAGTTTATTGATGTGCAATGAATCCCTGGTGGAAAATTACTAGAACTAACAAGACTACAAATATTTATTTTCAAATGGATTTTTAAATTGACCTTGATAGTTTTCAGTGTTTCCTAATTAGTGTTTGCAAATCTGCTGATTTTACTAAAAATCTGTTTCTTGCTGTATTAGAATATAGCATCATAACAAAATTAGCATTCCATATGTTGTTTTGTTAAACATACTTGGTGACTTTCTTTAAAATCCCTTGGGAAATGTTTTGAAATTTGTTAAAACAAATATGCAACACTTGAAAATAAATGGTGATTATCACCACATTGTTCTTTCTTTAAAGCATTGCCTGTGTTTAGACTTAGTAGGGATGTTACCACCAAACACATACCCTTCAGAAATTGTAGTTAAAAACAAAACAAAACAAAACACAGCTTGCTACAGAATTCCAGCAATGCCATGATGCCATGATGAAGCCCAACTACTTTACCAAAGGGTAAGATGCACAAAGCACTTACAAAAAGACTATTAGAATTTTCTCTTCTCTATATGCAATGAGAAAACTCAGCTCATTTTTACAAATACCTCCTTTAGAACTCAGAAAAAGAAACAGAGAATTATGTTTCATTTAAAATTGGAGAACCGAGGAGGCGGGGCAAGATGGCGGACTACGCAGAAGGATTGCACAGACCCTCTTCAACAAAGAAAAGGGAAACCAATTAACACAGACACAGAAGATAATCTTGGACCCCTGAGCCTTGAAGGAAA